>NC_069735.1:3698383-4298383 GCF_027358585.1 Pangasianodon hypophthalmus
TGTCTATCTTTCTCTCTTACTGTCTCCCTGTTTTAGTCTTTCCCCCCTTTTGATTTCTATTTCTTTCTATACCTCACTCACACACTCCATTACACTTTCTGAGTAGTTTCTTTTTTTCTAGTTTCATGTTTTGCTTTGTCATTTTGCCTACGTTCCTCTGTCTCTTTTACTTGTTTTTTAATCTCTCTGTTTCATTCTGCTTCTCTCTCTCTCTTTCTCTCTCTCTCTCTCTCTCTCGCTCTCTCTCTCTCAGTGTGTATGTGTGTATGAGGAGACTCTAAAATAAGAAATCCCTGCTTTAAACAGATATAATTAATCACAGTGGGAAAACAAGGCGTGTAATTACTCAGGTTATTGAGTGAGAGAGAGAGAAAGCGAGAGACAGAGAGAGAGAGAAAGAGAGAGACAGAGACAGAGAGAGCAGAAACAGAGAGACAGAAAACAGACGTGGATATCAAAAGTTAAATAAATGACTTAACCATGTTTTAAATGTTAAGTCTTTATCTGTAGTATACAAATACACATAAATTTCCCTCATATAAGGAGTCAGTGTGAAATTTGATAGAAGTCAGTGGCCTCAATTGCTATGGCAACTGCATTTAATACATGCTGAGAGCAAAAATGCCGTTGGCGCACATTTCCAATGAACACTATTAGCGCTTCTCTGACAGTCTGAGAAATATGACGTGCAGAATCAGCCGTGTCCTACGACATCACTGACTTGAAAAACAAACAAATCAAGACATAAATAAATACATAAATACATAAATGAGAAATGAAGAGAGAAAGAGAGAAAGTCAGACAGTTTTTTGGATTAGAACAGCACAAATGGGGGCAAACTGTTTAATTATGTAAATAAATATAAACATAGTAAAAAAAAAAGCCATGGAAATACAGTACTGTGCAAAAGTCTTGCAAAGAAATGCTGTAATCTTTCTACTTAAAAAAACAATGTAGTAAACAGTATTAAACTAAGCAAAGTCAATATTTGGTGTGATGACCCTTTGCTTTTTTTCTTAAATAGTAGTCCCAGGTACATTTTCTGCAGTTTTTAAGGAAATTAGCTGGTAAGTTTTACTGAGCATCTTGCAGAACCTGCCATAGTTTTTCTGGAGTCTTTGTCGCACTTGCTTTTTTTTTTTTTTTTTTTTTTTTTTTGCATGCAAAACCCAGTAGGCTTCATTATGTTTTTTTTTCTGTCTGAAATGTGGTCTATTATATAATATGTTGATTGCTTTACTGACATACAAACATTTTTCTGTAACTTTTGTATATCTCTTTCTTTCTATTTTATCTCCTATTTCTTTCTGTTCTTCTCACTTCTCTTTCTCTCTCTCTGTCTTCATTTCACCCCTCCCATTTTGTCTCTTTTGCTTAATTATTTCTATTATCTCTCTCTCTTTCTCTTTTTGACTTTCTTTCTTTTTTCATGCATCCACCTCACTGTATTTTTCTTCTGTTTTGTGTATCTCTTTTCCCCTTTTTTATCTCTCTTCTTACTTTTTTAGCTTAATCTATCTTGACTTCATTTTCTTTATTTTCATTTCTCTCTGCCGTAAAGATGACTTCAAAAATAATGAAAATAATCCTTCTACTTAAAAAAACAATGTGCAATAAACAGTAATAAACTAAACAAAGTCAATATTTGGTGTGATGACCCTTTGCTTTTTTCTTAAATAGTAGTCCCAGGTACAATTTGTATATATATATATATATATATATATATATATATATCTATATATATATATATATATATATACTGTAATGGTACATTGGACTTTCTTTCTGTTTGATATTTTATTTTAAAACATTGAAACTCAAAATCAAACCCAATGTCACTTTACTGTAAGGTCACATTGGATTTGTGTTGAGAAATATTTTTAAGAAAAATAAAAAACTGTTTTATCTTGCTTGCATAAGTATTCAACCCCTGTGCTGTGGAAGCTCCCAGTTTACGCCAATGAAAGAAACTGCCCTAATGAGGACATAATTACCTTACCATTGGCATCCTCCTGTGAATCATTAAAGTTTCTGTCACACTTTCTGGATAAAAGCCCCATTGTTGAAGGCTCATTGGTTAGGCTGTGAATCTGAAGGATTCACATTCTGCAGAAGTTAGAGGAAAAGTAATACAAATGCATAGATTAGGGAAAAGGTACAAAATAATATCCAAGTGTTTGGATATCCCAGTGAGGACAGTTGGATCAATAATCAGGAAGTGGAAGCTGCATCACACCACCCAAGCACTGCCAAGAAAAGGCCACCCCTCAAAACTCAGTGTTCAAACAAGAAAGAGACTTGTGAGAGAAGCCACAGAGAGGCCAACAATCACTTTGAAGGAGCTACAGATTTCAGTGGCTGGGAGTGGAGTAATGGTGCACCAGTCAACCATATCAAGAGCCCTGCATAACACTGGCTTGTATGGGAGGGTGGCAAGAAAGAAGCCATTACTCAAAAAGTACCATTGGTAAAGACATCTGACGTTTGCCTGAAAGCATGAGAGTGACCCAGCTGCAAGGTGGGAAAAGATTTTGCGGTCCGATGAGACCAAGATAGAGCTTTTTTGCCAAATCTCGAAGCACTATGTGTGGAGAAAATCTAAAACTTCCCATGCACTGTTGCCAAACTTACTAACAAATTCAAAAATATATATATAATATTATTTAGTTAGTACAATTTAGAAAATCTTTTTAAAAAATTAATAAAACATACTATAAAATTATAAAATGATATAAAAATTTTGCATATTTATTTAAATGCATCTTTATATTTATTTTAAAGACTTTTTATAATTTTATATTTGAATTTAATGTATAATTTTTAATATACATTAAATCCACTTTTTTAGTTCTTCAGTTTGTTCTTCTGAGGAAAATCTTAAAAGATTTTTTTTTTTTTTTTTTTTTGAAAAGGCTCTAATCAGAAGCGCTTTAGAAAGGTCGAATGATTAATCATTAGGAAGCTTTTACTTCAATTCTTTATTTCTTTTGTTTTTTTTTTTAATCTTTGGAAATCCTTAAAGGTTCTATGTAGAACTTAAAGGAACTTATCATTACTCAAAGGATTCCCTGTTAGAAAAGGTTACAAGTAGCATTCTGTTAGAAAGGTGGAACTGTTAAACATTCAACAGATCCTTGCTGAATTTGTTTCTTTGGGTCTTATATTTGTTATGTTTGAGGAAATCTTAAAGCCACTGATGTTCTGATTCTGTGTTTTCCCTTTCTGAAAAGTTTCCAAGTAGAGCTAAAAGCGTTACAGCAATTCAAAGACTGATAACAAAACCAAAAAAAAGCAAATAAGAGAAACAGAAAAACTCTAGACATCGTGGTGTCCCACAAGGCTCAGTACTCAGGCCACTTGTGTTGGGAGCAAGGACGCAAATCAGAAACGGAAAGAATTACAGAATATGGCAGAAAAACGCATGAATACACCATTAATAAATACAGTATGCAGGCTTCTGGCTTTCCTGTTCTCCTTCTGTTAACACTAATTATCATCTACTTGCTAACCGCTTATGGAAATCCGGCCGATGTGGTGGTATCGGTGTGCGGTTACTCTGTAAATAATTCTCTCTGGAGAATCGATCGCAGCGGGGAGAAATTAAAATTAAATATCAGTCACGCAAGCTTGTACTTTAAATATTTATCACATACACACACACAAACATACCCACACACATTCAAACACACACACACACATACACTGGCATGAAGCAGATTTAGCAGCACTAGCAGGCACATTTATCGTCAGAAACATGGCAGAGGAGTGTGTATCCTCTGGGTACGCCATATGCTCAACGGACCTGTTACTAATCTCAGAGTCTCCGTCGACTTCCCCAGAAATCTGTTCAGCACAGACACACACACACACACACACCAGCCAGCCTTCTCAGATTTAATGTAATATTGGCTTTTATTATATGAAAATTAAAAAAAATAAAAAGTTAAATTCTGAATCCTAAACTGTCCTTTTGTGTTTTTTTGTTGTTGTTGTTGTTGTTGTGGGTGCCACTTCTTTTGCTCACGGGTGATGAAATGGAAAATCCAAGAACTGAGCTGCAGAAATACAATGTGTTCTGGATGTCTGGGCTGAAGAACATATCAGAGAAGTGCTGGATAAATCCACAAGAACTTCTCGAGTCCTCTCAAAACATCATTGCATGCAAATGAAACCTGTTCTATTATAACAACCAGCTGTACTGTCATGTGGAGCTCGGGTTCTGTTGACTGTTCCAGCAACTATCTATTAATCCCACTTGGACAACACTTCTTGACTTGGCAGGAATGTTTTTTTTTTCTGTGGAGAACACCTAAGAACAAATTGTGATCAGCAGTGGGTTCACCGCTGAGTTTACAGTTGTGGTTGAAAATGTGCAGTAAAGAAAAAAAATGAAAAGTACAAGAAGCAAATATTTTATTTGGTTCTTCAGTTTTTTCCTCTGAGGAGAATCAAGGCTGCTACAACCATTTACCATTCAGAAATCCTTCAGTCCTTTTTTCCATCTGAGTAAACCCTTTACTGAAAGGTTTCCCTGTTCATTGAGCTGCATTAGAAAGCTAGAACTGTTTTTTTTTTTCATAGAACCTTAAAGGTTCTATGACAGACCCTATTCTGGATAGATTCCCCTTTAGAAGAGGTTCTTTAGACCTCTCATTTGTTCCTCTAAAGGCAAATGTAAGGGTTCTACATACTACCCTATACAGATGGGTTTCCATTTTAGAATAGGATGCATTTAGACCTCTGTTAGAAAGTTAGAACCATTACTTTTTTCTTCAGTTCAGTTTTTGTTTTCCAAGGAAAGGTTAAAGGTTCTACAGAGAACTCTGTAATTGAGGGTTACAAGCAGGTTCCCAGGGTTACAAGCAGGTTTTTTTTTCCAAGGAAAGCTTAAAGTTCTACAGAGAACTCTGTAATTGAGGGTTACAAGCAGGTTCCCAGGGTTACAAGCAGGTTTGTTTTCCAAGGAAAGGTTAAAGGTTCTGCAGAGAACTCTGTAATTGAGGGTTACAAGCAGGTTCCCAGGGTTACAAGCAGGTTTTTTTTTCCAAGGAAAGCTTAAAGTTCTATAGAGAACTCTGTAATTGATGGTTACAAGCAGGTTCCCAGTAAAAAAAAATGGAAGTGTTAACCATTCAAAGGATCCTTGTATTTGTTTCTCTGACAGAAATATTAAAACTTGTATGTAAAAGACCAGGGTTCAAAAAAGGCCAAAAAGTAGAACCAAAGAAAGTTCACTGAGGAGCTTTTTATTGCTTCGTTTCATCGTTTTGTCCTTCTGCTAAGGGCCTTGTTCAATGTTTGAACCACATAGCAGAGGGTTTCCATTTCAGAAAGGGCTTATGTAGAATCCTGTAGGATAGCTAGAACCCATAACCATTCAAAGAACCTTTGAGTTCTTTGGCTTTCTGTCATATGAAGAAACATACAATAGAACATACCATAAAGGTAGTATTTTGTCCTAGATTCTTTGCCTTTTCATTGTATGTAGAACCAGTAGAGTTCAGTAAAGGGTCTCCTCTCTAGGAACCATTGTAAGAACCCTGCTGTAATGTTTTAGGGGCCAAGGGATAACTGGAGATAACTTGAGTGCTAAAGGAGGTGAGGCTAAAACAAAACACAAACGGTTAAAGCTGTACAAGTAAAACTATTAATTTGCAAATTTATAAAGCGAGACATAAAGAACAAAAAATGTTATGTGAAACTACACATAAAATTCTGACAAAAAATCTGTGACAGTTTTGCTATATTAATGTTATTTTAACATCACATTAGCATACACTGATCATGTGACTCCATTTAAATTTCTCTAATCATTACTCCACCACAGCTCATTGGGTTTCACCTTCAGCCTAACACTAAACATCAAGCTTGTTTCTTCTTC
The DNA here is from genome assembly GCF_027358585.1 of Pangasianodon hypophthalmus. Classification (NCBI taxonomy): domain Eukaryota; kingdom Metazoa; phylum Chordata; class Actinopteri; order Siluriformes; family Pangasiidae; genus Pangasianodon; species Pangasianodon hypophthalmus. The sequence goes on from NC_069735.1 coordinate 3,704,265, forward strand.
TCTGGGAAGATTCTGATGTTTTTCCACTTGGGATCACAGCGTGAACTCCTCCTCTGTATTCTTGTCTTTTCATGTTTCTTTTATTCTCTGTTCGGTTCTGAAAACCGAAACCTGACACTTAAAAAGGACAAAATTGATTCTGAAACCCACTTCCACCTCCACCTTCTCTACCTCCTCCATTCCCCACTGAGTCCGAGAGAACAGTTTTAAGCATTAACCATCAACATTAAGGCTAGAAAACGAGCTAAAGAAATAGCCGAAAGCTTTCAGTATCCTCTCGCTGTCTCTGTCTCTCTGATTAGATTTGGTTCTTATCTCTTGCTGAGCGATAACAGATTTAGCTCGTGCCTGCCAACTCCCACCCAATCCTGTTTTATAACCGGAGGCCAGAAAATCCTTTTTGGCGAGCTGACATTGTAGATGCTGGATTGACCAAAAGAGGAGTGCATGGACCACAAGAAATAGAAACCATGAATAATGCAGGAAGCATGGAGGCAAGAACCATCAGGGCAGGAACTGTGCAGGCAAAATTTGTGGAGTCAGGAACCATAGAAGCAGGAACCACAGAAGCAGGAACCATTAGGGTAGAAACCATGGAGGCAAGAACCATAAGGGCAGGAATCATGAAGGCAGAAAGTGCAGAGCCAGGAACCACGAGGGCAGGAGCCATGGAAGCAAGATCCATGGAAACAGCAACCATGAGGGCAGGAACCATGGAGGCAGGAACCATGGAGGCAGGAACTGTGGAACAGGAATCATGGAACTATAAGGACAGGTACTATAAGGGAAGGGACCATACAAGCAATCACCATGGGGGCAGAAACAGTGGAGGCAAGAACTGTGAGGCAGGAACCACAAAGGCAGGAATTATGAGAGCAGGAAGCATGGCGGTAGGAACCAAAAGGGCCAGAATCATAGAAGCAGGAACTGTGGAGGCATGAACCATGGAGGCAGGAGCTATAAGGTCAGGAATCATGGAGGCATGAAACAATAGAGGCAGGATCCATGAGGGCAGAAACCATCGAGACAAGAACAATGCGGTTGTTTGATTTCATTCACACTCGATTTATCTGAAAAAGAAAGAAAAGCTAGTGGCTGAGTTATGTGATGAAGTATTTTTATTAATAACTTTTCAATTTCTTTATATCCATAATGAAAAGGTTAGCCCAATACCAAGTTCCAAGAATTACCATTTTCTTATGTGAGGATATGAGTGTTTCCATTCATTCCTGTGTGAGAGATAAAACACACACACACACACACACACACACACTGTTTTTAATGAATGTTAAGGGTGTAAGTTTTTTGTAGACCCCTTGAAAGAGGCTCCTGCCATCAGTTCTTGGACTGGATTGGTTTCCGTCTCATTTGTAACTCGCTTTGGATAAAAGCATCTGCCAAATGAATAAATGTTAATTTCATGCGCTGGCTGCTGAAGTCACCTATATCACTGGGTGTAACTCACCAATTTCAGGGTTAAGCAGGAGTCACAATTTCTGAATGATAAAATTATGAGCTAAAATTAAAATTATGGCCTTTTCCTGACACTGGCCAACAGCCAGAACCACATTCCATTCCCTCGGTCTGATTCCAAATACAGTAAATAACACAGAATCAGATTGGTTGGCCCATTCATTATTTTGTGTGTCTGTGTGTGTGTGTGTGTGTGTGTGTGTGTGTGTGAATTAATAAAAGAACCAAATGATTTTATGAGTCAATGAATCAAGTGAGCATTGTAGCAATGACTCAAAGAATGAAAAGCCTGGTAAATCTCAGTCAGTGGAGTAAACAAAATATGAGTTATTTTAAGGAATCCCATTTATCAAATGGTTGTTGATTAAACAATTTCATGATTCATTGAATCAATTAAAAACCTAATCAATTAATCAAGACATCAGAGTCACTTAATTAAAAGAATCAATGAGTCAATTAATTTTAGAATCAATGAACCATAGGATAAAGAAATTAAACAATAAATGAATCAAGAGATTCTAAATTAAAAGTTTAGTTAATGAAAGGGTTTTTTTTGTGTGTTTAGTGTTTTTAGTTTCCAATAAATGAAGCATTTGATAAAGGAAGTGGAAGTGGGTTTCAGAATCGATTTGGTCCGTTTTACGGGTCGGGTTTTGGTTTTGCGAACTGGAATGAGAATAAGACAAACATGAAAAGACAAGAGTAGAAAGGAGGAGTTGAAAGTGACATCCTGAGAGGAAAAACATCATGCGAAGAAGAAAAAAAGCTTGAAGTGTAATGTTGGAAGGTGAAATCCAGTGAGCTGAACAATTAGCATAGTTTAAATGAAGTGTATGCTAATGTGCGAGTACAATAATCAATGTGAATCACTGAATCAAAGGACTTTGTGATGTAACTGTACTGATTCATAAAATGATTCTGTTGCACGGTAGCAGGAGTGAAGTGTGTTTTTGGCCTTTTTTTTCAGCCATTTATCTTTTTTAAGCTTTTTTTCTTATTTCCATTACTCCTGCCACTAACATCACTTTTCTACTTCTGGAAGCCGGCGTTTGTCTTTATTTCTCAGAACGGACGTGTTTCATGATTTTTTAATGGCGCTCTGAGACAGCAGGAAAACGGCCGGAGTCTTTATTGAAAGGTGTTTGATTTGGAGCGAGTGGCACGGGTGCTGCAGCAGAGTGAAATTTAAGCAAAGGAGCATCCCCCGTTTCCTCCATCTCTTCTCTCCACTCTCACCTGTGAGATGCCTCTGTCTCTGTCTCCATCTCCTCTGGCGTCTGGCGTCTGCGTTTCAAACCTCATTAAACCTCAGTGGGACAAACACTTTAATGCCAAACCAAGCACGTCACGTCAAGAAAGATAAATAAATAAAAGAAGATGTGAGCCGCAACTCGGAAATTTGGGTCGGATGTCATTTGCATAACAGTGGGAGGAAGAATCAAATAACGATAGCTCTAAGAAAACAGTGCAGAGGGAAAAGAGAAGAGGACTGTGTACTGAGCCTTGTGGGACACCAGTGGAAATTGTGCAGAAGAAACTGAGTGTCACCTGAGAGGTTTTTTTTTTTTTTTTTTTTGGTAAAATGATCTATGGATAAATGGTGTTCCAGTGGAAAAAGTATAATTTATTCAAAATATTACACATCTGTGCTTCTCGTTCCTTCTTTCTTTCTTTCTTTCTTTCTTGTTTGTTTGTTTGTATATGATACATTTTTTTAATCAGCTGTGATACTCAACACTGACTTTATCATAAATGTGTTTGAGTGTTGGAATATGTGTGTGTGTGTGTGTGAGTGTGTGTGTGTGTGTGTGTGAATATCTAAAGAACTTTTCTTCCATCAGTGAATCAAATAAATCAAAAAATGAATCAATAGATTACTGAATGACGGAAAGGATTGTGAATAGAACAAATTAACGAATCAGTGAGTCAAAGTCTCCATGAATCAGGAATCAGTGTAAGGACTGTTCAATCAAGTGATAAGTAAATGAAAGGATCAATGAATTAATATAATATATATAACTGATTGAATGGTAGGTTCGTATCATATAGAGGATTAATGAATCAGTGAATCAATTACACCAAGAATAAACGAATCAAAGTGACTATGGATCAGTGAATCAACATTTCCCTGAATTGAAGGATTATTTAATTAAATGTTGGTCAAGTAATAAGTGAATTTAAAAGAACAATGCATAAAAAAACTCAATTACTTATAAGATCAATGAGTCAATAAATCAGTGAATCAGAACGAATAATTAATGCAGAACTCTGACCACTGGTTTTCAAAGGAGTGCAGTGTGTGTGAGGGCAGAGGTCAGAGGTTGTTACTATGGTAACAGAAAGCCTGCACAATTGTCTATCCCAGCTTTTTGGGTAGAATAAAGATGTCGTAGGCGATATAATAATCATAGCCAGGATTATCTGAAATGCCAGTGGGAGAAAAGAGGGAGCACTATGCTATTTCTCTGCTTTGAGTTGCCATTTATTCAGCAGTCAGATTTATGAAAGAACTACAACCTTGAGCGGCATTGAAGCAAATGTTCACAAGCTTCTTATCAAACATCAGGTTTGAACTATTCATCATTCTTTAAATACTCAACCACAAAGTTCCACAGCAGAAAAATGTGTGCATTATGTGATGACTTTACCTTTGTCTAACTCACATTAGTGAGAAAACCTCAGTAAAACCTCCGATGGAAGATTAGATTTATTTCTCTAGACATATTTGTAAGAATTTCAGAGCAGAAGTATCACCAATGTGATGATCGTTTAATTCCAAAATTCTTCAACTTATTTGTTGATTCATTCAGTCGTTGATTCGTCGAAGGTCTGACTCATTTGATTCATTCACACCTCATTGATTGATTCATTTATTCGTGTACTGACTCTACGATCCACTGATCCTTCGATTCCATGATTCTTTATCATGGATTTCATGATTTATTGCTTGAACCATAGAGTTCTCAATGATTTTATTCAGAAATCCTTTGACCTACTGATCATTTGATTTGATTCATTGATATCTCATTGATTGATTCCTTAATTCACTGATCCACTTTTTTTATTAAGTTATTTAATTAGTTGATTTTTTGATTTATTATTATTTGACATATTTTTCATCACGTATATTCATTTATAGATTCAGATTTATTATTATTATTATTATTATTATTATTATTATTATTATTATTATTATTATTATTCTCTGATTCTTTTTTTTTTTAATTCACTGATCACTCATTAATCATTTGATTTATAAATTCTTTAATTAAATGATTCTTTGATTTAATGGCACCTCACTGACTGATTCCTTAATCCATTCATTCCTACGAGCCACAAAAAAAGCCCTCAAATTATTGATGATCTGATTCAATGATCCTTGATTTATGATTTAATTATGATTCTTTGATTCAGTGACACCTTGATTCATTTTTCCATGAATTCATATATAACTCAGTGATTCACTGATACTTTTTTTTAAAATATATTTTAAGTGTTCTTTGACATAATGGTATTATGGGGCAACTTTCAATTTCAAAAACAGTCCTGTTTAAGTTTCTTTTCACATTTTCATCACATCCTTTAGGTCAGCCTTAGGTCACACTTTATGTTCAGGTAAAATAAAACTCAGGAAAAATAATTTATAACCAGAAGCTACTTTGCGAGACGAGGAAAGGATGAGAAAATGGATATTATACAGAAAGTTATGTTGCAGTCATTACAAACCTATTTCTGTCTCCCGCACTGGAATGTCAGCTACGTCTCCAGAGAAGCCTGTTATTTATTTCAGACGATATTTCTCCGATTTTCAGTAAATGCCTCTCAAGCAGGGGGAAAGAAAAAAAAAAAAACGAAGCACTAGTGAAAGGTGTTGAATTTATTTTCTCCCCTAGAGATTGGAGACTCCACACTGCTCGTCTCTGCTTTAGGAGTGAGAAAGAAATAGAAATTAGCATCGCAGCGGGTCGGAATGCTCTGAGCTAGCCTTGCTGTCGAAGAAGAAGTGACTACTCATATGTATTTTTTTTTTTTTTTTTTTTGCAAGAATGTGGCAGAATAATTGAAAAATGCGATTAGTCAGAGATCGAGGAACTTCTTTCAGAAGCACCAGCAGCTCCTCAAGCATTGAAAATGAGCTCACGCTGTAATCTGTATTGATTTTGTTGGTTTTGTGCGAGTTTGCAGCGAGCCAAGTTCTGACCTCCTGCAGGGAAGAAAAAGGATTATTCATGCAACCAAAATGTTTACGAGTGTTTCCAGATGTTTTTCAATATAAGATTCCATAATAAAACTGTAATTCACAAAAAAAAAAAAAGAAAAGAAAAAAAAATAGTTCCATGCAATGCAACTCCCTGGTCTCTTTTCTTTTTTTAATTTTAGTCTTTACTTTTTTTCTGGCCCTGAAATAAGCTCCACCCCCACCTTCTTTTCCTAACAAGGTACGTTAACTCATGAAGCATATGAAGCTTTAATAGAGAGGGTGGAGTTAAACAGCTGGAGGAGGGGAAAGTGGCCAATGTCGTAATTGCAGACAGCAAACGATGCTTAAAAAATTGCCCATTTCTCCTTTAAGTCAGATTTATTTATTTGTTTGTTTATCTATTTTAATAAAATTATTCTTGTTTGTAGTTATGCAGCTTTTTACATTTAAATGTATATTTTTTTTACAAGGCAAATTTTTTATTTACATCTGGTCCGAACATCATGGTATAAATGCTATAAGTTAAAATGTGTTCATTAAAAAAAATAAATATTTTTTTTTTAATCCAATAAGGATATTAATAATAATAATAATAATAAGAAGAAGAAGAAGAAGAATAACAAATGTTTTATAATGTTGTACAATGAAATAGCAACACAAGATGAAATGCTACACTCAAAAAAAAAATAAATAAATAAAAAATAAAATACAGTGCTTTGGGAATAAAATGAATGATAATATGCTAATATAAAAAGAAAGGAGAAGGTAGAAAAATAAAAAGAATGTAGTATTTAATGTAAATGCTATTTTTCCCACAACAACAAGAGGTCTTTTAAGACTTCCACTTTTTTTTCACTCAGATGAATGTTTATGATTCATAAATATTTGTTAATTATTAATTATAAAATGTGTCTAACAGTTCATTTGTATGTATATATTTAATGTTGACCAAAGGAGCTCTAGTATGTTCCATACAGTATGTTACAATGAAACTTAGATGTCCGTGAGCGGATTTTATTATTTTTTTTAAGACTTTTCATTCCTTTGTTCACTTTGAGAAGAAAAACGAGTGATGATGGTGTAAAAGGATGTGTACATGATGTATTTTCTGTGTGTTTTCTAAACCGATTTCTCAGAATGATTAACCTCAGTGGTCTGTCACACTGGATCCCAGGATCTCCACTAGCGCAGCTTTTCTCACCTGTAATTAGACTGCCAGCTAATATTTACAGTCAAGAACCTGTTTTATTTTGAGAGCACTCTAACATTTACTCGCTAACAACAGCCCAAAATTCTCTACTGAAACTGTTCACCTTCAAATATTCTGCCATCACTAGTTATTTACACCAACAACCCACACATTTTACTCAGTTTAATATGATGCTAGTTTGCGTTTCACCTGTTTATCATTTTTAATGCTAGTTTGTAGCTAGCATGCGTAACTATAATGCTAGTTTGTGGTTAGCATGTATACTATAATGCTAGTGTGTGGTTAGTATATTAATGTTTACACTAAGTCAATATAGAAAAAGAGAATTTATGAAGATGTTTAGAGAAAAAAAAGTTACTGGTCATTTTGTTTACATGAATGAAGAAGTTTAGAGATAATGCTAGTTTGTAGCTAGCATGTTTACTATAATGCTAGTTTGTGGTTAGCATGTATACTATAATGCTAGTGTGTGGTTAGTATATTGATGTTTAGACTAAGTCGATATAGAAAAAGAGAATTTATGAAGATGTTTAGAGAAAAAAGTTACTGGTCATTTTGTTTACATGAATGAAGAAGTTTAGAGATAATGCTAGTTTGTAGCTAGCATGTTTACTATAATGCTAGTTTGTGGTTAGCATGTATACTATAATGCTAGTGTGTGGTTAGTATATTGATGTTTAGACTAAGTCGATATAGAAAAAGAGAATTTATGAAGATGTTTAGAGAAAAAAGTTACTGGCCATTTTGTTTACGTGACTGAAGATGTGTAGAAATAATGCTAGTTTGTAGCTAGCACGCGTACTATAATGCTAGTTTGTGGTTAGCATGTATACTATAATGCTAGTGTGTGGTTAGTATATTGATGTTTAGACTAAGTCGATATAGAAAAAGAGAATTTATGAAGATGTTTAGAGAAAAAAGTTACTGGTCATTTTGTTTACGTGACTGAATATGACTGAAAATGTTTAGAGAATCGATGTAAAATTAAACGCAATTCAAATATCACGGTGCTCAAAAATGAGATTTTTAAAAAGATACTTTTAGCTTCTCGATACAACCCAACAGCTTTGTGCAGCTTAATCAGTACTAAAAGAGTAAAAAGGAAAGTTATCTGTACCTTCCTCAGAATATGCCTGCAAAAGAAATTTAAAATCATCTGAAAAGAAAAAAAAAGTATGAGAATGGAGTGAAAAGCTCCGATTAATTCACCCAGGTGATGACTAAAGTCTTTCACATTCAATAATGAAAGAATGTTCTGGAAGTATTTCACCTGCCTCTGCCGGTTTCATAAAGCGGCTTTGAGCTCATCTTCACTTTGATGAGTGTTTAATAAAACCATGTAACACTGCCGCACCTCCATTTCTGACAACTTGCATCATTTTAATAAACCAAAAGCCACAGCTTTATCCTTCTCACGACATAAAGGTGCCTCACTTTAATGTGGTATTAAAAAAGGAAATAAATAACAATTTAAAGTTTCCAAACAGCCCTATACAGATTCACACATACACAGTTGTTAGTTTGCAAATGTTAATGCTTAATACATGGTAGCATCATGAGCAACTTTTTGTTTACATAGAAAGGACACCATTGGGATTTACAGGCTGGTGGCAGTTAGTCGGAAGAGACTTGGGGCTTGAGGGGGCTGTTTCCTTGTCTCTTTCATTTCTGGTCTATCTGTCTATAGGTACTATGACCAATGGTGGTATAGGCTGCAGAGGGTGTAATGCAATTTGTGGCACAGGCAGGGCGGCACATCCCTTTTCAGGGGTCAATAGTGTGTAATTTACTACATTGACCGGCGCTTTTTTTGTGACAAGGTGCTGTACTGGGGCTGATGCCCTAGCTGGGGAGTTTCATGGGTGTGGTTGCCATACAGGTGTGGGCTTGCAGCCTTTTCTGGGATGATTTATGTGCATGGCCAATACTTAGGGAGGAATTTATTTAATGGTTTTCAGGGAGAGGTCTGTGAAATTGTTTCAGATTCAGGATCTGCATCCAGATTTCTATGAGGCTGCTTTATGACATTGTCTATTGTATAAAAAAGTATAAATAAGCAAAAATTTATAAGAAAATTATTTTGAATGTCAAACCTAAAAGTCATTCAATCATCGCTTGGTCTGTTTTGGACATTGAAACTAAAGGTCATTTATTTCATTTAGGAGATCTAATTCAGACATTGTTTATTTTATTTTGGAAGTTGATTGCAAACATAGTTTACTCCATTTTGGGCATCAATCCAAAAAGTCATTTAGTCCATTTTAAATGTTGGGTCCAAACATCATTTATTTTATTTTGGACATCAAACTCATTGTTGATGTCAGTGCTAACACTGAGCTCAAACTTCATTCACTATGTTGTTACCAGTGAACACAAACTTTGTTCACTTCATTATGGACTAACTATAATATGCAAAACCTTAACCACTATCCTGTATATTCACCACAGAGCTGCTGAATTCTGGATTTTGATTGGTCTATTGACAGGGTGTTAATAGTTACACTATTAGTTACACAGTAGTTACACACACACACACACACACACACACTGTTTATTACTTACTTATCTCAGTATTCCAACAATAGCTAGATTTTTCACTCAAATACAGAGGTTTACATCTTCACAGGCAACAAACCTATACTTTTATTTGCTCTATTTTTTATGTAGAACTCAAAACTCATTTATTTCATCAGAGCAGTTAAAAAGCAGAACAATTCCATCAAACTGCATGCCAAAAATAACATGCTTCATACTTCATTTTGGACACTGGACTCAAATATTTTGTTGCTAACACCATACCAAACATAACTTTGTGCCACTAATTTTATTAAACTCCCAAATTTAAACACCATGCACGCTTGTGAGCATGTAACACCACACGCAAACAACTGCTTTACCTCCATCCCATTTCCCATCAGAGCTAACGAGAGCATGAGCCACAGCCCAGGTCTCGTTCTTCACTTTTCAGAACGAGCCGAATGTCTCCAAAGCTTGAGCCCTGGAGAGAGCTCGAGGCGAAGAACAATTAGAGAGAGCCTGTTTACAGGAGCACGATTGTGAGAGAACAATAACCGCAGGTGATGTTGGGACCCAGTGGAGCCTCATCGACCCATCTCAAGAGTTTCTGGATAGGGAACACATCCACTTCTTTACACCTCAAATAAACAAACACACAAAAAAAAAAAACGGTGGGGTAAAACGATGCTAAAATGCACCCTGTGGGTGTATATGGGGCAAAGTGGAAACAATAGGATAAAAGAATGGTATGATCAGGATCTAAAATGTTCTAAAATTGTGTCCTCTGAAGAAAATCAGTCCTGGACTACTTCACCAGATGCTAGCATAGTCCTATTGAGCCGACGAAACGGGCTGTGCTCATTAAAGCTGCACGGGTGTGTTAATGCTATTGATTTTGCATTGCTAATGATCATTATTTGTGTAAGCGACGGCAGTTGGATGGAATTTACATTTGCCTTGGAGCTGAAACTAGTGTGAGGGTTTATAATTCAGGCTATAGCCAATGCTAATTTTAATAACAAGTGGGAGCTGAATTGAGGATGCTGGTGTCTGTTTATATATATATATATATATATATATATATATATATATATATATATATACACATATATATTTGATGTTTCTCATTTTATCAAAATTATTAAATTATTATAAATCAAGTATAAGATTATAGTAAAAAACTAGATTTTAAAAATAGTGTCTGCTTTAACTGCATCCACAAACTTTAAAACCCAGCTACCTAAATGGTCTAGAAGCTTTTCTATACTTTGAGGCTAGTTTTAAGATTTTCATCGTGTCATGGTAGTGCCAATAATTGCCCTGAACTACACTACTCATCAGCCACAGCATGTCACATGATCACAGCACGCACCATGTCACATGACCACGAGCACCTGAATCATGTTGTTGTCTAATTAGCACTAATTAGCAGTATTTAAGTCACCTCTTGTATAGCACTCATTGTTTAGCATGAAAATTAATGCTAAAAACATAAAACATATGGATTGTTTTTGGATCCCAGGATTTGTGTATATAATGTTATATTATTAGATTATTATTATTAAATTTGCTTTTTTTTACTATAACATTACAATGTAATGATTTAATAATGTGTGAGCTTCGTGTAAGCAGTAACCAGGTAACCATGTGATTGATTTCAGCCAATAGGCTGCAATTTATTAAGTCAAGACCTGGAGCTCACCTGATATCACCACCATGTCGCTAATACATTAACCTGTACCTACCAATAACAATATCACAACATTAAACCCACTTTGTGAGCATGACAAGCTGCTATAGCTGCTAATGCTAACTGCTACAGTCAAACATTGGCATTTAAAGCCGTGCTCGTACCCACTGACCTGGATTAAAACACCGTAATTATTTGAGCCCACGGAGCCATTTTCACCTCCACGGCCTCCGCTCGCTGCTAATTAGCATCAGTTTTTGGTAGCTAGTAGACAGATATTTAAAGAGCTTTTTTTTGAACGGTGTAAGAGCCGAGAGTCTCATTAGTGAAGTGCTCGGGTTTGGATGGCTGCCAAATGGGAGCCGGTGGCTACAGAGTGCATTAAGGAAGTGAATTAGATTTGAGAAATGAGATACGGCCGAGTGAAAGTGACGGCTTTTATCTACACGTGCAGGATAAACACACTGGTGAACCTGTCCTGGCCTACATTTAGAAAAGAAGCAATGAACTGTACAGCTTTGTGACTGATTAGCTTTTCATGTAGCCTACACATGTGTGTGTGAGTGTGTGTCTGTGTGTGTATGTGTGTACAAATACTGGCTACCTTTGCGATTCTTTAGCTTGGAGTGGTTAGCCTACTTGTATGTGCTTCTCCCAGTGGACACCCACACACACATATCAGTTAACTGGCCAAGTGCTACCTCACAATATTCCTAAAAAACTTCCCATTGTGAAACTTTGTGCTTGCGCTGCAGAAACAGCACCATATGGGCCGGGTTAAAGAGCGACGCAGTAAAAACTGCTGCGCTTTGTTCCAACACACTTCAAAAAAAATGGTGTAAGGCAAAAAAAGTTTCATCTCATAAGCACTGAAACTTCACTAATGAGCTAATTACATTAGACACTAGATAAAGACTAAGAAGCTGAATGTTGGTTAGGGTAAATGTACAATGCTAGCCTACTGAACTAATTAACAACAATATTTGCTAACACACGAGCATTTTTAAAACCAAGCATATTTGTCCAACTTATAATGTATTGACAAGCCTGCGGAAATGAGTGTCTCATATTATTTTAATTATGTTGTTAAATACATATTGGCTTTATCTAATGTGTTCTGTATGTAGCTATGAGAGAATTTACAAGCTAATCAGCATTGAGCAATGTTTGCTAGCTCACTTCCAAACAAACCAAGGCATTCAACCTGCAGACAAACTTTGTGAGAAACATAAATGCTAACAGAGTAGCTTTAAAAACATTTAATGAAAAAGTAAAACCATTTCTGCTTTATTTTTTATGTTTTCCATATACTTTAAAATTAAAAAGTAATACTAAGTTTATATTTTATTCTTAATCCCTTAAGATAACTTATCAAACTTGAGTTAACTAATAGCTAAACAGTTGCTAACTTGCATGTAATGATTCAAAAAGGCTGATGTTCAACTTCTAGATGAATGATTTGCACATATTATACTTTATATATACATATACATATACATATTGCAATAAATTAACCATGCCTGTGGTGTCAATAAATGTTGTGGCAAATATGTGAGCTAACAGAGTTTCAGGATCTACATGCAGGTTAACTAAGTTATTAGCTGAACAACAGTTGGAAATGTTCACTAACACACACTCAGCCTTTTAAAACACTAAAATGATCATATGTCTTGTTATACAGTATGTTTTTATACCAAATGAAAGCTAACAGTGGTTGAAGATGGAATTAATACTCTGGCAAACTAGCTAACGTTATCAGAAACTATAGTGTTAGCTAAGCTGTAACTGTTTGCTAACTTGCTTTGTAAACCTGATTTGTTCAACTTGTAAATGGTTAGTTAGCTGAAAATTGCAGCATAAATATTGTGTTAATAATAATATAACATGTTATAGTAATAATATCAAAACAGAAAATTCAGAGATGACATTAAACACTGTGGTAAACAAGCAGGCTAAGAGATTAGCCTCGTCTGATGTGCGATTGCTAGCTCAGACACCACAGCAATGCTTTTTCCTCAGGCTCACCTCGTATAGGTCTACTACTTTGCAGAATTTAAAGGAAGGAAATATACATTTGTATGTGTGTGTGTGTGTGTGTGTGTTTTGAGATAACAATGCATACACAATTCTCATCTATTTATCTGTAAATGTGTTTGATTCCCCTTTTTTTTAAATACTTGTGTGGAAACGCTATCGCTTGTACTCCACAGGGCAATTTATATGTAAATGAAGTCCATTCCAACTACAAAAATTCCACGTTTCAAGAGTTATTTCAAAGCCAGCTGTAATGTATGTATCAGTGTGTGTGCTATTAGAGTGGCCGACGTTTAATTGTGATAAGTGTGAGTGAGAGCCGAGGTGAATAACCGCCACGGTTTGATCTCACAGTTATTTCTATTTAAACGGTTTGTTCGTCATTTATAGTCTCCCTATGAAGCCTGTTAATCTTCATCATCAGAGCCTGCCTGTGCTAAACGCCTTTGAGAGAAAAAAAAAGGGAAATGGCACAGGAAAGAGAAAGAAGAATGAAGCAGGGAAAAAAAAGGTGGGGAAAACAAAGAAAGAGAATGAAAGTGGGGGGCAGGAAAGTAAAATAAAGAGAGCGAGGCAGCGAAAAAGTATTGGAAAAACAAAGAAAGAAAATGAGGCTGGAAAGAAGCCAGGAAAAACAAGGAAAGCGTGAATGGGGGGAAGGTGGGAAAGACAAAGAAATAAAGTGAGATGGGAAAAAGTGCAGGAAAGAGAAAAAGAGAATGAAGCAAGAAAAAGGGAAAGACAAAGAAAGAGTGAGGCAGGGGCAAAAGGGAAGGAAAGACAAAGAAAAAGAGTGAGGTGGAAAAATGGGTGGAATAGAAAGAAAGAAAGTGAAGTGTGGAAAAAACAAAGAAAAAAGTGAAGGCGGAAAGGACAAAGAAAGAAAACGAAGACAGGAAATGGCAGGAGAGACAAAGAAGGAGAGTGGAGACGGAAAAAAGAACAAGAAAGAGAAAAAGAGAATGAAGTGAGGAAAAAGGAAATGTAAAGAAAGAGAGCGAGGCAGGAAAAAATGCTGGAAGAATGAGAGAGGGGAAAAGGCAGGACAAAAAAAGAGCAAGGTGAAGAAAAAGACAAAGAAAGAGAGTAAAGCAGGAAAGTGGGAAAGCCAAAGAAAGACAATGAAGTGGGAAAAAGGAAGGGAAAAAACACAAAAAAGTGAAGAGGGAAAGACAAAGACAGAGTGACCTGGGAAAAAAGTGAGAAAGACAAAGAAAGAGAATGAGGCAGAGGGAGAAGGCGGGAAAAAGAAAGACAGAGAATGAGGCAAGAAAAAAGTGGGAAAGATGAAGAAAGACAGAGAAAGTGAAGCAGGAAGAAGCAAACTTCAGACATCAGCTCTGTCTTTGCTGAGCAACTACATATGGAATAAACAGGATATTGTGTACATTTGCTTTGCCACCAATCTGTTCCTTTAAACACTGGTATAATAGCGCTGCTTGTCGCTTCAGGCCATAAGAAGTTTCTGACTAGCTTTGCAGAGTCAGCAGGCTCGAGGAGGCATCTGGAGGGCAGCGATTCCTTTGGGACGATTGGGAGAATTAGGACGGAGCCCAAAATTGGAGCACAGAAACCCTGACGCTTCTTTACCTCCATATTTAGTGCTGCAGGAACAACGGACACCCCAAGTTGGAACTGGAAGACAAATTTGTTTAGCTTTTCTTTTTTTTCTGTAAAAAAAAGGGTTCATTACATTTAAACACGTGTCTATGCTAACAAGATGTCCGGATAGCTACTCGCTGATGCACAATTAGCCGTGTTTGCTAACTCCAACTTGTGTTTAGCTTTTTAAACATAAAATGATTAACCTGTAAATTGATCCTTTTTTGGAAATTACAGATTGAATAATATTTTATGGAAGAATAATGAGCTGATTTGATTAAATAATTGATTAAATAAGTAATGTTTGTATGCATAAGTTAATGAAGATATTAGCTAACTGACTAACTAGCTTGCTAACTTGGCCTTATAGCCTTAAGCCATTTAATGAAACTGGCAGAGATACTGAGATACTGTACTTCTGTGGAAATGCTGTGCCCAACAAAAATACTAACTTGCAAAAGTCTGTGGTAAATAAGCAAGCGAAAAATATTAGTCTAATATGCAGTTCATTCCTGAGCTAGTTAAGATATTAGCTGATTGATATTTATCTGTGTTTGTTAATTTGCTTTTAGTATTTTAAAATGAGAACGTTGAAAAATTAGATGTGTAATTTGGAAAAGACCTTTTAAATATGCAAATAATGCTCAAAGATGTTATTTAATACAAACAAGCATGCAAATGAATTAGCATTAGGATCAGGATATCAGGATAGTGGTGATAATGTAAAACAATTAAAGTGATAACTTCTACTTGTGGTTATTTTATTCTCTAGTGTTTTCTAGTGTATATTGTTGTTCGTGGGGTTTACATGTCTTTGCGTAACCGTAACACATCGCAATGAACAGTGATGTGCCTTCGAGATTAGTATATAATGAAATAAATGTAAAGTTAAAGCTCTGTTATCTGGAACACAGAGCTTGAGGTCACATGTGTTCAGTGTTTCTGCATCCTTGCTCAGGATTTAGCTGAGTGTGCTGATTAATGTAGAGCGCTGTCACATATGCTAACCGCTAGTTTGCCAAAATATAGGGCCCTAGAGACATAGGACATTGGCAGTGTAGTGCAATGAGATATAGAAACATGAGAACAAAGAATCTGAAAAACCTTCAGACCTGAGAACATAGGAACCTGAGAAGTTTAAGATCCTGGGAAACATAGCGCCCTGGGAATATATGAAACTGGAGACATAGAGTCCTGAGAATATAGTACCTTACAAACACAGAACCCTGTGGGCTTAGAACTCTGAGAACATTGTGTCCTGAATGTTCCTGAGAACATTTGGGACTTGTGAATATGATCCCAAGAACACAGGGCAGTATAAACATCAGGTCTTACCAAAAGGAACAAATATTGGGAATATTGGGTCCTAGAGGCACAGTGTCCCTAAAACATAGGTTTGGGAACATGGAATTGTTTTGTGGTAAAATTCAATGGGGGAACATACAGCCCTGAGAATGTAGAACCCTAAAAAAAAAAAACACCCTGGAACTTCCTGCCTTGGAAACAGAACCCTGAGAATAAAGGACTCTGGGACCATAAGGCCTTGTGAGCATAAAGCTCTAAGAACATTTGGCCATGAGAACATATGGCCCAGGAATTTAGGACCCTGGGAAAACAGAACCCTGATAACAGGAACAGGAGAACTTCCTTAGGAATAGACTGTATGGCATTGTGTGTACAGGTGAGGTCATAAATTTACATACGCCTTGCAGAACCTGCAAAATGTTTATAATTAAAAAAAAGAGATATCATAAAAATTGCGTTTTGCTTTTTATTTAGTACTGCCCTGAATAAGCTATTTCACATAAAAGATGCTCACATATAGTCCAAAAGACAAAATAATAACTGAATTTACACAAATGAGCCAGTTCAATAGTTTATATACACTTGATTCTTAATACTGTGTGTTGTCGCCTGGATGATCAACGACTGTTTTTATGTTTTGTGATAGTTGTTCATGAGGCCCTTTTGTTTGTCCTGAGCAGTTAAACTGCCCACTGTTCTTCAGAAAAATCCTCCAGGTCCTGCACATTCTTTGCTTTTCCAGCATCTCCAACAGTGCACATTTCCAACAGTGGCTAAATGATTTTCCAACAGACTTTTTTCCAGCAGTGGCTATATGATGTTGAGATCCATCTTTTCACACTCAGGGTCTCATACACAATTATTACAAAAGGTGCAAACATTCACTGATGCTCAAGAAGCCAATGCGATACATTAAGCAAGGGGGTGTAAACTTTTGAACAGGATGATCGGTGTAAATTGTTGTTATTTTGTCTTCTGGGAAACATGTAAATGAATAGCTTCTGAAGGGCAGTACTAAAAAAAAAGATCTTTAAACAATATAATAACAATTTACACCAATCATCCTATTCTTAATGTAGAACATTAACGTAGAACATAGGGCCTTGTGAACATAAAACCCTGTGAATATAATACCCTAAAATCAATGTACCTGTGAACATAAATTTGGAGGACATAGGATCCATGGGAAATAGGCTCTCAGGAACTCTAGGTATATACGGCCTTGAGAACATAGGACTCAAAGAACCCAAGGCTATTTTATATAAAACAGATAAATAGTTAATTTAAAATGTTCCCTTTACTCATGTGCTTGAGCCCTGATTAAAAAAGACAAGAAAAATATGAGGTGCACTTTAATCATTTCGCAATAATAGCCGCTAGCTTAGCAATTATACACTTGTGTACAGATAAGTTTTAGTGAATGCTACAAAGATAGCCATTAGCTTCATTGTGAGGGATTTGTTTTGAGCATTTCCTTTCCTCATAATCATTGCAATATTGCTAATGCGCTCAAGAGCACCATGCAGTGAGAGTAACATCTCTTGTCAGGAGGGAAAACTCACGTTTAGATTCGGATTAAGACTCTAAAGATGATTGATGCTTCACAGATTCGATTTTCCTCAGAAGGGAAGATTTTTAAGGTTAAGTTTAATGGTTCACAGTGAAGACTGACAGCAGGTCTTAAAAGCAGGGAATTTTAAACTTCTGATATTACATCTGGTGAAAATATAGTTTCCGCTCAGCCCTGATGTTTCTTAAGAGCACATACATCAGCTGTGAATGCTGTGCTGCGTTCAAGAGCCCCCCCGGCGACATGCGGAGATTTCATAAATGTTTTGAAGGGTGATATTTCACATCTTTTCCCCTTCGCTTTGTTGTTATTGTCTCTTCTAAGAGATCCTATCCACCCGAGGCTGCTGAGAACAGATGTGTCCCTTTTTATCAGTATTTCAAGGGCAGGAATGCATGATGCTGTCGATTCACATAATGTACATAATGAAATGGATGACTACAGACTACAGATATAAGTGCTATTTAGAAGTTATGCAAGAGTTAAACACATGAGGCGGACCTTGCTTGAAACAGAGGCATGTCTCAGTTATGCGCAATTCTGAACTTGGAATTACATGCATTAGTACATTTTTCTTCCACAATATCAGCTCAAGCGAGGAGCAATATTAAGTCTAGCACCACTGCCTTACACAACATCATGCATAAATACACTAATAAAAACACTATGGAATGCCATTTGAAGCCAATATTATGTACATAAATATGACACTATTAAATAATTAATAGCATTTCTCCTTTAAAGTGCACATAGGACATCAGAGGAATCAGCAACTTAATAAGAAACATTGCTCGAGGAATGAATTTTTTTGTGGATGAAGTAATGAATCAGCATAAACTGTGCTGTAAGCATAGCACATGAGTGCTCAGTTCCATCAATCTGCCTCAAGGCTCAATGTATTGTGCATGTGACATGCTTTTCTGCTAACCACATTTGTAAAGAGTGGATATTTGAGTTATCATAGCCTCCCTGTCAGCTCAAACCAGTCTGCCAATTCTTTTCTGACCTCTCATCATTATTATCTCTTATGCCTGCAGAGTTGCCATTCACTGGATGTTTTTTTTTTTTTGGTGTCTTTTGCACCATTCTGTGTAAACTCTTAGAGATTACTGTGTGTGAAATTCCCAGGAGATCAGCAGTTTCTGAAATACTTGAACCAGCCCATGTAGTACCAACATCCCCATTCTGATGTTTGATGTGAACATTAACTGAAGCTCTTGTCCTATATCTACATGATTTCATGCATTGTACTGGTGGTCCATGATTGGTTGATTGGATAATTGCATGAATGGGAGGGTGTACAGGTGTTCCTAATAAAGTGGACAGCCAGTATATGCAGTGTGAGTGAGAGGTCCCTAGTTATTTCATGACAATTTAAGGGGATAAAATGTCTGGAGTTGATTCCAAGTGTTGAAGTTGAATTTGGTAGCTGTTCATGGAAACTCTCAATGTTGGGCCCAAAGAGGTGTCAATGCAAGTGAAAGAGGCCATCATTAGATGAAAAAACAAAACAGACCTATCAGAGATAGCAATTTGGTACATTCTCAAAGAGAAGGAATGCACCAGCAAGCTCAGTAACACCAAAAGGCCTGGAAGACCACGGAAGACAACTAAAGTGGGTGATCACAGAATTCTTTCCTTGGTGAAGAAGAATGAATTTGCAACATCTAGCCAAGTTAAGAACACTCTGGAGAAGGTAGGTGTATCACTGTCAAAGTCTACAATCAAGAGATGCCTTCATGAACGTAAATACAGAGGTTTTACCTCAAGATGCAAACCATTGGTAACACTCAAGAACAGAAAGGCCAGGTTAGACTTTGCTAGAAAACATCTAAAAAAGCCTGACCAAGGATTTTCTGGAACAAGATTCTTTGTACAGATGAAACTAAGATTAACTTGTACCAGAATGATGGGAAGAGAAAAGTATACAGAATGAAAGGAAGGGCTCATGATCCAAAACATACCATATCATCTGTCAAACATGTGGAGGCAGTGTTATGGCATGGGCATGTATGGCTGCCAGTGGAGCTGGGTCACTGGTGTTTATTGATGACATGACTGCTGTTAGAAGTAGCAGGCTGAATTGTGAAGTGTATAGAGCTATACTTTCTGCTCAGATTCAGTCAGATGCTGCAAAACTGATAGGACAGCGCTTCACAGTACAGATGGATAATGACCCAAAACATACTGCGAAAGCAACCCAAGAGCTTCTAAAGGCAAAGAAATGGAATATTCTTAAATGACTGAACTCAATTGAACTCAACTGAACTCAACCCAATTGAGCATGCTTTTCACTTACTAAAGACAAAACTGAAGGCAGAAAGACCCATAATCAAGCAGCAACAGAAGGCAGGTGCAGAAAAGGCCTGGCAAAGCATCTCAAGGGAGGAACCTCAGCATTTGGTGATGGGTTCATGGGTTCCAGACTTCAGGCAGTAGTTGACTGCAAAGGATTTGCATCTAAGTATTAAAAATAATCCTTATATTTATAATTATGTTAGTTCATGCAATTAATTTTGATCCTGTGAAAGGGGGGGGGCTATGTAAAAATGCCTGTAATTCCTTAACAAATGCAATATTTTTGTTAAACCCCATGAATTAAATGCTTCATTTCAAATCCATTGTGGTGGTGTACAGAGGCAAAATTACAAAAAATCTCACTGTACAAATACTTATTGACCCTACTGCATGTTAATATGGATTATAAATATTCATTTTCACTGCTCATGCTAGGTAGTTGTGCTAACCTGACAGGATTTCTAAGCTATAAAGCTACATTTGATAGTCTATGGGTGCTAGTCAGAAGCATTTATACTCTGTGCTTGTGGTTGCAGGAGTGGACAGAGGGTTTATTTACACACAGCACTCACAACATGTCTTTAGCATCACCCCACACACACTCCCGCTAGAACAATGATAAAGATCTTTAGCACTCTGTAGCTCAGTGCAAGCCAACCTATATGTATTAATCTGGTGTTTTTGTTGTTAAGATCGATAGCATCAGTGTGCCTGTTACGTTGGAAGATGGAAAGGCTTGGTGTTTATAATAAGCATGTGCTGATACAGGGATGGCTTCCACAATTCTCCCCATTTTGCCTCATGTAGGTGTGTGTTTTCAATAAAGAATAAGTAGAGGAGGAAGCGCACCATTACAGAATGTGTGCGAATGCGTATGCGTGTGTAACAAAAGCACTCAATGAATTACGCCTCTCTCTTTCTCTGCCTGCTGCTGTGTGGAGGAGGGAAAATTGGCGAGGCTATTAAACTGTTTGCGGCCACACTGCGTCTCTGTTGCGGCCCTCTCAGATTGAGCAGAAGATTTCATTACACTCGATTAAAGCACCACATTTAAAAGGCCACATGCGACCACTAACACACACACATTAAATTGTATGGAGTGTATTGTATAGAAGAAACACACATGCTGACCATTCATTCACTAATGACTTGTTAAGTAAAGATGGACTGGGCATGTGTCGATAAAAAATGATCACATTATAATAAGTAGCTTTTAATCTAGGCTTTATGATATCACAAAAATTGCAGAATCATTGTTCGGTCCTTATACAGTATGTAATGTAATGCAGCTAGGCTTGTAACAAACAGCTGCTATAGCTAGCTAACTATTGGTCAAAAACCAGGGTGGAAATGCTTGAGTAATTGTACTGCATTACTACACAATTATTATTTTGGTGTATTCATATTTTACTTGAGCATTATTGAAATTGTACACTTGTACTTAATTACATTTCCAAGAAAGCAAATCTTAAAGGTCTTGTTTCCTCTTGGAACTTGAGGATGAGGGCCCCTGGCCCTACCTCAGTAAAATATTTCAAAATGCTGGAGTAAGCAAAGAATCCAGCATGAACTCTCTCGCATTGACTCTGTCTAATTTGAAAAAGCATATTGAGGTAAGTTTTGCTAATTTCCTAGTTAGCCAGTTTTCTTTGCTATTGCTAGGTTGGACCAGTATCAGTTCCAGTAGCGAACATAATTGGCTAGGCAGTAAGTCAAAGTTGCACCTTAAGTACTTAAGTATAATTTCTCAGTACTTTTTTCACCCCTAGTAACCCCTGTCAATTGTTAGTCCATGCTAGCAATATTATAAATGTTACATATTGTGATATGCTGTATAGCTACCGATCATCAGAACTATTTTTTAACAAAGTACTCACAACCTCATACCTTCACCCATCCTGACCTCTGTAGGGTTTTACAATTTAGACTGAACTGCCCACATATTCCAACAAAATATGTAAGGTTATCTAGCAAATCAGCTCAGAGGGGGAAAGTTAGCAAACTTCATATTGCAACGACTCAACTATTCGTCCAGAGATAAGCTGAAATTAGTGTATTTAGTAATTCTGCATGGTATATTACCTCTGTGGCCACCAGCGATAATATCCTAAATATAGTGAAAACACTACATTAAGAGCACAGTAAAAAGATCAGCGGTTTCAGGCAGAAAATTATAAGCACAGAGACACAAGACACTTGCCTTTAAAATCAGATGAGACTTAATTAAACAGTTATAATACACATAAATTCATCTAACACAAACACACACATGCACGCACATACACAAAAGATAACGAAGAAGGGTTTTGAACAGAGAATGAGAGAAATCCCAAGTTTCTAACACTGTATGCTGTTTTTCAGACCATGACCTGAATGAACCATCAACTTATCAATTTATCCTCTTAATGGATGACTCCACTCAAAGATATGTTGGTGTTGTAGGGTTTTAATCCATTATGGCTAGTCCAACCCAAAAATGCTTCCTCCAGTCAAACATTGTCTTAGGGCTGGGTGTAAGCCATATTCTCCTCTGACTTATGTGCTTTTCAACAAAGTTCCACAAAGTAAAGTTAGAACTTTGGTCATGAATTTTGTAACATGGAGTAATAAAATTCTACTCAAATTTCTATAAGCCATCAGTTTCACAGTCATTGTCCCTACAGACTATATGAACTGTTCTGATGCTGTCACGAGGAAATCCATGGAGATGGATGCACATGCAGAACTTCTCTATTTAGGGAACCATAACCCAAGGAAACAGACACAGGGACAGGAAAGACCATAACACCAGGGTAGCCAGAAACTGAACTAAACCAAGAAAACAAGACTAGAAAACACTTAAACTATCAAAACAGACTATGCATAGTACAACCTATAACAAATGCAATAAAAACAGAAACACAAACATAACCTGACTTGACACAATGCTCCAGCAACTAAAAGAACTTAAATAGAGCAACTAATAAAAAAAAAAAAAAATGACAAAGACATGAGCATGGTTAATACAGGAAATCTGGGAGACAACAGAAGAAGAAGTCCTTCAAGACAGTCAGGGTGCCCTCTAGCAGCCCAAGTTGGAAGTGCCTCTGGATACGATGACAGATACAGTCTGTGGAAGCTGAGAAGTGTGGTGAGAACAGGGTGAACTTTGTGTTCCTTGGGATAGTACAAAGGTCTTATTCCATGAGGAGCCTGTGTAGACTCTTTCTTGAGGCCTCCTTGTGTAAGTCATTCCAATTTTGGCCTTAGGTTATCAGATTTTTAGTTGAGGGTCCTCGGGTGTTATCCTGTGGGCAAGCCATCTGGTCTTGGCCAATGGCCTGAATCAAAACAACGGGGGTCCATTGTTTTATAGTTCCTGTAATGGGGTTATTTGTACTGCTTGTGCAACTCAGAACCCTACACCTCACATTCTCACACCTTCCCCCTTCCTCACAACCTCCTCACAACCTCAAATCCACACACCTTCCCCCAGCCACATACATTCACCCATCCTCACAAGTTCATACCTTTCCTCATCCTCACAACCACACACTTTCACCCATCCTCAGAATGTCATATCCTTACACCTTCTCATTCTTACAACCTTGTCAACCACATCTTAACCCATCTTCACAACCTCATATTATCACACTACCAGCCATCCTCCCAACAACCTCATAACCTCATCCTCACACCTTCACCCCTTCTTACAAACTCCTCAAACATACACCCTTCCTCAAAATCTTCCCCATCCCTACAACCTCTTCCCAACATCAAATATTCACACCTTGGCCCATCCCCACATCCTCACTCCTTCACTACTCCTCACAACCTTACATCCTCACACCTTCAACCCACCATCACAACTTCTTCACAACCTCATCTTCACAAGCTCACACCTACACCCATCCTTGCAAGTTCTTCACAATGCCACATACTCATATGCAACATACTATTAACATCAAATCTTTCCTCCTTCACTTATCCTTGCTCAACTTCAGCCATTCTCACAACCTTCTCCTAACCCCAAGTCCTCTCACCATCATCCATCCTCAAAACCTCTAGTCCTTACACTACAATCCATCCCCACAACCTCATCCTCACACCTTCATCCATCCTCACAACTTCTTCACAACCTCATCCTCACAACCTCACACATTTGAAGTGACTTTGCCGTAAACCGTTTTTTTGTACAAGTTAAAATAGCTCTGATATCAACACAGACTCTCAGAGCTATTTAAGACTTTTGAATGCTACTTAGTAATTATTTAGTAACATTATAATTAACAATAATTAACTGAAACAATAATGTACACAGTAGAGAATGTCCTGATGTCTAATTCTGGCACAGGAGTTTGATAAAAGGCAGGCTGCCCACATCACAAATTATGCTCAACCCCCCTGCAGTGGCTAAATTGATAGTTTCAGGAGATAAATGTGTGGCCTCTTAAAAAATGATGAATAAAATGTGACTCGGAATAACAGGAAATAGGTGGCTTTCCATGTATTAAGGCTTTGAAATGTTTGCTGACATAGGTAGAAGAAACTCTAATTATTCTATAAATATTGATTGACGTCAGTGGAAAAATTGTTTGTACATGCCTGTGTATCTATTCAGTGATGCTATTTTTACAGTAAAACAACAGCAGGAAAAAGAAGAACCAAAAAGAGATGTGAGTTTAATCCTAGAAAATGTCAGATAGTTATATGAGAACGATGTTTCAAAATGTACAAGAAGAAAAAAAAAAAGCATCAAAACAGAACAACATCCTACAAATTAGACACAAGAATTACAAGAAACTGTACGACATTAAAGACAAACCAAAAAATCAATATGGTTCAATATATTTCCATGTTGTTTTCTTGGTTTCCATAACAACAATTAGTGTAGTGACTAGATTTGTGTGAACCATTAAACATAACGTCAGCAAGTTCTTGATCGCAAAATAACAATTTTTTGTATTATTGAGACTTTACCTCCAATTACGCAATTTGCGTAGGAACGCCAAATTTTAACATCGGAGTACATTGTTACGAGTTATCACTCAAAAATACACACATTGAGCATCTTTTTTCCCCCAACACAAACAGCAGGAGCCAAACAACTTGTGAATCTGTTATGACTGACAGCCGTAGAGGTGTTTTGAATTCTTCAATATTAAATGACACTCTGGAAGCCCCGCCCTTTCCTTTAATCTTACTTTAAAAAGATCCATTGATTTCAGGCAAGGTAAATAGAGAACGCTTTTGAGTTCATTAATGTGAAATAAAAACCTATCAGTATACTGTATGTTTGACTTAGCTAACGTTAGACAAATAGAGAGTTAACATCAGTTAGCTATGTTTATTAGATCAATGAAAAGCAACACTTCACGAAGAATTTTAATGATAATTAAAAATGCTGCTTGCTCCCTTGCACAGGTCACACATACACCCCATAATAACCACCAGGCAAGCAGCCAGTAGCATCCATTTGCGGCGGCCACATCACCACAGTCACCGCACATACGGATCTAAACCAACTATATGTACCTGTATATTGTATATGTACCAACATTAAGCCTCTTCTGACAGTCTACTGTATTGATGTGTCTATGTGGTGAGGTGTAGAGACACACTTGTAGGTTTTGAATGAATATAGATCTTTCTTTTTAGGCCTACAGACTTTATATTAATAATATAAATTAGAATTGTAGTGGATTCTTTTGGGCCAACTGTATGAGGTTAATGAAGAATTTTATCTGTACATAGTTTAACATTGTTAAGGTAAGACATTCAGCCTGAATTGAGCTCTTAATTAAACTTTGTCAATAAATAGAAATATACATAATAGAATAGAAACAGCTTTATGGGCCAAGCGTGCTTGCACAAAAGGAATTTTTTCCCGGCTTATAGGTGTTGAAAATGTACATCCTTTCACTAAACGTGTTTATGTAAAGGTCCCCACATTCTTGTACAAAAATCTCCTGTACTCCAGTATGCAGTGGTAGTAGAGAACTTTTGGACTATAACAAATACTTACTGTAAATATCTCAGATTTAGGTTCATATTAAAGACAGCCATCATCAAGGATCGGTACTCACACACTCGTGTTAGTCGTGGCCTAATGGATAGAGAGTCGGACATGCAACCCGAAGGTGAACCTGAAGGTTGTGGGTTCGAGTCTCAGGTCCGGCAGGGATTGTGGGTGGGGGGAGTGAATGACCAGCGCTCTCTTCCACCCTCAATACCACGACTGAGGTGAAACCCTTGACTAAGGTACAGAACCCCCAACTGCTCCCCGGGCGCCGCAGCAAAAAAGGCTGCCCACTGCTCCAGGTGTGTGTGTGTGTGTGCGCACTTGGATGGGTTAAATGCAGAGCACAAATTCCGAGTATGGGCCACCATACTTGGCCACAAGTCATGTCACTTCACTTCACATATTTTTGAAATATGTAAACCCCAGATAACAACCCCCAAAAAAACCCTGCAGTGTGTAAAAAGTGTGGCCATTTATAGTTATTGACAGTGCCATTAACAGAAATGTTATACTTTGATGATTTTATCAATCACATAGCTAAACCTGATCTCTGACCAACGTCTCTGGTGACGTTGGGTGCTGCGTGCACTTCCAGGATGAAGCTGTTGGTCTGAAACTGCAGTGATGTAGGACACTGCGGCGCTGCAAACTGATGTGCAGCAGCTCCAAACAGAGGGAAAGCACTGTGGTTACTGTAATACCACTTGTATATGCGCACTACAGTTTCTTCCATATGCAAATGATTTTGAAAGGAAATGTCCAGTTTCAAAAGATTTTTTTTTCCACAGTAATGTTTTGAAATTTTCTTGGAACACATAGGTTAAAACTTAAAAGTTCTAGCTAACCTGAAATTGCTAGCTAGAAAGTAATTTGTTTTAGCTTAATTAACGTTCCTTCAACCAAAATGTTATTGTTCCAGAAACACCCAGAAAACAGACTGAACAGAATCAGCGCAATAACTAAATGCTGTTTCAAAAAGTGTTTTATGTTTTTATAATTTAGGTTTATATTGTTTATAAATCCTTTTATATTATTCTTATTTTTTATATATATATATTTATTCAGTGTCTTATAATTTAAGTCCTTCCATTCTACTGCGCACTACACCTTGTTTATTGTCTTGTATAGTTATATTATATGGATTTATTTTGTCTTCTTATATTGTCTTACTGTTGAAAGCTGCTCTAGGAGTGTGAATGAAATTTCGTTTTCGTATTTAAAATTTTCGTTCATTTTATAATGACAATAAAGCTGCTGCTTCTTCTTCCTCTTCTTCTTCTTCTTCTTCTTCTTCTTCTTCTTCTAGGAAACCTAGTACAAACCCGCTAACTGAAAAGTAAGCTAACTGAAAATTATTCCTCAGTAGAAAAAAACGATTGTTTTTGCAATTTGAATTTTGGCTTTGTTTTGTTTTTAAAGATTTTATTTTATTTTTTTTAAAAGAAGGATATCTGCCCTTTATTATCTGTCTATAAACACTGTCCAAATGAAACAAGTGTACATGCTAACAACATTGTTCATTTATATTACATAATCAATTACTGTCAGGAGAGCAATAGTATTGTACACACGTATGATAAGGATCAGCTGCAGGCTTGAGTTTGGTCTTCACATGTTTTTGTAATTGCAGTCTATTAGTTTTCCTCTTCACCTCATTCCTCCCCATTTGACCTTTGGGAATTGCTGTCACGTTTCGACACGACGATCCATCGGATTTAACACTAAATCTTTCAGATCTGACAGGCTTTGCTCATGAATCTACTTGAGCAATCAGCGACGCCGATCAATAGATTGTTATCTGACCAGCTGAGAACAGTGAGCTGCTCCAGCACTTCCTGGTTGACTAGGTCAGTGGACGAGGATGAGGACAGGATCAGCAGTTCTCGTTATTAACTCTTTCTTTATTGAGAGGCTGTGGTTAAAATATTTGAATTTGTGCCTCGTTAATAAATTGTAATCACATGTTCACTTTTCTTGACTCAGCAAACATGAGTCAACCTCTTAAAGAGTCATTTGGGAATCGTTTATTGAATCATTTAGGTTTCTAGATTGTGAATCTCAGGGCAAAACTTTTCTTTCTTTTGATTTTTTCCGTGTAGTTATCTATCACTGCTTTATCAGAATTGTAAATGAATAAATAGCATTTTTTTCATCTTTACTCCAGCGTCTAGCTTTTGTCTGATATAAAACATCGCTTACATCAGCGTTTCAGGAAACACTCAGGGGTTTCATCAGCCTTTTATATGGAAATGCTCCAACGATGCCTCAGGGGAAGAGTCGATCAGACAGATTGAATATTTTTACACTGCAAAAAAAAAGCGACGGTCCTCAGGGTGATGCACAAACATGCATTCATTCACAACGCAGCAGGGATTAAGCACCTCGTATTCCCAACTGAACACCTCCGCAACATGCAAACTGCAGAAGGAGGTGTAGCCTGTGTTCCTCAGTGCCTGTCAATCTTAGTAAGGAGGAGGCGTGGCTCAGAGGAACACAGGCCAAGCCTCTTTTGCTAAGACTGACAGGTACGTGAGCTTTATACAACTATTCATTCAATTATTACAAGTAAATCAGAAAATAAATTGGCAATGGCTGTTGCATGCAGGTGGGAATCATAGAAAAATGTGGGCGGGGTTTATCCAGTTGAGGTGGGCGTATTGGGGTATTACTAAATTATTATATTTATTGAAGCAGACTGAAGTGGATTTTCCCCTTCTATAGAGCCAGACATCTATCTGTGTATCCACACACACACACACACACACACACACTGGGTTCTCTGAGTCGAAGAACAGTGTATAATTCCCTCCAGAGTGCTGCAAGGGAAAAAAAATTAATAAAACCGACCGGCAGAGGATTGAGAACTGGGTCAAGGCAGAGTGAAGGAGAGACATTAAATCGGACATCTTCATTTTTTTCCAGTTCCAGATGACATCTTCATCTGCAAGATCTGAGACAGGAACATTGGGGGATGACATGTAGTTGCTCTCCTCGTACTCAGTCCTAGCATAAAAATGGTTGACCGATGCGATGCGTCAATACGGTACAATATCCACTGAAATTCAGTGTGATTCAGTACTGTGCTGATATTTCAGTGCTCCTTCACTATGACAGAGGAACACAGACAGAACACACACCTTTTCTACTAAAACTGACAGGCATAGATGAACAGAAACCACACCCCTTTTAGGAAAACTGAGTATGAATAACTTAACATGGCCATTCTTAGTATAGGAGGCGTGGCCTTCTAATGCAGATTAAATCAGCAGCCATTTTGTTTAAATTTGTTGCTAAATTCCTGCTAAATCTGCTTTCTGTAAAAATCAGATTGTGTCACTGATTGAAAGAGACATTACAATAAAAAAACGTCACTCGGAGCAACAGAATGTGGAGCGATCACTTTAAAACACCTCGAATTTGAAACAATGAAAGCTGGCTTCCTCACGGGTTCTTCGCTTGATAAAAAGGTTCTACATGAAAAGGAAAACCCTCTGGTTTAAGATTCTACACAGGACCTTATAGGATTCCCTCAGAGAGACTGTGTATGGTTTAGGATTGATTTTACTCCCTGACTTACACATCTGATATTACACTCCGTTTCTTCCTGACAGGATAAAAAGCTACAAAATGGTGCTATCTCATCGGACACGCCTCTTTAAGTCTTTGCCAAAGAGAAATTCCATTTCAGGGTTCGCTGACCTTTCAAAGAGCGCCCGAGTAAGAGGCGATGTAAAACACGGCTCGCTTGCTTTGAGAGACGTTCGACACACTTTGGGAATTAGTGATGGCGCTTAAGAAATGGTTCGTTCACGTTGCATGCGGGAGTTTAAATCTAGAAAAGATAAACAAATTCACTTCTTGGAACCTGCAAATAAGGCAAAATATAAGAATGCAACGGAGGTGGAATTGAACCTGTAAAGTGCTAAACATCACACACATACACACACACACACACACATCTGAGCACCCGAGTGGAGTCTAACATCAGCACAAAAAAAGAAAAAGAAAATACTCAGGGAATCAGCAACGTTCACAATTTAGCTCTCATCGCTACAGCAATTTAGAACTTTATCCCCGCTCTGTCTCTTTCTCCCTTCCTGAATTTTTTTTTTCTCTGCACAGTTTCCATGACAACCAGGATCTCGTGGCCGAGAGCTGACGGTGGGAAAGTGTGGCGACAGAGAGTAAGCTAAGGTTCACTCACCCAGAGCAGATGGCCCTGATTTGGCTAGCAACACACAAACACACAAACACACACACACACTTCATTATCAACCTGTGAAGGGAGTCGATACAAAACTGTCATAATCACAACACTCTTAACATTTTATTTATGTAATAATATTGTTGGAATATAGCATTTACTACACGCTTCAATTGTAGCTCTGTAGATTAACGAAAATCCCTAAATCAAGACAAATAAGATTAGCCATTCCATTAGGACAAAAGTAACGTTGCCCTATAAAAGGAGGAAGAGTGAGTGTGTGTCTTAAGAGACACTGCTGTTTCACTGTTTAGTCATCATTTTGTCATTTTTAGCTCTCTGTGAGCTTTTATAGAGTTTCGTGGGTGTCACTGAAAGTAAATCAGCTGTTTCGGGAATGCACTTGGTTAATTATAGCTCAGCATGCAAACAAGAATACGAACAAGATCAGTGTTGCCGAGACTTTCGTAAATCTGTTGGGAATTTTTAGTTCGATTTGGAATATGAAAACATTTACACACAACATGAGGCCCGGTGTGACAATCATAGCTACGTAGCTGACACGCAAAATCTAGCTATCATACTAACAATGGGCCTCGTTGGATTATCAAGCTGGAACTGATTTATTCGTAAATCATGTGTAAGAGCATTTACATAAGAAGTTTGATATTCAAGACAATCTTGTAAATTCTAGGAAAAAAAAACATTTCTATCCAACTCATGATCTTGAGTATGTGTACATGTACACATAAGAAGATTACCTAATGTAAACCTCAACTGCTCAGCTTCAAATCATACAAATTGAGCACGTTTATGTCAATAAAAGTAGGACACCCCATTAAATATTCAGTTCTTTATTAAGAAATGTCAACATGTCAATTTCTGATCTTGTTTTAATTTGTACCTGTAGATGAAAGTGATGTAATTGCATGTAAACAACAAAAAAATCACTTTGTTTTCACTTATTAAACAAAAGAAATCAACAAAAATGAGTATATCAACTGAGGAAAAAGTTAGGACACCCTGTGTACTAATAGCTAGTGTTTCCCCCTTTGGCTGAAATAACCTCAATGAGACGTTTCTTGTAGCCAGTTTCTGACATCGACTGGAAGAAAGTTTCCCCCACTCCTCAATGCAGAATTCTTTCAGTTGTGTGATGTTTGAAGGGTTTCTTGCATGCACAGTCCGTTTCAAATCGTCTCAAATCGTCATGTTTCCCAGAAGACAAAATAATAACAAATTACACAGATCATCCTGTTCAAAATTTTACACCCCCCATGGGTCTTAATGTATCATGTTGCCTGCTTGAGCATCAGTGAATGTTTGCACCTTGTGTAATAGTTGTGTATGCGACCCTCAATTGTCTACAGTGTGAAAAGATGGATCTCAACATCATATAGCTGCTGTTGAAAAGGGGACAAATATGCAGAAGATGCTGGAAAAGCAAAGAATGTGCAGGACCTGGAGGATTTTTCTGAAGAACAGTGGGCAGTTTAACTGCTCAGGACAAACAAAAGGGCCTCATGAACAACTATCACAAAACATAAAAACAGTCGTTGATCATCCAGGCGACAACACAGTATTAAGAATCGAGCGTATGTAAACTTTTAAACTGGTTCATTTGTGTAAATTCAGTTATTATTGAGTCTTGTGGACTATATGTAAACATCTGCTATGTGAAATAGCTTATTCAGGGCAGTACTATATAAAAAAAAAAACAAAATGCAATTTTTATGATCCCTCTTACTTTTATAAATTATTAACATGTTGCAGATTCTGCAAGGCGTATGTAAACTTATGACCCCAACTGTGTGTGTGTGTATATTTTTCTGTATTTCGGCTCCAGATTTTGGACTTTTCCAAAAAAAAGGTTGTTGTGCTGTTAAATATATATATATATATATACATACAGACAGCGGGGAAGTCTATTTTTTTCATTTACTCATCATTTCGAACTGTGGGAGTTTTGCCTTTTATGGACTTTTCTTGGCATCACCAAATGCAAATCATCTGTGCCGTGCATGCCCCTGGTAATTCAAGGGTGACCGATATTCAATTTTGTTCATACTCACATGCGTATGTTAAATGCCAGTCACCCGTAAAAGTGCAAAGCGTGTGCAAGCCGCGGCCCATTTGCATTTAGTGATGCTCACAAAACCCCACAGAGGGCAAATCTCACAGAGGACAAAAATGGCAAAAGAAAAGCATTTTCTCAGTTGAAGAAGTGGAAGTTATTTAAACTCACAAGTTCTCTTATTAAAAAAAAAAATCATTTAGCAGCATAAAAGCACCTGAAAGTGGTAAAACTCTGGAGTCGCATTACAGAAAAGGTGAATTAGGTGTGAATAAAGTGAGCTGAAAAGAAAATGATTCAACATGAAAAAAAAAAAATATCTACACTGTATAATCCCAAACAGGTGATCATGGAAATCAAGCAAATCACACAGGGAAACTGTTATGTTTAATTGTGTAATGAGAAGTCTCTCACGCCAGCGTGCTCATCAGCGTCTCGCACTCTTTGGCCTCTTGTGCACCAGTTCCGATGCTGTATTAGAAAGCAGGAGGGCTGTTGGAAGGAAACCTGATGCATTCTGTAAGAAGCCAGTAGGCATTATACAGCACATTGCGGATTGCGACATACCTGATCAGTCACTTATCGCTCACTTACTCTTAGCTCATCCAGGTTCAGATCAATAACTAGTTACTAGTGCTGTTTAGTCCCTATATATGTATGTTTTTCCCCAACTTTTCAAACACCTCAGCCTTTTTTTTTAAACAGTTAGCATCAGGCAAGCTAGCTCCTAACTCGCTAACTAAAGTCGTAAATGCTAGCTAATGGTACTCATGGTCACATAATGGATGAAAGCTTCTCAGTTCCTGCTCAAACATATTCAGCCAAGATAAATCCACATACCAGATCCTTTCATGCTTTCCAATAGTGTGTGCTACTTAGCAATGTTCTGTCTCTCTGCTCGAGGCTGTAAGATTTAGGTTAAAATCCCCAAATTTATCTTCCCTTCATCTCAGTGGTGATCAATATAAATAATCCAGATAGAGACTCAAAAAACAAAAGCTCTCCCCATGTTAACACATAAAGCTTCATGTTGGAAAAAGAATATTTTAACACTGTAGGTTTGAGACATGGGCCCATCAGTGGGACGTCCATCGCTAAGTAGTGAACAGAACACGAGGATTTAAAATGGTTCACGGTCGAGGCCGTTCGCATCCCCAGACGTCCTCAGCGGCATCGAAGGACGTAGTGTGTAAGAGGAATCCCAATCCAAACGACACCGTGACCTTCATCAAATCAATTTCTGTGATTTTAAATAGACACCCTCGGCCTCTTAAGTCTCTTATATGAAGGTGTCCGAGATTTCTTTTGTCTTCTATTTTTAATCCTCTGACATGAATGTTTCCTCACATAAAACCTCAGACAGGGCGCCGTCCTACAAATGTCAAATTAACCTAAAATTACAACTGTAAATAAATTAATTAATTAATTAATTAATTAATTAATAAACACTGTTCATGGACACTATTGAGACCCATTTATAACAAATCCAAGATAAATATAAAAGATTCCAGTTTTATTAATCATTATAATTCCAAACACATAATTCAGTTCATCAAGAGCTAGACACTTGATTTTAATTAATTAATTTTCATTCATTTAAGAATGCAAAATTGACAAAACAGCAACACAAACAAGTATGTACAGTAAAAATGTAAGACCTCAAGACTTCATGCCAAAAAATAAAATTAAAAGTAAAAAAAAATCACATTTTATATATATAAGATATTAAGACTTGCTATGTTTTGATATTTAGCTTCTGTTAGCTAGCAATGTTGTAATGATTTAGTTACTAGCTCATGAATATATTAGTAAACTCTAAAAAATTCATTTATCTAACAGAAATCGTATATATGTATAACTATTTTTCATTTGGAATTTTGATATTTTTGTTCAAAATGTAAAATGGTTCAGGAATATGGTCTGTGAAATTATGCATTCATTCATTATTCTGTTGGAACGAAAAACCCAAAATGAATGGTTTTATGATTTGTAAAAAATACCGTAATCCACGTGTTGATGAATAATTGTTTATTTTTCAAAATATTTGGAAATGTAAATTTCATTATGATAAATTCAGTACATTCAACACATTCAAAAATTCAACAGGGATAAAATTCTAATTTTTAAAATTTAAAATTTATATCTGGAATTGTATATATGTCCATTGTTCTCTCTTTTCTTTGTTCTTTTATTAAATTGATGGGCTGAAATCATAAAATGCAAAAATTAAAATGTAATAATGCAAATCAATTCTATTGATTTTCAAGGCTACATATCTACATCTACGCTGGAAATAATTTCGGCCCTTATCCTCGGCTAGATTTTTTCCGGGGAGAAAATACGAATGCCTATAGCTCATATTTTCTCAAAATCGCAACTTATTTTCCTCATGAAGGCGAAATGCATGATTTAGGCAATGAGCGCATCTGTTTTTTGTTTTTTTTATCATGAACCGGCTTGAGAGAAGATACCTGGTGCAGGTTACCGTCTTACACCTCTGAGCTCCTGGGTTGGATCCTGAGCTCCGGTTATGTTTTGTTTTGCCCAAATTTCCCATTTGGCATCAATAACAGACATCCATCTATCTAACCATATGTTTGTCAGGGCTATTATTAATTTTTCAAATTAGTGACCATTTCTTGAGAATGTGCCTAATATACCACCATGGACATTATAGTGATCTTGAACAGCCAATCTGAGGGACCGAGACGTGC
Source organism: Pangasianodon hypophthalmus (assembly GCF_027358585.1). Classification (NCBI taxonomy): domain Eukaryota; kingdom Metazoa; phylum Chordata; class Actinopteri; order Siluriformes; family Pangasiidae; genus Pangasianodon; species Pangasianodon hypophthalmus. The sequence continues at coordinate 3,739,158 of NC_069735.1, forward strand.
GTCTCCATGGTTACTGCATGACGATGCCATCTAAATGTGGCTCGCAAACACAAATGATGAAAATCTTCAGAAATAGGATGTAATTACTGTAGAGTCGCTATAACACTAATATATGACACGCCAATGCAATGCTAGAATTCTACTACTATGTGATCTCAGAAAATAACTTTTAGTGCGAGATGACGAGAAACATAAATTATGATCTCGAGAAAACAACTTTTGTTATCTTGAAATCAGAGAAAAACAACAGACTTACGTAAATATGTTTCTATAGTAACAGCTCATTCACAGGGACTTGTACGGCGCTACTTAACCCGATTAAAAAAGTGCGTAATCGTTGATATGGTGAAGTTTTCTCTTAGAAGATGTTTGTTTAACGGTTATGGAAAGCGGCACAAGTGTAGTCACTTTGTAAAAGTCAGTAGGTTTTCCTACAAGGAAGTTAGCTTCTGTTATTGATAACATTATAGGAACTTTAGCCTGTACAGTTGTTCCCTCTCTAGCCTCGCTTTTCTTTCGTTTTCTTGAAGTTAATGAGACAAAAAAACATTTGTCATGTGACTGAGAAACCGGAAAGCGTAAACTCTTCTGTCCTGAAGACTTGTGTCATTCATTAACAAATAAAAAATTGTAATTATTTGCATCGCAAGAGGTATACAGTACTATCTCTGACATACAAACACAAAAACTACCATAATACTTTAATTTTTTATTGATTTAGGCTATATTATTATTATTATTATTATTATTATTATTATTATTATTATATTAGCAGCTGCGCGACTCTCCTACATCGTCTTTCAAGCAGGTCAAAACAGACGCCATTAAATGAAACATTTTAAAAATAAAAATAATCTGTTATTTAAAAAAAGAAAAACATAACAAAATGATTCATATAATCTATTTGCTACTTTCAATAATCACCCTATTTAATGAAAGCAAAGTAAAGCCGCCTTTTAATGGTTGCTGTATTTATTCTTATGAATAAGAAAACCATAAACAAAAGCTCTTTTCGCCGAATTTGATTTCAGATTAAAAAAACTGGAAAATTGAATAAATGCAAAAGTACATGGACTGAATACTAGGAAGAGGTCACAGGTTGCTAGCAAGCAGTGTTACGCATTTAGCATCTAACTCTCCGTCACTTTTCAGCCCTCCGTTTTGGCCTTGTTCTTTCTCAGACACACCCAACTAACGTTAGCGCTAATAGCACTTTTACATCAAGGCTAAATCTCTCATTTCACCATAGGTCACTTCAGTTAGCTGACAGCACTTTTGGCTAATTTTTGTCATTATTCAGATCATTCTGTCCTGTCATGACCTTGTTTTTAGTCCATTCTCTCTAAAGTGCAACTAACATTAGTGCTAATGTTGCTTATAGCTTTAATAAGCATTTGGCTAATTCCTCCATTTCATCATTAAGAGGTCATGTCCGGTTCTGACCTCACTTTTTTTTGGTCTCGCTCTCTCTGACACTCTGACTAACATTAGCAATCTCACTCACTTTGCTAACAGCTCTATAGTGTTTGGCTAATTTACTCATCTCATACGCTAACCTTAGCCTTCCTGTCATGCTTAGCTAATTGCACTAGTGTGTGTGGCTAATTTTCCCACACCGTAATCACTTCGGATTCAAATCAAGGCTTCAAGCACAGCTTTACTCTTTTTTTTTTTTTTTTTCCTCATTTCAGATCTTGTTCTCGTCACGCTTTTTGGTCAGAGATATCATTGCTTGTGCCATTGATGCAGACTTTTTTTTTCGTCAGCCAAATTGGCCCAGCTTGTCAAAGGAAAGTCAGATGAGAAACCTCACCATCTGAAATGTCTTTCCTGCAGTTTGCTACAGTAAATTAGGGTTCAAGGGGTTTCTGGGAGATTTATTAGCTTTCTTCTGCTAAAAAGAAAAAAAAAAAAAAAAAAAGCTTTTTTTTCAGGACTGTGTTCTCAGAGTTTGCGGTTTAGACCCAAGCAATCAAGCGCATGACAGGATAAAATTAAAATGTACTTGTACAGCCTTTTTTAATGAAAAAAAAAGTGAAAATATGCTGGGACTAACTTTGATGCCTCCAGTCATGTGACCTGGAAGACATGTTAAGACTTGAGATCTCCATCTACAGTGTTTATGTGGCATGTATAGTGAATAGGGTGTGTGGTTTGGGACACGGCCACAGTGACCTGTCGATGGTGTTTACATGCCCTACATTGTGAATAGGGTGTGTGGTTTGGGATGCAGCCACAGTACCCTGTTGATGGTGTTTACATGCCTTACATCGTGAATAGGGTGTGTGGTTTGGGACACGCCCACAGTGCCCTGACGATGGTGTTTACATGCCATACACAGTGAATAGGGCGTGTGGTTTGGGACACACCCACAGTGCACTGTTGATGTTGTTTACATGCCCTACATAGTGAACAGGTGTGTGGTTTCGGACACGCCCACAGTGCAGTGATAATGGTGTTTACATGCCCTACATCGTGAATAGGGTGTGAGGTTTGGGACACGGCCACAGTGGACTGACGATGGTGTATACATGCTCTACATATTGAATAGGGTATGTGGTTTGGCACACGCCCACAGTGCAGTGATGATGGTGTTTATGTGGACTATCTAGTGAATAAGGTTTGTGATTTGGGACATATGGACCTATGATTGTGTGGAGGTTTTATGGCCTACTTTAAAGGAAAGAGAAATGTTTCCATCAGTACTGTTCTTGTGGATGTTATCATTAGGTCACTGGGGTTAAACAGCAGAGTGTGTGTAATTGATCCTCAAACACACATCCACACTCTTGGAGGCGAAGATGATGATAGAAGCAGCAGCTCTCACTCGATATATCATAAAGGGGAAATAGAGAAGTGTGAAACGGCTGCTGGTGGTTTTTATGAGCTCCGCTGTGTTAAACCGCTGTAAATCTGACCGTCTTTAACTTCTCATTTCCAATTTCATCCCTCTTTTCAAACGCTTAGCACTCTGCCCTTTCGATCAGCGTAAATCAACCATCTCTCTCTCTTCTCTTTCTCTTTAGAATGCAGTCTTTCTCATTCTCCTTATAGCACTGGCTCTTTAGCATTTGTGCTCTCGCTAACTCTCTGATGAGTGGTGGATTTGTCACAGCACTGATTTTTGTAATAGATGAGCAAAATGATCAAATGCTAGTCTTATGTAAATTCTCTAGCTAATGCTACAGATAGCTTAGCCAACCATAAGTCTTTAATATAATTCATTTTTTTATGTTATGCTGTATATGGAAATACAGTCTAACCCATGATTTGTGACTCAATGTTGACATTTCTCTATATGGCGGAGCACGTGCGTGTTGTGTTAGCAGTTAAGGTTTAGTCTAATTACCGCGTAATTGTAGTCTTTATTGGTAATTTGCCAGCATATCTGAGGTAAATGTTGATGTTTCTGATGAGTATGTCTTGTTTCCAGCCACGGAGCTATGTGCTAGCTAGCTAATGTTGACAATTCTTAATATGGCAGAATCTGTGGTGTTAGCGGTGGAAATATTTTGAGATTTCGTAGACCGAGACTGAGATACGACTGAGTATCAAGACCAAAACCGGTCTTGAGTACCACTCGAGTAATCATAGTTTAATTTTAGTGAGCCATAGTAATTTACCAACACATCTGAGGTAAATGTTGACATTCACGATGAGTCTGTCTCGTTTCCACTGTCACTAAGCTATATGCTAGCTAGCTAGTGTTGATGTGTCTTAGCATGGTGGAACCTGTGGCAGTTTTGTTAGTGGTAAACACTAAGTGTACTTATAGTGTCATTTAATTTTTTTTCTTAGTAATTTACCAACACACCTGAGGTACATGTTAATGTTTCTAACAAATCTGTCTAGTTTCCTGATATCACATGCTTACAAGCTAATGTGGTGGAACATGTGGCAATTGTGTTCAATATAATTTTTGTAGTCTTTTATAGTCTCTCCGTCATTATCTAGCTCAGGCATAGCATCCATGTTTCTTAGTTGTCTAGCAACAGTGTTCTCAAGATTTAGAGTACTGTGTATTAAATTTTCCAAATAGAAAACTCATATAAAACAGTCCCATTTGATGAACCTACCTTCACCTTTGCACACTGACTTGCCGCTCACACTGCATTATGGATAATACACTAATGAAAATAATATACCCACTATCAAAAAGCCACAGACAGGATGTGTGTCTTAAGTCTTAGTCAACTGGGAAAGCTGCCCCAGTAATAAACTGTTGTTAGATAATTAATACTTTTCTCTCAGGAGGGATAGCTGTGGTTTAATTTAAAGGTTAATAACCAGCATTTATATGTATGTTTATTTTTAATTCTCAAACCAGTGTGATCCCATCATGTAGGATTTAATTAATTACACCATAAAAAGTTCACTCCTTTGTAACAACTTCTAAATATAGAAAGGAAGTTTATTTTGGGGGAAGTTGCATAGTGCAGGAAGCACAGTTTCTTCAAGGGGGGAGAAAACTTGAGAAGAACCAAAGACACAGTAAGGGAAGCCATTACTTCTCTGGCCATAATGGTAAGACAGAGGGTTATTTTATATCAGATAGTTTTGAAATTCTAGTTTATATGGATTAATACATACAAATATATATATATATATATATATATATATATATATATATATATATATATATATATATATATATATATATATATATTGTTTGTTAGAAATAAATGTGCTAATGTGTCTGGTAAAAGACATAGGTAGTTTCATAGTCATAGCCAATTAAGAAAGATGCAACAAAGTCTTGTAGGCCTCAGGACGACATGACTAGAAGCATGTGGGCATTGCGATTCCATAATCAGGAACTTATGAGTTTCAAGATTGAAGATGTAAAAGCCTGAAGGCTTCAGGATAACAGATTACAGGATTCCAGATTACAGGAGTGGGTTCTTGTGGGCTCCAAGATGGCAGGAGTAAGAGGCTGCAACCTGTGGGTTTTGGGATGCCAGACATGGAAGCTTGTGAACCTCATGATATAAGAAGTAGGAGGCTGTGAGCCTCAGAATGGCAGCAGTAGAAACTTGAGTGCCTAAAAATAGAAGGAGTAGAACATTGTGGGCCTCAGGATGACAGCAGTAGAACCTTGTGGGCCTCAGGATAGCAGCATTAGGACCTTGTGGGTCTCAGAATGGCAGAAGTAGGACCTCATAGGCCTCAGGGTGGCAGAATTAGGACCTTGTGGACCTCAAGGTGGCATCAGCAGGACCTTGTGGAGCTCAAGGTGGCAGCAGTAGGACCTTGTGGAGCTCAGGGTGTTCACCATGAAGTTCACATCTGTTAAAGGAATTGCTTTGATATAGAGATATTGCTGTGGATTACAATCTTAACAAGTAACCATCATTCAAGGGATTATCGTAAGACATTTTATTTGCCATGCACTCCCATACACTCAGATTTAAGTCTCTAAAATAGTGCTGACTACAGGCAGTAATACACAGGATAAAATATAAATCTCCATAAGCTTTGGAGAATAATATGATCTAAGCACAATACAGGCTTAGATATTAATCCTGCCGTGTAGAAACTGTCACACGGCTGTGTTCCAAATTAGTTCATTGTTATTCTGTGAATGTGTGCTTTTCAGTTACTGTACGGTTTCCAACACAAACCTTTTGAGAAACTTTTAATTGAATAGCGCTCCCTGAAGAACATCTGATATTGGCTTTAGGATAAAAGTGCTAATTTTGGTGCTTCCTGATAACACACACAGTTCACAAAGTTCACCAGCTTATGATGCAATATGCAAATTAGCTGGTGACACCCAGGGCCATGTTCCAATCCTCTCTTTAACGCACTCTAGATTACTTTCCCTTGGTTGAATCTCCACCGAAATGGAACTTTATTCTGCTACCTGTTAACTAATAAATAAATGTATAATACTGAAGACAATTTTGTATGCTAATTACTTGTCATGATAATTCAGGATGTTTATGCTAATGTTTTTAGTCACTTTAAATTGTCTTGTAGAAGTGAGTTAATGATGTTGGACTTTTTTTTATAATCTGAGAGCTAGTTAAAATCATGCTAATGGACCAGTGTAGCTAAGCACTACCTTTCCACCACCACCCACCTGGTAGCTTAATGCTACTAAAGGTTCTTGGGTTGCATTTATGTCAGAAATCATTTAGCAGCTTGAGTTGCTAGCAATACATTCTACTGCCATTGGATATATGTTTTAGCACCCGTAGGTGACTAACATTTGCCTTTCGGTGAGATTTTTTTTTCTGCTGAAGAAATTATACAAAAACATAGACAGAAAATAAATATAAGGGTGAGGGTGGTATCGCTAATCACCTGTGAGCCATCTCAGAGGAGCTTGATACGGAACTTCATCAACAAACTTTCTCATTATATTCTTTCTCCAGTTCCTAACATGAGGAATTTCATCACTGGACCTTGGGTGTGACTTTGCCCAAGGCTTTCTTGAGGCCTACTTCCTCCTCATACCCTCAGAGGCTAAAGCTATAACAGTTATGCTACAATATATCACTAAAATCAGCATATCCCAATCTGTCCCACAATGTCATTAGCCAAAATGAGTTATTAAGTCTATGAAATTATTTAATTTTTTCATATCTTACATTACACAAGTTATTTGACTCACAACATTGCTAGCATAGGAAGCTATACAACATTAGAATTAGATTAGCTAAAAGGTAAAAACGTCTAAAAATTAGATCCTTTAATGATATTTTATGATGTGGTTGTCAGACAGGTTAAAGTAAAGACAAAATCACTTACACATTACATTACAGTGCATATGAAGATAGCAAAGCAAGCTACAAATTTAACATTACCATCGCTTCAGCTAGCTAGCAGCTAGTTAGCTTTAGGCTTTAAACAAGGTATTTAATCAGTTATCAAGACATAAAACAGACTTGCATTGCATTTACTCCACACAATCTGCTTACTTACAACATAATTAAGACATCTAGATACTGATATGACATTAGCATTAAATTATCTAGCGCTCTGATAATGATAACAAATAAACTTCTCTAAATAATCACTGCACTTTACGAAGATGTCATGTTGTTTCAGGCTTTCCTTTATACCAATGGCTAATGCTAATTTTTTTTTTTCATTTTTTCACAAAAATGAATCTTTTTTTAAACAACTCTTGAATTGATTCACAACTCTTTTTTTGCATTTTATTGCCTGAACCTGAAAATGACACAATTGACTCACTTGAAGAATCAAATGTCATGGTCATCAGACTAAAGGAAGTGAAAACATGAGAACCTACCAGTGTATGAGCTGAATCAAATTTTATGTGAGGTTTTATAGGTTTTCCCTTGGGTGAATCAGCCAAATCAGATATATAAAACAATCGACTCAGTAAACTGAATCAATCTTCCAATCACTAGTACCAGCTGCCCAGATTGGAACTTTCCAGTTGCAGACTGAGTCAGAAATCTGTTTATTCCTCAATATTTCCTGAGTCCCTTATAAATAAGTGCATACCTACTACATTTCATGTGGAAATATGATTTTATGTTAATTGTCTCCTGGAGGAATGAAGCTTTTTGTCAGCAGAACACATTCAGAGACCTCATGGGGAAAATCCAAATAACAAATATAATGTAATTTTGTTTTCTCTGCTTCCAGAAATGATATATTTATAGCATTGCTATAGATCAGAATAAGCATAAACCAGCAATGAATAAATACATGATCAATCTGTTATTCTGTTATTCGGGATTTTATGATTAAGTGTAATTTTATATATGTATATGTGTGTGTGTGTGTGTATATATATATATATATATATATATATATATATATAGAGAGAGAGAGAGAGAGAGAGTATAAGCATTCTATTTCTTTTGTGATGTAGAAGAATGAAGCCATGGTAAATCCTGAGATATATTTCCCCCTTTAATGTGATATAGCAACTAACAAAATTCAAGTGAAAAACAAATAGAAAAGTTTTAGGAAAAAAAAAAAGAAAAAAATTGCAATAACCTAGAGTGCAAACCCTTTTATAAAGACGCATACATGACTGTGCTCAGAATGAACCAGTTACATTCAAACTCATGTTCAAAAGTAATTGTCATACGCCTGTCATCAATGAAATGATTCTGATGAACTCCAAATAAAGATCAGCTGTTTCTGTAGAATTTTCATCCGACTGCTGAAGCCATGATCCTCAAAAAATAAATAAAACTCCAAACCCACCTAAATTACCCCAAACCATGCGGCAAAATGTGTTATGATCTGATGAATCTAATGGAGAACTTTTGGGGCATAATTCTAAAAGAAACAAGACAGCTTATCATCCAAAGAACATCATACTCATGAGAAGCATGGTGGTGGCAGCATCATGCTATGGAGCTGCTTCGCGTCAGCTTGGACTGGGGCTCTAGTCGAGATAGACATGGATAGCTCCAAATATCATTTTATTTTGTATTACTTAAGGGGTGTATACAGTTGTGCAAACAGGTTATATTTTATTTTGGCTGCTATATCACATTAATGGTGGAAAAAGATCTGACATGATCTATCTTGGTTACATCACAGAAACCTGCAATTTTAATGGGTGTGTAGACTTTTTATATGCACTGTATTTACAGTATAAAGAATCCAGTAGTAAGTGCAGTGTACAGATAGGGGATGTTGTGAAAGTTTAGTACCCAAACAGGACATTATGAACAAATATCCTTCATCAGCTCTGCAAATTAAATTTATACCTTTAAAGCCCACCCCCAATGAATTCCCTACTATTAACGACAGTAAAGATTTTTCTCGTTGTTTGAGGCTTTATGCACGCTTTAATAAGGCTGGCCAAATTACGCAATTTAGACTTGCTGAAATCAATGCTAACCTTGTTGATTTCTATAAATAAAATCCCATTCAATCATCCAGGACACCTTGAGAAGGAAAATTTCAGATACTGGATTTCTTTTATCAATACCTGCCAAGGAGGAATTGGCAAAATAAAGTAAAAAAAAAAACATTGAAAGCTGTAATCTAACCAATAGCACTACACTTTAACAACTATATTGTGTGGAGACAAGACCTTTACACCCAAGAAGCTGAGAAATAGCTTTTTTTTTTCTGATACCAGCTTTTATAGCTGGATAGACAATCACTCCCCAGTTACAGTCCTCCATCTAATCTATGATTACTAATGCAATTTCAGTAAGACATTGGATAATCTACAGCAATTTCTATCTTCTCCCCAAAATACACAAAAAAAACAATCCCATTGTTTTAGCTTTTTCCCGGTTTCTGGATGGCATTTTCCAAGTATTGTCTAGTATGTACGTACATTTTCTACCATTCTTGAATGAGTTAAAGAACATTCCCCGCACAACAATCCTGTTCATTACTTCTTTCTCCACATTTCACCCAGCCCTGGAGTATACATGGAGTATTTTACTCCCTGGGTCCAGCATTACCGTTTAAACAAGTCAGTCAAATCTTCCTTGAAAACTGCCATCAATTATCAATCTACAGGTTCTCATTCTTATTCTCATACACACAATGCTGCAAAGAAATTCCATTCCTTATTCTCAGCTAATATTTGGTAATATCTACCAAATATTTACCACTTCCTGGTTTTTTTTTTGTGTGTGTGTTCTGAGATGCTTTTCTGCTCACCACCACTGTAAAAAGTGGTTATTAATATGCATTAGATTAACGTTAGTTAATACTATCGAAGCACTTTATTCTGATGGGAGGATAAAAGATGGAGGAATAGAGTGATAGAATAAAATAATTAAAAAAATAATTGTTCGATATAAGGATCCGTGTCATATTATGACACTAAGACACTTACATTTCACCTACACACATACACACACCTCATGTTTTAAATAGATTCAATTCAGTCAATACTATAGATTTCAACCAACTCAAGCCAACTGGGTCACTCAATGTATGCAAAACACACACACATACACACACACACACATCGGTTTGGATTCCACAGGTGTCTTTGGATGAAACTATTTAATCCTCCACAACCTATTTAATTTAAAACTACTAAAATTCGAAAGTGTAAAAAAATATATAAGAAAAACACGATGAAAAATAAAGTACAAAGGGGAAAAAGGAAAAAGACATTATAACTTGATAAAATATATTGTTGAAGGGGTTTGTGTAAAAAATAAATAAATAAATAAATAAATAAATAAATAAATAAATATATTCTATAGCATTAAAAGTATAATGTTTAATGAGTTCAAATGTTCAAGTACCATGGAAGAGAGCATGACAAACAAAGAAAAGGGGAAAAAATGAAGAAAAATATAAATAAAAGAAAAAAAAAATAATAATAATAAAAAAGGAATAAAAATAATTTACAAATCATATTGCTAAAAGGGGGTTATGTTAATTAAATAAATAAATAAATAAATAAATAAATAAATAAATAAATAAATAGTTTCTATAAATCTAAACTGCAAAGGTTAAAATGGCAACATTTAACCTTAAAATCAACCAATTTTATTTATTTATTTATTTATTTCTGTAGGTTAAATGTAAAAGTATCTTTGTATGGTTGTGTTTAAAGGCCAGGTGAGTGGTCTATTCTTGTTTTAGAGTGGTTTAGTCCAGAACAGATATGAGAGGTGATATTGCGAGAGCTTGACACACAGCGCACATATAATGAACATTATTAACTGAAAAGCACGAACACAGACACTGGAAATGAAGATCCATGTCCTTTTACACCAAATCTATCAAAACAACAAGGATTGTGACATGCACACGCATCTTTATGTAATGGACAGTAATGGAGATAAGGTATAAATATGTATCTAGCATTTAAGATACTGTATATGCCTCCGAGGAGATACGACACGTCCGGATTGCTAAATACCACAACTTTGTTCTAAAATATACAGTATAGTATGATTGTGTAACAAAGCAGCCATAGTGTGTATTTAGGCATTTAGTTGAAGTTGAAGTATGTTATCACCCACGTCATGGTCAGCTTTATGGACTACTTGCACAAATACTTCTGCATTGCAACTAAAACAGCATTTCTGCTTCCGGCTCGTCCACAATAATGGCAATGGCACTATTTTACAACCAGTGTGCAGGAACACCCAAAAATGAACATCAACAACGTTCATCATATATATTAGAACACTTGCAAAGCTCCTAGTAAGCTGGAAAAAGATGTCAGACTGTATCCTTTGTCACACATAAACAACTATGAAGGTTATACCTATTTATAGAACTGAACACCCAAGCTAATGTTAGCCCAACACTGTGACTTCATTGTACATATTGTACAGAACATATTGTGTATGTATGTAGACAAGCAAAATTACCTCTTGACTTCCTGACTGCAGAACAGGAAGTGACATGAAGAATAGGCAAAAAGTTCAGCATTGCTAGATAAGGTCTGCTTCCACCCATGGATCTGTATCAGGTCTGACCCCACCCACTGATGACACCCACTGATTTGGATCAGGACTGACCTCACCCACTGATCCCACATACTGGTCTGGATCAGGTCTGACTTCACAAGCTGATCTGGATCTGATGTAACCCAACCCACGCCCATGCTGGAACATCTTTGACTACACCCATTGACCCCACTCACTGATCTGGACCAGGTCCATCCCTACCTACTGATCTGAATCAGGTCTGACTCCACCCACTGATCTGGATCAGATCTGACTCCACCCACTGATATGGATCAGGTCTGACTCCATTTCCCAATCTGGATCTGATCTAACCCAACCCACGCCCATGCTGGAACATCTTTGACTACACCCATTGACCCCACTCAGTGATCTGGACCAGGTCCGTCCCTACCTACTGATCTGAATCAAGTCTGACTCCACCCACTGATCTGGATCAGATCTGACTCCACCCACTGATATGGATCAGGTCTGACTCCACCTGCCGATCTGGATCTGATCTAACCCCACCCACCCTCACGCAGGATCAGATTTGACTACACTTACTGACCCCACCTACTGATCTGGACCAGGTCTGACCCCACCCAGTTAGCTGGATCAGGTCCTAATGTGGAGGCATGCTGCTGTGACATGGTGTACATTACCATGTGCAGTGTAGTGAGGTAGTCCTGTTTTGGTGCAGTTTGCATAATTTATGACATGATTGAAGAGCAAAGGTGTTCAGGGAACGTGTGTATATGTGTGTGTGTGTGCCTTTTGTTTATTTATTCATCTGCCTATTGGAAGGTTTTCCATGTCTGGACCTCCCGCTAGGTATGAGATGAGTGTTTGTGTGGGAAGTGTGTGTGTGTGTGTGCTATATTAGAAAAAGCTGCTTTAATTCACTGTAGATTAGACCAGTCTTTTCCAATCCCAGCCCCACCTTTTCTCACCTTTTTATCTTATCAAAAATATAACAGCTGTACAATTAAATTCAATTATTAGTATTTATCTCACAGTGCTGTTGAATTTCTGGACAGAAGGTGTTCACAGGGTCTTGTATGGCGAATGCGCCACGTAAACAAATTAAAAATTGTACAATCATTGATATGGTGAAGTTTGCTGTGAGAAAATGTTTATTTAACATTTATGGAAGGAGTCTCCAGTGTCAGTGTTTATAGCTGCTATAATATGTGATAACAGGAACTTGTTGTTTCCTGGATGTTCCACAGCATTAAATATAACTATAAATGGATAAAAAAGTGTGATGTGTTGTTCTTTAATAATTAAATTTTTTAAATAATTTTTCACAAGGATGTATAAAAGGTATAAAAGGAATAAATCGGGACATACTGTAGCAGCACCACATAAATGTTTTCGTTCTTACTAAAAAAAATCAGTCTGTAACTAGAGGTATAATGATTAAAAAAAGAGAGACAAGGAAAATCTGTCATGATGTTGCCAACAAAGGCGGAGCTTCCGTTTAATTTGATCAGCCAATCACGAACTGGCTTTTCTTTTTGCTTCTCTGGCTTGACATAATACTTAGCATAAAATAGTTTTAATTAATCATCATATTAGGCTAATTCACATTAACTAGCTTTCTAGCTATTTAAATCACAGAATTTTAAGCCGATGTAGTTAGCGACTGCACAACACACATTATGTGGGGTTAAGGCTAAAAAGTGACTGTTCATTCAAACATTTGTGTAATTAAATAAAGTGTAAGGTTAGATGTGCGAGTTACAACATAGCTAGAACAAATATTTCCTAGCATTGGGAATACAGTCAAAGCTTTCCAATTTATAGTTATGTAAAAAACAAAAAACACAGCTGCGGTGGCACAACAAATGCAAGTGTGCGCATATCAAGCTCATTACATGGAATATTTGCTGAAATTGGAAGGTGTGGAATTAATTTTTTATGATCCCGGCTCACTGGATTTCCCATGTGTCCTGTTTTAGCCTGAGGATAAAACTGCACATTTATGCAGATCCACTTGCTTTATTATGAACACGGAAAACATGAAGTGAATCGCTGAAACAGCAATATAATATGATACACAAACACACACACACACAGTGAGCTGCAGAGCAAATGTCCTGAGTGTTTTGAGAGTGTATTTTTATTTATTTTTTTGCAAAATGTTTCTGCTCATCCTTCCATGATCTCAGAACATGCAGTGTTAACTTTCCTGGCCAATCAGAGCACTGATTCACAGTTTTAGTTAAGTGACAAAATAAAAACAGTTCATCCCCGACTCAGATGAATAAAGATGTAAAATATTTCAGAGCTGAAGTGTCCACTGGGATTTGTTTAATTGAAATCTTTTGTCAAATCCACAATTTCATTACAGATTCTCAGAGGGACTCGGCAATCTGAATCGTGTCCCATCTCTGCATGTCCTAGTTTTATAATTACTGCTCGCGTCAACGTGCAGCGCACAGGGGGACACACTGGCTTCTCCTCATGGACTTCCTAAAAAAAAAGGTCACATTTTGTAGATGTATCTTCATATAAGGACGTTCCTGTAACATGTTTTGCGTTAAACACGCAGGAAGCGTGGAGGTCAACACCGCTGGTAACATTATCAGCAATGTCAATGTCTTTCTTTTAAATGACTTTAAAAGAAAGAAAGAAAGAAAAGTAAAGATGGCAATTAAAGAATGAAAGAAGACAAAGAAGATAGAGGATAGAAGATAGGAAGGAAGAGCAAGAAATAAAAGAAAGGAAGAAAGAAAAAGGAAGACAATGAAAGCCTAACAAAGAAGGACAAGAAAGAAAGAAAAGCAAATAAAGAAAGTGTTTACTTTCATGCAAGTTTGTGGTGCTCATGTTTACCTATAATGCTAGTTTGTGGTTAGCATGTTTACTTAAATGCTAGTTTGTGGTTAGCATTTTTACTTTGTTGCTAGTTTGTGGTTAGCATATTTACCTTAATGCTAGTTTGTTGTTAACTTGTTTATTAGAAAGCTAGTTATTGGTTAGCATGTTACTTTAATGCTAGTTTGTGGTTAGCATGTTTAACACTAATTTTTGGCTAAAATATTTACTTAAATACAATTTTTTTGGTTAGCCTGTTTACTATAAAGCAAGTTTGTGATTAGTAGGTTTACTATAATGCTAGTTTGTGCTTAGCAGGTTTACTATAATGCTAGTTTGTGGTTAGCCTGTTTACTACATTGTGGATATTTTTCTGTGTATGTTTAGCTGACTTCTGATTTAAACAGTGCAGTTTTTACTTCAGTGTGTAAAATAAGAGAGTAAAGGAGGTGGAAAATGATTTTATTATTATTTTTTTTCCCCCTGAAGCTCAAAATTGCACTGACCTTTTCGAGATTGACGTTTAACGACACTGTAAATGCGCCATTAACTCTGATCTCTTTCTCTACGCTCACCTTTAGATACATCCATAATTATAGCTAAGTGCTGTAACTGATCTGAGCTTAAATAAATGTTTGACATGAACATAATAACAGCAGGAACGATCCATTTTTGGTTTTTCGTCACTTCCCATTTTCAGAGAGTGACATTATAAAACTGAGCTTTCAGCAGTTTATGAGATCAATGTCTTTAACTGTATATTTTATATCTTCCTAAACTGATATATCATTACTGATGTATCAAGTGTAAATGAGTGTGTGAATGTGTGTGTGTGTGTGTGTGTGTGTCATTCGATGGGTTGGTGTCCCATCTAGGGTGTATTCCCGCCTCACATCCTGTGTTCCTGGGTTGGGCTCCGGAACCACTGCGACCCTGACTATGATAAAGCAGTTACTGAAAGTAATGAGTAAGCAAATTACTATGTAATTTGTCTTTCTTTCTTTCTTTCTCTTGTGCTTCAACACTTTCTACTATCAACATTTTCCCAAACACTGCAGGTATCATATCATGTGGAATTTACTTGAATAATCATTAGCTAAGTTAATGAAACCAGTTTGTCCAAATATAACATGCTACATTAGCTTAAACAATAAATGTAGATGATACTCTCTGCAGAAAAAAAAAATGTTTTTTTTTCCCAGAGTCTAGTTACTCACAGTTAGTTTGCGCACCCTGTCCCCTGTCTAGACCTCTAATATAGAAATCTATCATACCCTTATTGCCTATTTATTTTTCGTCTTAACCCTCCATTTCCATCAGGATTGTTTATATTCGTCACTGTTGAGATAAACAGAAGACAGACGGGGGAGTTTAAGATAAACACTACAGTCGTAATACTCTAAAATGTAAAGAGACGGCCGAGGGCACTGGGACAGAGTGTGTAAAAGAATCTTGAATAAAATGTCCACAGAAATGAAATGGTATGCACCAATGGCACTGCGCGTGAACAGGTTTTTGCTCCTTGACCCTTTTACTGCTTCAGTCGCTGAAATAACCAAACGCGCACTGAGTATTGGGTTCTGCTTCAATGGTCTGTAAATAGCTGCTAAGCTTGCCGCGAAATAACGGATGAAATAACATTCCATCTTCTACAATAGACTGGACAATATCAGCTTTTTTATTCAGCTGCTGTGACTTTTCCTCTGTGAGGATTGTGTTCAGTTCTTTATAGGTAAGGGTTATTAACAATATTAACATGGTATTGATAATAAAATGCTACACATGTTCTATTGGATAATCAAGAGGACATCATTAAACAACCCATCCAGAAAAAGTCCACATTTGACACCTCAGATATCAGCAACTACTGCAATCATTTCTTTCTTTCTAAAATTCTTGTATGTGCAGTATGTAATCAGTTATCTCTCTGTCACACTTAGAACACCCTCCAAGGTCCTAACCCGTCTGTCTTCAAAGTAACACACTCCACAGAATCTACCCTTTTGGCTGTTACTGAAAAGCTTTATTCTTCACATCAACCAAACTGTCATCAATCCTCATTCCTTGACCTTTCAGTAGCCTTCAACACAGTCAATCACAAGACTCTCCTGTCCATCCTCATGAGTCTTGAAATTAGTGGCACAGCATGGTGGTGGTTTGCTTATTACCTGGAGGGAAGGTCATATCAGGTGACATGGAGAGAATTTATGTCAGCTCCATGCCTACTCTCCATTGGTGTCCCACAAGGCTCAGTGCTGGGTCCTCTTCTGTTCTCCCTCTTTTCCCACTCAATGAGGTCATATCCTCAATCCGTATGGGATTTTAATACCACTAATATACTGATGACCCTCAACTCATCCTCTCCTTTCCTCCCTCAGTCACTCTTGTTTCTGCACAGATCTCAGAATGTCTGGCAGACATCTCATCATGCATGGCAGCTCATTACCTGAAACTAAATCCAAGCAAGACTGAGCTGCTGTATATCCTGTACATCTCCCTGGACAGATCACACCATCTGGCTAATGCATGCAGCCTTGGGGTAATTCTGAACAACCAGCTACCCTTGTTGCCTCACATTACTTAACTGACTCGGCCATGCAGGATTCTCCCTACAATGTCAGGAGGATCCGGCCATTTATATCCATTGGAGGCCACTCAGCTGCTTTTTCAGTGCCTTGTCATCTTGAGAATGGATTACTGCAACTCACACCTAGCAGGTCTCTCCCTGCATGCCATCCAACCCCTGCAACTGATCCAGAATGTAGCTGCTGGAGTTGTTTTAAACCTCCCGAAGTTCTCCCACATCACACCAATGCTGTATTCTTTTCACTGGCTGTCTGCAGCTGCCCACATGCATACAGACCCAAAAATGGACCATCCACAACCAACCTTCAGGCTCTTATCACACCTTGCACTTCACCACCATCCCTTGGAACCTCTTGCATTGTTTGATGGGACCCACCATCCCACAAAGTACAAGGAAGACATGTCTCAAGACTCTTCTCTGTCCTGGAAGCCATGTGGAATAAACTTCCTCTGACTGTCCAAACAGCTGAGTCATTGGTGGCCTTTAAATGAAAACTTTATCTCTTCACCAAGCACTTGAATTAGCCCTTATTTAATTTATTATTTTAAAAAAATCCCTTGATTTGAGTGGTTTAATTTCTTACTGTACTAGCCTTGGCCTAACAGGGTTTCTGATCTGTTGTAATCTTAGACCCTGACCTATTGACTGAGCATGAGATTGTTTTTGATAGAGACCACAAAGAACTTCTGTAAGTTGCTCTGGATAAGGGCATCTGCTAAATAATGTCAGTATAAAATGTAAAGTAAAAATGTAAACATTTAGTTTTCACACTTCAGCCAAGAAAAGAAACTTTACCTGCTGAATGTCTGCTGCGCTACAATTGGATTTTCTTATTCCCAAATTCAGAATTCACCATAGTTTATTATCACCACTCCCTCTCCTCATCCAGACCTTGAAATGCCAGCAAAGCCTCCGAGGACAAAAAACAAACGGCTTATCGCAATGCATGAAAAAAACTGTGCATATTGTATTTCCCCAGACTGCATCGTGTTATTCACACACACAAACACACAGGCAGCATGACAATGCAGTGGCGAAATACACAACATGTTTTATATATCCTGAGCAATTCAGTATCTGACTGACAATCTGATGTGTGAAGGATACACTTAAAGGCCGATGACTTAATATGATGCATTGTTATGAAAAAAGAAAGAGAAGGAGGCCACACCCCCTTCACTTTGACTGACAGACACAGAGGCCACACCTCCTTCACTGTGACTGGCAGGCACTGAGGAAGCACCTGCTTCACTGTGACTGAGAGGCACCAAGGCCACACCCCCCTTCATGACTGTGGCTGACAGACAAGGAGGCCATGCCTCCTTCAATGTGACTAACAAACATTTCTTTCTACATTTCTCTCTCGATCTGTCTCTCATAATACTGGAAGATTTAGCACACGCCATTCTTAGGAGGCACTCTTACACTGTTTAGTTGTCATTTTGTCATTTTCAGCTCTTTGTGATCTTTGCCTTATATGGAGTGTGGCTTACTGTGAATCAAATATGCCATGAACATGCTTGGAAATTTATGGCTGACTGGCATTTATTAAAATATGCACGTGATTACGAAGAAAACCGACAAAACATTTTACAGCGTGCCGGAAATTTTTTGTTTGTGAAAAACTTCAATATAAGAGGCCCACTGTGAGTAAAATTAGCATACAGCCATAGTGCATAGTTTAGGTTATAAGAGATCAGTATGAGTTGAAAAATGGCCAAGGAGCAGAAACGTGAATAACGAAATTGTGTCCGTGGTGTGTTTTGTTCAACTGACTCTGATTTGTTGAATGGTGTGAATATTTGGCTTTACTCTGCTCAGCACAAGCACAAAGCACTTCAGTGCCAACCAGCGGGCACTCCATATTTTTCAAAAATCAGACACTTTTAATCTGCCTACTTATCACAGATTTATATGTTTATTTGTGCCCTTCCTGGCTGAAACCAATCTCCTAAAGAGGTCAGATTTATTCTCCGTATTTCTGGCATCCATGCCAGGAGAAAAACAGAATGTCATCAAGCACACACTAGAGAACAGTAAAGAAGTAAAACAAAGTGAGTTCACCAGTATGATATGGTGCTTCCTATTTTTATTTAATTTGTCATCAAATATTTAATACAATGTTACAGTTACTTTACAAAGACAGGCTGTGAAATATATCACAACATTAAGCGATCAGAATTCCCTGTGACCTGAATATGTACTATGGGGTCTCAGTCGGGACCACAGTGTGTTAATTTGGACAATGATGTGTCAGTCTGACAATCTGAATCAGTCTGAACTATGACATATCAATCTGGACAATGACATATCCCTCTGTACAACAATGTGTCCATCTGGACAAGGAAGTGTCAATCAAGGAAGTGCCAGGTTTTACAACGATGTGTGGCTACAATGTTTAAATCCGGGTGCTAGTCAAGTGCGCCACTGCAGATTGTGAGACGTCAATTCATGCTGTAATGCAGTAATTCAGTCTGTAATGTGTCAATAATGTGTCAAAATGGACTGTAACGACTCAATCTAAACTATAATGTTTCAATCTGGACTATAATGTTTCAAATCCACACTATAAACTGTCAATGCAGATTATAACATTTTAATCCAGACTACAACGTGTCATTCCAGACTACAGTGATACAATCAGGACTATAAATTGTTAATCCAGACTGCAAATTGTCAATCTGGACCATAACGTTTCAAATTGAGACTAGAATGTGTCAGTCCAGATTAGACCATGTCAATCTGGAATATAATATTATAATCCGGACTATAATTTGTTAATCCGATCCAAAAAAAAGCCAGTCCAACACTATATCTTGTTATTCCGAACTACAACATTTCAATCCAGACTATAAAATGTCAACTCAGACTATAAGATGTCAATCAGAACTATAGCTTGTCAGTCCAGACTATAGCGTGTCAATCCAGACTATAACATTTCAATCTGGCCTAAAATTTGTCATTACAGACTATAACCTTTCAGTCCAGATTATAATGTGTCAATCCAGACTATAATTTTTCAATCTACACTATAACTACAATCCAGACTATAACCTTTTAATCCGGACATTAACATGTCAATCTGGACTCTAACAGTCTGTGAATCTGGACTATAATGTGTCAATAGAGATTATAAATTGTCAATCCGGACTATAATTTGTCAGTCTACACTATAACACTTCAATCCGGACTATAACCTTTTAATCTGGACATTAACGTGTCAATCTAGACTCTAACAGTCTATGAATCTGGACTATAATGTGTCAATAGAGATTATAAATTGTCAATCCGGGCTATAATTTGCAATCCAGACTATAACATTTCAATCCAGACTATAACCTTTTAATCTGGACATTAACGTGTCAATCTAGACTGTAACAGTCTATGAATCTGGACTATAATGTGTCAATAGAGATTATAAATTGTAATATATAAAAGGTCAATCTGGACTATAACACTTCAATCCAGATATAATATATAATATTTAAATCCAACAATGTGTAAAAGCAGACTATATAACCTTACAAACCGGACAATAATGTTTCAATCCAGACTATAATTTGTCAATCCGAACAATAATTTGCAATCCAGACTCTAACCTTTCAATCCAGAATATAATGTGTCAATCTGCACTAATAATTTGTCAATCTAGACTATAATTTGCAATCCATACTTGTAACCTTTCAATCCAGACTATAGCATTTCAATCCAGACAATAATTTGTCAATCTGGATTATAAGATTTCAATCCAGACAAAGTCTCCATACATAGGAGACTGTAAGCCAGCACCACGTCAATTTGTGCCTTCATCAGTGGATGTTCCTGGACGTCCACTTCTCAGTTGATCCGCAACACTTCCGTCTTTTCGAATTTGTTAGTAATTTTGGCAACAGTGTCGTGTGTGATGTGCTTGCCATGTATCCTCTTAAAGTCCATCGCAACCTTGGAACAGCTTCCCAATCGAGCCATGAGAATGATTTCAATACGGTCTTCTTTTGTCAAAGGCATTTTTAAAGGCTGTCTGAAAAAAATAATAATATAAACTAAGTATGAAAAAAATTTGGAAGACATTTTTGCTAAAAATTCCCCCTATGTATGGAGACTTTTGGGACACCGTGTATAAAGTTTCAATCCAGGCTATTTGTAAGTACAGCCTATAGCCGTCATTCTGGACTATAATATTTAAATCCGGTTGAATTCTGATATAAACTACTGGATTAAATTTCAGTGTTTAGGCCATATCTTAACATATGCATTAGTTTTTGAAATAAAAAAGAAGCACGGGAGCTCATGCGGATTTATAGCATTAATATGGAAGGTATTTGATTACATGTTCAAAATAAATGACTTGTGTTCCGAGGTGCTGCAGGGCATGATGGGATTTTACTCGGTATTATACTACTGGGCTTTTCTTGTATTCATGAAGTGCACTGGGTTTGGACACTGGAGCTGAGGATTAGTGTTCGAGGAGCGCAGGAGCGAGGAAAAGGAAAGAACGGGTGAATGCACAGGTCAGCGTGTGTGTGTGTGTGTGTGTGTGTGTGAGGTGATAAATCCACACACTTTTTTAAAGGAAATGAGAAAAGAGCTTGCACCAGCAACCAGATTTAGGATGTTTACACTCCTGCCCTTGGAACTTGTTTAATCATAACTGTTTAACACAAATATTTCAAATAAACATTGATTAAAAAAAAAATAATAATAATTTAATTGCTTGTAATAATTATAGTAAGTGGAATCTCAACAGTTGTCTTTTTTTGCGTGTTTCTGTAAGACCACTGGTGTGCGTCCATCCCAGGGGGCCATCCCATAATATTCACCAAACCAGTGTAAAAAACAGTTTACAAAATTATGTTCCTAAAACAGAGAGAATCTGAGGGAGCAGATAAACAGAATCATCTGAGGGAACCATTCAAACACACACACACACACACACACACACACAAACACAAACACACACACTCTAACTCCCTTTCTCGCTTCATCGAATGGCTCATATAAATCCCCTCCCCCGAGGTCGAGCCCCTTCATCCTAACACACTCGCCTTGAAACCAACAGAGTGTTTGTCTGTGTGTGTGTGTGTGTGTGTGTGTGTGTGTGATTTGCGGTGTATTTAAATCAAGCCTCCTCCTCCTGCTGTGACTTAATCATCCCAGGTGGGTTTTATGTAATCTTCGATTGCCCCCATGCTGCGGAGTCAGATATTACACACACACACACACACACACACACACTCATACACTCATTACACTCTTACCCAGTGTGTACATATACCATGTTAGTTAACTTCAGTGTGTTATTTGTGTGAGTTAGTGGCCTTTACTGTGTTGTGTGTCATTGTACTTATTGTTTTTAGTGTTAGTGTAATTTAGCGGAAGTTGTGTGTGCAGTTTCGTCCCTGGTGCCCTGATTGTCAAAAAACTCTGTGGAAGTGCCCTCTAGGGTGCTACAACATGTGAGAAAACATACTGAAGCACCCACTAGCGTGCCTTTCCAGTGGAGAAAACATGATTAGTGCCCTCTAGAGTGCCCTTCCGGTGAAAAAGATGCGATGCAGTGCCCTATAGGCTCATCTACATATAAGGAAACATGATGAAGTGCCCTCTAGGGTGACCTTTAGCCTGTTATCTAACAATAGTGTTTGTTTTAGTGTACTTCCGTGTGATAGTGAACTAGTGAAATATATGAGTTAATCATATATTAATTTTAGTGTGTATTGAGTTAATGTACTTTTATTGTGTTGTGTGTTAGAGTGCTATAATGACTGTTAATTGTATGTTAGTGACCTTTACTGTGTGTATGTGTGTGTGTGAACATTTAGTGTATGTTATCTTTAGTGAATATTACTTATATATTAGTGAACTTCAGTGTGTGTAAAGCGCTGATTATACCTGCTGTTAACTATTTGTACATGTAAGATGGCTGCTGTGTGTATTCTGCAGTTGTTTGGCACGTCGCTTGTGAACGTCCTCAGAACATACTTATGTACTATTCTAGACTATTAACACTAATGTTTTTCCTATTACAGTTAGTGTTTGAATTTTAAAAAACTCTCAAACCTGCTGAAAAGTCTGTTTTGAGTACCAGTCTTCTGGATTTTCTAGATTGGTAAATATTTTTCAATGTAGACGCAGATCATGACAACAATCATGGTGACAGCAGAAAGTTTTAAAGAGAAACAGAGCCCATCCATCTATGTAGACAGAGATGTTTTGGTTCTGACACGCCTTCTAGGGGATTCTTCTTTTAATCATTCAGATGTAGACAAGATACACATGCGAGAATGTGAACGATGCCCCTCACATAACCACTACATACACACACATACGCATGATGAAAGTGAAGTATACACTATATGGCCAAAAGTATGTGGAAACCTGACCATCATATGTGAGCCATATGTGAGCTTTCCCCAAACAGTTGCCACAAAGGAAGTTCAGAATAGTCTAGAATGTCTTTGTATGCTGTATAATTACAATTTCCCTTCATTAGAACTATGGAGTGGGGGGCATGGTGGCTTAGTGGTTAGCACCTCCAGGGTTGGGGGTTCGATTCCTGCCTCCGCCCTGCGTGTGTGGAGTTTGCATGTTTTTCCCGTGCTTCAGGGGTTTTCTACGGGTTTCCTCCCCAGTCCAAAGACTGTCCAAAGTGTTGTAGGTTGATTGGCATTTCTAAATTGTCCATAGTGATTGAATGGGTGTGGGAGTGTGTGTGCGATTGTGCCCTGCGATGGGTTGGCACCCTGTCCAGGGTGTCCCCTGCCTTGTTCTCCATGTCGCTTGGGATAGGCTCCAGGCTCCCCGTGACCCTGTGTAGGATAAGCGGTACAGAAAATGGATGGATGGACGGATGGAACTAAGGAGCCTAGCCTAACCTGTTCCAGCATGACAATATCCCTGTGCACAAAGCAAGGTACATAAAGACATGGTTTGCTAAGGCTGGTGTGGAGGAACTTGAGTGGCCTGCAGAAAATGACCATATGAAGTGGTATTTGAAGTGGAATTAAAAAAATTGTTGTGATATGGCCATTGTTCCCTGGAACCATCTTGCACAGGACCACTAGTTCGGTACATGGCAGGGGTTCTGACATGGTGGCAAGGGAACTAACCTCAGTGAAAGACGATGATAAGTGTCGCCAGTGAGCTACATAGAGCATTTGTAGCAAACTCACTGAAAAGTGTTATGAGTGATGCTAACAAGGCTAGCAATGCTAATAAAGGAAAACCATCTTCAACCTAGCAGGCACCACAAATTTTTTAGGGAGTCAGTGCAGCCTGTTTTCCAGAAAGAGACCAAGAATGTAATAAAATACACTCACCACTGCAGAAGAGAAGAACTCTAGTAACCTCCTAGAGTCTTTGCTACTTACTTTAGGTCAACTTTGGTGATGGCCACATTTTTTTTTTATTGTCAAAATGCATGAATCAGATGTGGTAATAATACTAAACTGAAGCCCCTTATCATACACAAGCTTTTGAGAAAGCAGTCTGGTTTCATTCCTGGGTGTTATTCCTCATCGCTATAAACTAATTTTATGGGTTTGTGTCCTTACAGCTGTTATTTTTTACTGTATAATTTTAAGCATAAACGACCAGAAAGACCGCAGGTGGTGTTAGAAACAGATTTCAGGCTGCATTGTGTTTTATGGCCACCTTTAATTTTACGAGGGTGTTTAGAGAGATGACATGTCTTCCTGCAAGGTAACACAACTGTTGCAGCCATTTATCCATCATGATGAAAATAAGACATGACTTTTGCTGTTTTGAAATGATAAGTATCATAAAAATGTCTTGAAGTATCTAAATACAAGATTTCGGCCTTATCTGCTAACCTTAGTAGAGGTTACCAAAATTCTAGCCCAGAGATAAATTTATTTAAAGTTGCTCTGAAGCGTCATGTTTAAATGGTTACTACTTTCTCATTACTTTTGTATTACTTTTGTATAAACGTAACATTGTTCACAAGCTAAGTTTGTAATGTCACGTCTAATAAGCAAATTATTAGAGAATGGCGTGGTATCGGAAACTTTTAAACTGCACAACCTGCGTGTTAAGTTTGCTAGCTGGATAACGTAACTGATGGTAGTCATGGTAACGTTAATTTTGACAAGTATATGCAGCTGTGGAAAAACATCAATAAAATAAATAACTATGTGAGGTAGTTTACCAGCAAGTAGCTAATTAATTTAGCTAATGTTACCTTGTGATGGCAGCAAGGCATGGGGCGTGTCCTAATTTACATGCATATTTATAGATTCTTGCCTTTTTAGAGGAGAAAGGTATATAGATGCTCCCTGGACTTAATTTTATCATAGTTTCTTGGGCATTTAAAGTATATTAAAGTATATAAAATACTGTAGTTATTTATTATTAGTCCGAATTTTTTAACCAATATAAAATAATTAACTGTATATAATGATATTTTTAGGAAGCAGTTTTTAAACTACATACAAAGAGTTTTAACTATATTTTTTTGTATACAACTATGTTAATATTTTTAATTAGCTAGCTCATAAAACTATTAGAGATTTATAAGTGACCCAGCAGGCTAGCATAATTTTTTGGCATTAACATCCTGATAAGATATGGTCATTGAAGGGTTCCAGATCTGTCACGCTCGTTTTCTTTTCCTCATTCTAACACACACACACACACACACACACACACGCACACACACACACACGGTCTTTCTCCTTCACCAACAGTGGCTCCAGTGTAAGTGTATGTGTGTGAGCTGCATGTGTAAATCCCCTGAATTCATCAGAGCTGATATGTGACTGATCCCAGATCAGCCCAGGATCATTCTGCTTTAATGCAAAACACTGATGCGAGATCACACTCAGCCACTATGTGTGTTATCACTCACACTCAGCTTTGTGATTGAGTAAATCGTGTGTGAAACTTACAACTGTACAGTAGGTGTGTGTTAAACGTTAAACTGTTGCTTGTCAAGCGTAACCATGACAATGAGCATAAATAGTTTAGATGAAATCTATAACTATAATATAGTATTTTTCAATCTTTAGTGTTTTGCTTCCTACATGAATGAACACTTGTGTCATGTGACATGGTGATCATCCACATGTACACCATGCAGAATTTTAACTGGTTTCCCTCAAGGATAGGTACTCAGTCCACTTGTGTTTATTCCTGTTTTTTGGGGGAGGGAAGGTTTTTCTTTACTCGCTTCCTGTAGCTGTAGCTGTCTGAATTAGATTTAAACCCCTGGAGCTTGTCTACAAAGCCGTATTCACACACACACACACACACACACACAAAAATCTTTGTACTTCTTGACAAAAAGGTTTTGTTTGTTTGTTTTAAAAAAGAAGACATGGCACCTGGAAACATACAGCCACGGAACCTGCATGCTAAGCAAGCTAACTAGCTGAGCTAATTGGAGTGTTGAACATAGCAGTGGTGGTGACAAAATAAAATAAAAATAAATCCATGAGAAAATGAGGATGTCAATCGATACTCTGATACTGAACCATTTGTGACCAGTGTAAGCTACACTATATGGCCAAACGTTTGTGGACATCTGACCATAACATTCATACAGCATGTGCTTGTTGAACATCCCATTCCAGATTTAGTCCCAATTTGCTGTTATCCTCCACTCCTCTGGGAAAGTTTTCCACTACATTTTGGAGAGTGGCTGTGGGGATTTGCCCATTGACCCACAAGACCATTAGTGAGGTCAGATACTGATGTTGGGCGAGGAGACCTGGGGGGCAGTCACCCTTCCAGTTCATCCCAAAGGTGTTCAGTGGGGTTGAGATCAGGGCTCTGTACAGGCCACTTGAGTTCTACCACTCCAACCTTGGCAAAACATGTCTTCATGTGATAATGACAAAGTGCACAGGGGCATAGTCATGCTGGAATAGGTTTGTGCCCCTTAGTTCTAGTGAAGGGAAATTGTAATGTTACAGCCTACAAAGACATTCTATACAATTCTGTGCTTTCAAATTTGTGGCACCAGTTTGGGGAAGAACCACATTTGGGTGTGATGGTCAGGTGTCCGCAAACTTTTGGCTAAATAGTGGAGTTTACTAGCAGTTAGATAAGCAGCTAGTTAGTTAGTTAGTGGTGACCTAAGGATTTAAGAACATGTTTCGAATTTGCATGTTCATAGATCCTAGGATTTTTAATGAGGGTCAAACTGGAGAGATATTGCAAGAACATTTTAGTTTTAAGGCATTAAAACATATTAAACAAAAATTCTAAATAATAATAATCATTAGAAGAAGAAGAATAAAAGCGTTTCAATACACAATTACAGCCTGACAATGAATATTTGCCGATATGGCTTACCACTGATTCGTAACTGATAAAAAAAATCATTTGAAATGAACACAGTGACAGAATAATGATACTTTTGCTGAGTGTAATAAGCAGGATAGATATACAGAGATATAAACACACACAGATCTGAATGACTCAACACACCTCGTTAATTACACACACTGTGTTTTACAGCAGCGCCAAAAATAACACAACATGAACAAAAGTGGAAAACGCACACACACACTCACTTGGCATAAACGACCTAAACAGTTGCACAATTCGCCAAACACAAAGTGCTGCCTTTCGATTTCTGGAACAAAATGAACAGGGTTTGGCACGGAGGTGTGAAAAGCACCGCCTGCCAAGTGTGTGTGTGTGTGTGTGTGTGTGTGTGTGTGTGTGTTCATTTTCACTCTTTCCATGAATAGCACACAGAATAGAAGGTTTGCCATTCATTTACACACACTCAAAAACCCAGTACTGCACACCATATATGTATATATATATATATATATATATATATATATATATATATATACACCAATCAGCCATAACATTCACAACTGATAGGTGAAGTGAATAACATTGATTATCTTGTTACAATGGCACCTGTCAAGGGGTGGGATATATTAGGCAGCAAGTGAAAAGTTCTTGAAGTTGATGTGTTGGAAGCAGGAAAAATGGGCAAGCATAAGGATATGATTGACTTTGACAAGGGCCAAATTGTGATGGCTAGATGACTGGGTCAGAGCATCTCCAAAATGGCAGATCTTGTGGGATATCCCCGGTATGCAGTGGTTAGTACCTACCAAAAGTGGTCCAAGGATGGACAACTTGAGAACCGGCGACAGAGTCATGGGTGCCCAAGGCTCACTGATGTGTGTCGAGAGCGAAGACTAGCCTGTCTGGTCCAATCCCACAGAAGAGCTCCTTTAGCAGAAGTTCCAGAAAAAAGTTAATGCTGGCTATGATAGAAAGGTGTCAGAACACACAGTGCAACTCAGCTTGCTGTGTATGGGGCTGCATAGCCACAGACCGGTCAGACTGCCCACGCTGACCCCTGTCCACTGCCGAAAGCATCTACAATGGACAGGTGAGCATTAGAACTTGACCAGGGAAAAATGGAAGAAGATGGCCTGGTCTGATGAATCACAGGCCAGGTGCATTTGTGTCACTTACCAGGGGAAGAGATGGCAACAAGATGCACTATGGGAGGAAGGCAAGCCAGCGGAGGCAGTGTGATGCTCTGGGCAGTGTTCTGCTGGGAAACCTTGAGTCCTGGCATTCATGTGGATGTTACTTTGACACGTACCACCTACCTATACGTTGATGCAGACCAAGTTCTCCCCTTCATGGCAACTGTATTCCCTAATGGCAGTGGCCTCTTGCAGCAGGATAATGCACCCTGCCACACTGCAAAAATTGTTCAGGAATGGGTTGAGGAACATGACAGAGTTCAAGGTGTTGGCCTCCAATTTCCCCAGATCTCAATCCGATCAAGCATCTGTGGAATATGCTGGACAAACAAGTCCGATCCATGGAGGCCCCACCTCGCAACTTACAGGATATAAAGGATCTGCCACGAACATCTTGGTGCCAGATACCACAGCACATCTACAGAGGTCTTGTGTAGTCCATACCTCAGTGGGTCAGAGCTGTTTTGGCAGAACCAGACAGACCTACACAATATTAGATAGGTGGTTTTAATATATCAGCCAATTATACATCCAAAGCTTCAGTTAATGTTCATGTAGAGCATCAGAATTGGGAAGAAAATGTGATCACAGTGACTTTGACCATGGCGACTTTCTTGGTATCCACATACCAGTCTTTACACATAATGGTGCAAAAAGTGACCAGCAGTTCTGTGGGAACAATGGCTTGTTTGATGAGAGAGATCAGAGGAGAGTGGCCAGACTGGTTTTAGCTGATAGGACATCTATGGTAACTCAAATAACCACTCTTTACATCCGTGGTAAGTGGAAAAGTATCTCACATGCACAATACACTGAACCTTGAGGCAGATGAGCTATAACAGCAGAAGATAGGTTCCACGCCTGTCAGCTGAGAACAGGTATCTGAGGCTACGGGCTCACACAAACTGGACAGTTGAAGATTGGAAAAAGAGCAGATGACGTTTTTTCCAGTTGGACAGTTTTAGACAGAGGTTTAGAAAGAGAAATAATGAGAAAGGAAAAGGGGTCTGTTTCTTTTCACTCATTTTAAATGTCTACAATTGTGAGCTTCAGTCTGATGGACAGATTATGTCCATTTTGAGTTGATGTATAAAGCTGAACAAGGAAAAAAAACAAAGTGCTGAAATGACACTTGGAATAAAATGTTTAAATGCCAACGGTTTGAGACGGGCCTTGTTCCTTATAAATCCATGCGCACATGATAAAGGTCCAACTAAATATTATGGTTTTCATTAGTATGGATTATTTTGGATGCTTTACATAGACCAGTACAGCTCCTGTTTTATATAATGCATGATATTAAGGCAAAAAAGTATTCATCGCTACTACAAATTTATTTATTTATTTATTTATTTGTTTGTTTGTTTGTTTAATTTTAAGCATTTTAAATGTTTGAGTTTATGATCTTATAATATTCAATTAAACTGTTTGTATTGTTACATTTACATAAAAAAAAAGATTTAAACTAAGAATATAACCATAAAAAACTGTGTGTGTGTGTGTGTGTGTGTGTGTGTGGGTCTTATAGGCTCTTCATTAGTTTTTTCCTCAGTCATGCACCAGCAGCACCCCCTAGTGTTAATGTGTGTGTACTGTATATATTCTATATACTCAAAATTCAGTTCATTGCTTATATTTTTTGTGTCTTTATATAAAAATCCTTGCCTGTTTTTTAATATTTTTGTTACATGGGATTAAATTTGACATCTGGATTTTTGTAAAGCTACTTTCTGACAATGTTATTGTCTACACAAATACATTTAATAATAATTATATAATAATAATAATAATAATAATATAGAATTATATATTATTCTATTCTATATTATTATTATTACTACAGAAAATAATTCAATGATTCACCGATGGAGGGATAAGAGATTTTCTAAAGTTTTTTTTTTAAAGCTTTAAATTTCATTTTTAAAAAACCTATTGTTGTATAAGACAATAAAAGTTAAACGTTTGAAAGTGTTCATGAATAAAGTGATGGGAAAGAAAGAAAGAAAGAAACCTGTGCTTGTCATGAATAAAGGCATGTGATTAAAAAAAGTGTTTATAATAAGGAATATTGAGGGTGAAAGAGAAAAGAAAGAAAAAGAAAATACAAACAAAAAGAAACATTTACATTTATGGCATCTGGCAGATGCCCTTGTCCAGAGCGACTTGCAGAAGTGCTTTGAAGTCTCTATCAATAAATACATCCTCAAACTGGTTCACTAAGTCAGTGACTAAGCGTACTATCAGTCTAAAAACCCTGTTGGGGAGATTAGTACAGTGCAAAACAGGATTTCTTTTTAAATAACAAAGTGCTACTATAAATACTTGATGAACAGTAGGTCTTTAGTCGTCAATTGAAGACAGCCAGTGACTCGGCTGTTCGCGCATCTAGTGGAAGTTCGTCCCACCACCTGGGCACCAGGGCAGAGAAAAGTCTTGACGCATGTCCTTGTACCCTGAGAGAAGAAGGGTCCAGTCGAGCAGTGTTCGAGGATCAGAGGGAACATGGTGCAGTGTGGGGTGTGATTAGTGCCTTAAGGTAGGTGGGTGTTGGTCTCTTTTTGGCTTTGTAGGCAAACATCGATGTTTTAAATGTAATGTGGGCAGCTACAGGAAGCTGGTGGAGGGAGTGTAGCCATGGGGTAGTGTGGGAGAAATTGGAAAGGTTGAAAACAAGTCATGAAGCTGCATTCTGGATCAGCTGGACAGGTTGAATGATGTGTAGAGACAGACCTGCCAAGAATGAGTTGCAGTAGTCCAGTCTCAAAATGACAAGGGACTGAATGAGCACATGACTGTGGATAGAAATAGCTGGATCCTCCTGATGTTCTAAAGGAGAAAGTGGCATGAGGAATTCAGTTTAGCAATGTGAGGCGAGAAGGAGAGTTGGTTGTCCATGGTTACCCTGAGGTTGCATGCAGTGACAGATGGTGAGAAACAGAAACATGTAAAGAAGAACACGTTTTAAGAACAAAGAGTGAAGGGAAACAAGGGAAAATAAAAATGTGAAAAATAAAATGTGAAAATCCAAAGGAAAGAAGAGTAGAAAGAAACACGAAACAGACTAAGGCAAACAGAAAGAAAGAAAGAAGCAAAAAACTTTGAACATGTTTATGAATATTGAAGGAAGAAAGAGAAAGAAACAAAGGGAAAAAGAATGCAAGCAAGAAAGAAAGAGACAAAAAGAAACAGTAAAGAAAATGGAAAATTTAAAGAAAGAAAGAACAAGAAAGAACAAAAGAACAAGACATTCTTACAAAAATCAGAAGAAAGAAAAACAAGCAAACAAGGGAAGATAAAATGGAGAAAAAAAGAAAAGGAAAGAAAGGTAGAAAGAAACAAAAAAGACAAAAAGAAAGAAAGAAAGAAAAAGACAGAAAGAATCAAAATGTTTGAACAGGTTTATGTTTGTCAATATCAAAGGAAGAAAGAAAAGGAAAGGAAAGGAAGAAGAATGCAAGAGATAAAGAAACAGAAAGATAAATAAAATGGAAATAGGAACAAATAAATAAGAAAGACCAAAAATGAAAACAAACAAATGAAAACGAAAGAAAGAAAAAAGAAGACAGAGGAAGGCAAAGAAGGGAAGGTAAAATGTGAAGAAAGAAAGAAAGAAAGAAAGAAAAGAATGCCAGCAAGAAAGAAACTTCTTTCCTTTGGAGGTAAAATAAATGTGAAAAAGGAAATGAAGAAAAACAAAAGGAAAGAAGAATAAAAAGAAAGCGAAAAGAAAGGAATAAGAACTCTGCCGCTGTTCTGACTGATTAAGCCACACTGCATTGTCTCCACACTCAGAGTGAACTGTACTGAAGCCGGAGCATCTGTTTGTTTGTGTATTTATTTGCTTGTTTGCTTGTTTACATGTTGTGAACAGGCGGCCGGGTGGTACTCGGGTAGTCGAAGGTGTCAGCCAGGTGGTACACAGTGTTCTGCTCTTGAGTGTGTGTAACGTGAGGACAGAGTTGTAGCTTCATTAGCGATTCACCTCATCATGCTAATGAGAGGAATTTGTTAACGTTCGGTGACTTTGTGTCTTTTCTTCCCTCTGAAGTTTCTCATTGAGGTCATTAAACACAGAAAAATCTGACTCTGACATGCTGTCAGTGACATCACAGGTCAAAGCCACACCCCAAAACATTAGCTGTTAGAAGCCCAAGCCTGTTTATTTCTTATTTTTTATTTATGGGCTTATGTATTAGAATGTAGAAGTCATTATTTAATTCTAGTGCACTTTATAATGTCCATTGGTTTGGGATTAGGCAGAGAAAGCTGGGCACTGATTAGCTACTGAACATTGGCAGCTACATGTGTTCACCCCATGACATCATGATGATAACCACACCCACTAGGCCCAGGCATTCACCTTAGCCTTGACCATCCACTATACTATGACATCATGTGCATACAATATACTGTCGTCTCCGAAACTATTGGAACGTAAAAACGGCCAATTCATTTG
Source organism: Pangasianodon hypophthalmus (assembly GCF_027358585.1). Lineage (NCBI taxonomy): Eukaryota > Metazoa > Chordata > Actinopteri > Siluriformes > Pangasiidae > Pangasianodon > Pangasianodon hypophthalmus. The sequence goes on from NC_069735.1 coordinate 3,771,876, forward strand.
TTTATGCTATACACCAAAGACAATGATTTTGAGATCAAAAGATGGATATGAGGTGAGAGTTTAGGATTTCCACTTTTATTTCCTGGTATTTACATCTACATGTGTTAAACAACATAAAACATAGAACCTTGTTGTATCAGACCACCCAATTTTTAGGTGAACAAAAGTATAGGAACAGATAAGACTTGAAGTAAATTAAAGTAAATAACTTAATATTTGGTTGCATATCCCTTGCTTGCAATAACTGTAATTTTTTAAAGCTTTTTCAGGCTTTTATTGCAGCCTCTTTCAGTTGTTTGTTTCGGGGGATTCTCCTTTCAGTCAGGAGGTGAAATGCATGCTCAAATCAGTTAAGGTCTGGTGATTGACTTGGCCAGTCTAAAACCTTCCACTTTTTCCCCCTGGTAAAGTCCTTTGTTGAGTTACCAGTGTGGTTTGGTTCACTGTCTTGCTGTATGATGGAGTTCCTCCCAATTAAATTGGACACATTTCTCTGTAGATTGGCAGACAGGATGTTTCTGTAGACTTCTGAATTCATTCTGCTGCGACCAACATGAGTTACATCATCAATAAAGATTAGTCAGTCTGTTCCAGAAGCAGCCATGCAAGCCCAAGCCATGCCAATAACATGAGCAGTGCCTTTCTTACTCCACACTTTGGCCTTTCCATCACTTTGGTAGAGGTTAATGTTGTTTCTAGAGCTTTTGTGGCTCGTCTCTGTATTTCTTTGCGTACTCGAATCTGGTCTTCTGATTCTGATGAATGGTTTGCATCTTGTGGTATGGCCTCTGTATTTCTGCACTGGAAGTCTTCTTCAAATGGTGGATTGTGATACCTTCACCCCTGCCCTGTGGAGGTTGTTGGAGTCACAAACTTTTTTTTTATTTTTGGGTTTTTCTTCACAGCTCCCGCAATGCTTCTGTCATCAACTCCTGTTGTTTTCCTTGGTCGACCTGTTCCATGTCTGGTTGTTAGTACACCAGTGGTTTCTTTTTTTTTCAGGACATTCCAAATTGTTGTATTGGTTATGCTCAAGTGCAGTGGCTCTGATAGATTTTCCCTCTTTTCTCAGCTTCAAAATGGCTTGCTTTTCTCCCAAAAACAGCTCTCTGGTCTTCATGTTTGTTTATCCTTTTTTAACAACAAATGCAGTCTTCATAGACGAAATCTAGGGCTCAAACCAAGACATTCAGAGCTATTAACTCTTTAAACAATCAATCTATCTGGGCACAACTGGGCAGCAAGAAAGACCTATCAGTTACATGTTCCAATATTTTTGATCACTTGTAAAAATGGGTGGGTTCAAAAGGTGTCATGTTCTAAGTTGTCTAACACACCTAGATGTAAATATGAGAAATCAAAGGTGAAATTCTGAATTGTTGTCTCATATTCATCTTTTGACCTCAAACCTAAATGTCTTCAATGTATAGGGAAAACAATAGAATAGGCCTTGCTGTTCCAAATTTTCGGTGGGGACTGTGTACTTGAAAACATTTTAACTGAATGAAAGAAACAAAGAAAGAAATAAAAAGAAAGTGAAATAAAATAGGCAAAAAGGGAAACAAAAGTAAACAAAAGAACAAAAGTAAGACAAACACAAACAGAAAGAAACAAATAAAATGGAAGGAAGAAAAGGAATAAGCAAAAATAAGCAAAAAATGAGAAACAAAAACAAGGACAAGAGTAAGAAATAAAATAGAATTTTAAAAAAAATCTAAGAAAACAGCAATACAATTAAAAAGAAACTGAACAAAACAAACAAGAAAGAAAAAAGGAAAATTAAAGGATAAAAACAATAAAATAATATAAAAATGACAAAAGACAAACGATACAAAAAGAAGGTCGGAAGAAAGCAAGAAAGGAAAAATAGAAAGAAAATAAAAGAAAGAAAGTAGGCAAGAAAAAGAAAAAAAACAAATAGACAAGCACAGACAGAAAGAAACCTGTAACGGAACGGAGGCAAAAAGAAATAAAGTAAGGACTAAGAAAATGCAGAAGAAAAATGTAAAATAATTAGTAAAATAAAGCGACTAACCAAAAAAATAGGAAAAGAGTAAGAAATAAAACAATAACTGATATGAGCAAACAAAAATAAAAAGGAAAACAGTATGAAAGAATAATAACAATAAAGAAAGAGTAAAAAACTAAAGAAAAAGAGAGAAGCAAGAAGCAAGAAAGGAAAAATAGAAGCAAAATTAAAGTATGCAAGAAAATAAAAACAGAATAGGAAGACAAACACAGGAACAAATAGTGAAGAAAAAACAGTATGAAAGAAAAAGAAATAACAGAGATATAAAAGAAAACATAAAATAAAAAAAACAGAAATATAAAAAAACAGAAATTAAAAGAAAATTTGAAAATAAAGAAAGAAAATTGAGAAACAGGAAAAATGGAAAACACACACACACATCAATTTCAGATGTCCATCAACTTCATATCACACTTGAGCACAATTTGTCTGTTAAGAAGCTGTAAACACGTGTGTGTGTCTGTGCGTGTGTGTGTGTCTGTCTGTCTGTCTGTGTCTGTGTGATTTCCCAGAACGTCAGTCTGCAAACGGCAAACATTTGAAGCGGGTGCCAGGTTTCTCTCCGACTCATTAAACTCTGTATTTACTCAGCACACATATCATTGTGTGTGTGTGTGTGTGTGTGTGTGTCTGTTCTCAGGACATTACTCGTCCTCGGCAGCATTAATTACAGTGGCTGATGGAATTTGAGAGGATGTAAACATGACAGTGTGAATCAAAAGAGGCTCTAATTTATGCTTTAATTACTTCATTTACAGTTTAGTTTCTGTAGAATTGTTTATATTTACTTACTGCATATTTTATATTTTATAGCATATATAAAGCAATTTTATTTATATTAAAGCAAATTTATATTTATTGTTATTTTATTATTTTTCAAATTAAGAAATATTTTATATTTAGAATTATATTATGTTTAAAATTTCATATTTATACCTCTTATTTACTATTTTATAATATTGTAATATAATTTTTTGAATTATTAATTCATTTTGTTATTTATTTTTGTTGTATTTTATTGGTATAATTGTTTTATGCTGTAAATTGTTTTATGCCAACATTGCGTCATTGTCCAACAAATAAATTTTTCCCTAATTTTGTGTACTTTTTTTTTTGTTTGTTTGTTTGGTAGGTTTTACTGCACACTTGTTCACTTATTAACTAGAGTGTACACTTTAGTGTCCTGCCCTGAATGGCTAATACCACGTGTGTGCCAGCAGGGGGCAGTGTGGTATCATTTAAACACTGAATGTTTTCTACAGTGTGTGAAATACAGAAATCTGTGTTTATTGCCATGATCTCATTTTGTTCCCCTGCTCCAATTTGGATGTAGGCTGCTTAAGTAGGCAGCATTCTTGTGTTCCTGTTTTTTCTACACAATTTGTATGTGTAAGACGTTCCATGTGGCCGGTACATCCCATAATTCACCTTATGTCCTGTAATTAGTAGCTATTTTGCATTATTAAACATAGCCACATGTTTGATACACATTAAATACACAGGAGGAAATATTCCATCAGCTATCCCATGATTAGCCTTTGTAGCACCTAACCTTTCAATGCATTGCATAATTAGCGGATTTACGCAAGCAATAAAATAGTCTAATCAAGTTAACACTAGTCAGTTGCTAGCAAGACACGACTAGCTAACATCATGTAACATCAGTCAGTGTCTGCTATGAAATAAACATTAAAATTCGCTAAGTTTCGTTTCATCACTTTAAAAATTAAAAATCCCTAATGACATTAGCTTGTGTATGTGTTGTATCTTGTCAGTTTCTCCAAGCATTAGGCAGCTATATTAGCTTGCTAGATTCTGATATTTATTTAAAAATTTGCTCAATTATGACTAAAAATTCTTTTTCACAAAAAGACTGCAATTTAATATGCCAGCTAAACTTTTAGTAATTAGCCACAGCTGTGTTAGTTAGCCATGAGTTTTACCCATGGTAGCGTTAAGCTTTGCATCATTTAATTGTTGTGTAGCTCTTTTTTAGCGCAATTAGCTGTAATTTACACAGACAACTGTAAGCATTTTTTTGTGTAAGCATATGTGTAAAAGTTTTATTTCATCACTTGAAACGGTGTGAGAGTTGCTAATGTTAACTTGATCATGTATCAGGTAATTAGCAAATCAATTTATTTTGCAAACATTACACAGCTGTGTTAGCATGGTACATTACGCTATTTATATAAACAAACTAAACTATTACTGTTAGCACTTTCGTAAAACAGAATAATATGGAAATATTTCGGCTTAAGGGGTATGGTTTATCAGTTTGAGTGTAATCAGCTGTAAATAAGGCATTAAATATTAAATATTATTCTTTGTAAAAATGAATGGATCATAAAATATTCATTAAAAATGTATTGGATAAATCTTATTATAAATCTTATTTATCTAAATGCATTAAAAACTACCGAAGAATTCTAAACTACTCTCAGACTCTAAAATGAATTACTATACAGTACTATCACAAATATAGCAAACGATTAAAAAAATAAACATTAATCATAAAATATTCATAAAACATCATTAGACAGATCATATTCATATCTACAGATTTTCACAAGATTTAACTGTTTTTTTGTTCTGTTTTTTTTTTTTTTTTTTTTTACAATACAATACTGTATTTAGTGTTTTACATTAATATCACAGTAAAGTGGACCATCTCTGGTCTTATGACAGCAAATTACTGTGAAATAGTTTTTGTTCTAAATCAAACTGAATTCTGGGATAGTGTGCAACTGAATGGCTAATGGTTAAGAACAAAGGTGCCATCTTCAGGCTACTTGTCACTACTAGTATGTAAATGTGTTCCCTCTTCAAAATAATGTTTTATCTTCCAGTGAATAATATTTTAATCTTTAACCTTAACTGACATTGTTATATAACCTTACAACACTGAAAAGACCATACTCTATTAGTGTGACAGTATGCTCTCTTTGATCCCCAACAGCCCTCTATATCCACAGTTCTGCCGACGCACTGCCGACGCTACATCTGCTGGGATTAAGGTAAGAGGTAAATAAATTATTGGCTATAATTAAAGCAAATATAGCTTTCTAACCAGTTATTTTAAGGAATATCAGTGGAGGAGTTAGGGAGGTGGCTAGCTAGCAAATTAGCGATTCATAGAGTGATCAAAAATCCCTCATATTTGGCTTGAAAGCAGACGAAATGAAATTAAAAACCTTGTTTAGTTATATGGTTGTCTTTTACAGCATTTACAGTTAACCCTTTGACTTTCAACCCTAAAAGGAACCAATGAAAAAATATTTTACTTAAAATTCTCATTAATAGACATCTAAAAAAATGACCTCAAGCATTTTTTTCAAAATGTATGTATTTATGTATTTATCTAGAAAGTTTTTTCAAAATTTATGTATTTATCTAGAAAATATAAAACTCTTATAGAAGATATAAAAACATCAAAACGGTTGAGATGTCTGTTCTTGCATTTGCAGTACTATTTCATGAGCTTTTTTCAATAATAAACATACCTTTAACTTTGTTTCTCCTTCAAAACACTGCAGTCCTGTTTGTAGAGGAACCAAGTATTGCACACAGATAAATCCAAAACATAGCTAAAAAGGGGTAGGTACCAACGTTTGGACTTGGTAGGGGTTTTGTATAGGTGGACAAGCATGTCTGATAGATTAATCCTGCCCATGTGTTCACTGTATGCCTTTATTATGGCAGGGCAGGTGACAGTGATCTTTTTGGCGATGCTCTTTGCTGTACTGCTGGACTAAACCAGGGCAGGTGACAGTGATCTTTTTGCCATGCTCTTTGCTTTACCGCTGGACACATTTGTTGTCATACCACTTAACAGCAATTACTTGAAGCCCCACTTATCAGGCTTGATTGAGATGTACTGGCGGAGATTGCCAGATCTTGTGCCTTTGTAGTGCACTATAACTTTGTCTTGCTTGTAACTGGCTGGAAGGAGAAGGCACTGTCACCTTATCAAATATAGGTCGGACTTTGTAGAACCTGTCCTTTGAGCTTCCATGGCTACTGTTATCTGCAAAATGAATGAATCTGCCCAGGGCCATAAATCTCCTTCTACTGATGATATCTGCAATTAGGTCAAATCAGCTCTGTGAATCCCCATAATCAACCAATGATGGGAATTTAGATACTCCCATGTAGAGCAGTATGGCAAGAAACTCTTGGACCTCTTTTGGATTTGTCTGGATGGGATATCCAGTCACTTAAGTATAGTAAATATTGGTTTGCTCACTTTGGTAATTCACCATTTCATCAGTGAAAAGCCTGCTAAAGTAAGTGAAAGGAGAACCAAGCTCACTGATTTCTGGGGGAACAATGTCAGGGGTGGTGAGTTTCTGATCAGAGTATCTGGATTCTGATCTGGGACATACATGAGCTGTGTTTTACCTCCCGTCTTTCAGTCTTCATACAAGCAATGTCTGTGTCTCTAAGCTCTAGCATCTGTATATCACCAGGTTCATTATCTTTATCATCATCATCATCATCATCATCATCAGTGCAACCTGCATGCCCTGGAACATAATCAGGATCCTCCACATTATCATCTTCACTGTCCTCTACTTCTGACTCCTCTGGCTGAATAGGAATCACAACTTTGCTTTTTTCTTTACTATAGAACAGTTTAGAGTCTATCTTTCCTTTCCACTACAGTGAGAAAAATAAAATATTATATAAAATAACATACTGCATGAATATATGTGTGCACATGAAACATATATGAATTTTTTTTCCCATTAATTGTTTCACTATGATGTTTACTTGAAAAAAAATAAAATATTCTCATGACCATCCGTATAATCTACTCACAGATCCCCCTCTCATCACATTTTAGCCTGTGCTACCATCTAGCTATTTTTACCCTTTACAGAAATATCACCCGTACGGTCAAGTCTGATTTTGGAAAATTATGGCATATGAGTATTTCCTTGTTTCTCATATATTTTGCTATATTTCTATTGTTTACCCTCTACCCTGTTTACAACAACATCATGGTTTGATCCCTACTTACTTGATTTCTTGTTTGACCCTATTATTTGATGACTGACCAGTAACTTTCTTCCTTTTGGAAACTGCTGCTGTCTCTTGAAAACTGAAAAGCCCCATCCCCTGTTCCAATAGCAGACAAGGGAGTGGGGCAGTAGACCTGTAGGAAGATTGCTCTCTCATCTCCTCCTTTTGACAGGTTTTTTTTCCCACTCAAAGTAAGGTCTACCGTACGGTAGAGACGTCAGTTATGAATTATGTTTTTGTGATCAAGTGTTGTTCTTTGAAATAGCTTGCAAATATTTCGGGAACGAATCAGGGTTTTGAACAAATATTTTAAGAGAATGAATAGAAATTTATGAATGAGTAAGAGAAGGGCAACTCAGTGAATCAGTGAACGAATCTGGAATGAATCTTTTTGGTGAACGAAATCAAAAGATTCGAGTCACTGGGATGAATCGTAATTCCCACCACTACTTGCAAGCAATGCAACTAGCAAGTCAAGGCCACACAGTTGAAAAAAAAAGATGTCAGTGGGTATTATATTTAGCTCTGCTCACTGTATATGTATTTGTTCAGTGTTGCTTAAGCTTATGTTAAATGAAACACAGATCTCGTACATTAACTCTTAATGCAAATGAGGCGCAATTTAAAGCTGATCTGTTAAAAAACTCAGTTGGTCAACCCTCCATTTTGAATCATTCCTGTGAACTTTCATTCGAAGATGATGCACATGTCATGAGAAGATAATTGCTGAGAGATTATTCACGATTTACTGTAATGTTACTTCAAGTATACGTCATATTGGTCATATTCTTCTGTGTAAATTATTATATATTTTTTTTTTTGCTTCAGTGTCTTCTGTTTCTTTCTTTTATTATTTTTCCTCACCCTTTCAGTTTGCTATGTTTCACTATAAATTCAGTCAGTAAGAGCATGTGTCTGAGACTGTTGTCCAGTTTATTAGCACACAAAGCTGCAAAGTAATACTCCAAATTAGAGATATCAGTGCGGCATTTCTCAGGTCCCTGGAGAACTAGTTGTTAGGCCTCGGTGCTCCCACGGCTGCGGCCCGGGCTCAATTCCCAGCCAGGCAACCAGTCAGTGCACTCCCAGTGCTGGCAGAAGCCAGATAAAATTGGGGAGGGTTGCATCAGGAAGGGCATCCAGTGTAAACACTATGCCAAATCAAATATGCCGACCAATGATCCATTGTGGTGACCCCTGAGTTTAACACAATAGATCTACTACAGATCACATGCAACTTGTGCTTCTTTGTAAGGAACATGACTTCAAATACTTTGGTATAAAACAAAATGTTTGAGCCCTTGATCAAGGATCTTAAATTTCTAGAAGAGACTGGTATTTCAATGCCCAATAGTAAAATTGTGAAAGGGACCCTTTTTTGCCATTTCAGGAGATAATTGGGATCCCATTGCATGTTTTTTTTTTTTTTTTTAGAAAATCTCAGTCGTGCAAATTATTTCTGTCAATATTGTGAGATAAACAGAACCACATTTATGAATGAGCTACACTTGTGTGGTACTGCAAGAACTGTGCAGTCGTATAAAAATCATATGCAAGATTTAGATGATGCTGTTGTTGACTCTGTATTTGGTATCAAGGGGGACGCTCCTTTTAACCAGCTTGCATATTTCCATGTTTGCCAGCTCCCACCATGTCTAGGGCATGATCTGTATAAGGGTGTTGTGTGTTATGACCTTGCTTTGTTTGTTGGTCATTTAGTTGAGGAGAAGCATTTTACATACTTGCAATTGAATCCATACAAAAATCAATTCAAATAAAAAGGAAATGATGCCAATGACAAACCGGGAGACCTCTCCCCTGGAAGTGAGCGGTTAAGTGGAAATGCCATTGAGAATAGCACTCCACTTCGTGCCACGCCTGATTGCAGCATTGATCACACCTTTTCCTCATCTACTCACCCAATCTGCAGTGTATATAAACCCCAGTTCTTCAGCCACTCATCGCCAGATTGTTCCGGCTTCCAATGCAGCTCACAGCTCACCCAGCCTGTCAGCTCTCTGTCTGCTCACTTCCTGCTACACCCAGCCCCACCTCACCTTACTCTGACTCTCATGCCAGCAACCTGTGTTTGAGCCCCGGCCTCGCCAAGTCTGTTCACTCTCTGTCTCGCTCCCCCTTCCCCTTGGCGCTTCCGCTGAGCATCTGCCTCCCAAGCTGCTGACCCACGTTTGAATCCTTGCCTCAGCTGCATAATTACCATGCTCCTCTCCCACACACCCTCTCTTCCTCAAGCCCTTAAATAAAACCCGTTTACCCTGATTTCCTGTGTCTGTGTTCTGCTTCTGGGTCCCCTCATTCCTGTGCTCATAACAGTACAATCTGGTCAACATGGCCCCATCAGAACCAGATCCTCTGCATATAGCCCTCTCCAACCCTGGTGCCCTCCTTGGGTGGCATGAGCAGCAGCTCTGTGAACTTGTGAACTCTGTGAACTCCCCCAACTGGCCCCCAGCCTAGTCAGTCTACCCCTGTGGCTCCCTCTGCTTCTTCTCCTAGTCCACCACAGCATGAACCATATGTCCCAGATCCTGAAACCTATTCGGGTGACCTTGGGAAGTGCACGTCCTTCCTCCTCTAGTATACCCTTGTGTTTGCTCAGTGTGCTGTTACCTATGCTGTTAAGGTAGCCTAGATCATGGGGCTGCTGAGGGGAGATGCCCTAGCCTGGGCCACGGCCGTTTGGGACAGGCAGCCAGCTTTGTGGCCCTGCCTCTTCTTCTTTACTGCTGAGCTGCAGAGGATTTTCAACCATCTCATCCAAGAGAAAGAGGTTGCTAAATGCCTCCTCACCCTCCGCCAAGGGGCCTGCGCTGTGGCAGAGTATTTGGTGGAGTTCTAGCCGCCGAGTCCAGGTGGAATGAAGAGGGGCTATAGTGAGTGTATTTGAGTGGGCACAATGAACAGGTGAGTAGCCCTGAAGTAGCCCTGAAGGACACACTGATCTCTCTCGCCATCAGGCTGGATAACTGCATGCGGGAGTGGCGCAGACAGAAAGACAGCCAGCCCCATGTTTCTCAAGTTCTTTGTCCACTTCGCTGCTTAACTGCCAACCCAGCCTCCGAGGCTCCGAGTCAAGCATGACCATAGATTCCAGGCAGGTGTGTGCATCTATTCTGGCATCCCCATTGAAACACTGGACCCCCCATTTCTGTTAATGCCCTGGATGGGAGATTCTTGGCCCGGGTCACCCATTGCACTGCCCCATTACTCCTGGTTCTCTTGGGAAACCACAGCGAACAGATTCAGTTAAATCTCATTTCCTCTCCCATGTATTATGCTTGTCTTGGGCCATTCTTGGTTAAGGAAGCACATCCCCCAAATTGACTGGTCAGCAGGGAGGGTTGCTAACTGGAGTCCCTTCTGCCACTCCGCATGCCCGAAATTGGCCCCTCCACCAATTGTGGCAACAACTGCTCCCCCGACCTCTAGCCCTCCAGACCTCTCGGCTGTGCCCCCGAATACTATGACCTGGGAGAGGTGTTCAGCAAGGACCAGGCCCTCTCACTACCAGCTAACCTCCCATATGATTGCTCCATCAACCTGCTCCCTGGGGGTACCCTACCATCTGACCAGCTATATGACCATGAAGAAATAAATCAATGAGTCCCTCGCTGCGGGCATAATTCGACCTTCCTTCTCTCTCCCTGGATGCCGGCTTCTTCTTCGTCGTCAAAAAAGATAAAATCCTCCATCCTTGATTACCGGGGCCTGAATAGCTTCGTGATTAAGAAGAAGTACCCCCTGCCTCTCCTCAGTTCAGCCTTCGAGATCCTGCACGGAGCCACCACTTTCACCAAATTGGACTGGTGGAACATGTACTATCTGGTCAGGTTCAGAGCGGGGGATGAAAGAAAGACTGCGTTCAACACCTCTCTGGGCCACTTTGAATACTTGTTCATGCCATTCAGCCTTACCAGTGCTCCAGCAGTCTTCAAAGCCCACGTCAATGACGTACTCCGGGACTTCCTGAACCGCTTTGTCTTCGTTTACTTGGACGACATCCTGATCTTTTCGCAAATTCCCATCAAGCACACCCACCACATCCGTCAAGTCCTACAGCGACTCCTGAAGAATCACCTGTTCATCAAAGTGGAAAAATGAGAGTTCCATGCCTGCTCAGTCACTTTCCTGGGGTATGTCACTGAGAGCATATGGGTCAAGGCTGACCCTGAGAAGATCCAGGCCATTGTCGAGTGGCCCAGACCTACTACCCTAAAGCAGCTCAACATTTCCTGGGATTAACAAATTTCTACCACCGCTTCATCTGTGACTACAGCCGTGTCACTGCACCCCTCACTAGGCTCACCTCCATCTCCACTCCCTTCATGTGGAGCCCTGAGGCAGAGGCCACCTTCATTAAGCTCAAAGAGCTATTCACCTCCACTCCTGTGCTTATTCAGCTGGACCCCTGACGGCAATTCATCATGGAGGTGCATGCCTCTGATTCAGGTGTGGCTGCGGTGCTCTCCCAGTGTTCAGTCCCTGCACAGAAACTTCATCTGTGTGCCTTCTTTTTTCATCGCTTTTCCCCTTCGGAACACAACTATGATGTAGAGAATCGTGAATTGCTGGCTGTGAGGTTAGCCCTGGAAGAGTGGAGGCATTGGCTTGAATTTGGCCCTTGTCAAAGTCGCTCAGATCCTTACACTTGCCCATTTTTCCTGCTTTCAACACATCAACTTACAAAACTAATATATCCCGCCACTTGACAGGTGCCATTGTAATGAGATAATCAATGTTATTCACCTCACCTGTCAGTGGTTTTAATGTTATGGCTGATCAGTGTGTGTGTGTGTATATATATATATATATATATATATATATATATATATATATATATATATATATATATATGTACATTGGTGCTCATCCAACAAAGGGTAGATCTCCAGCAACAGGAATGAGCACCCCTGACCTAAGATGTTTCAATAATTGCATGTGCATGTGTGGTTGTGGTCAACAAATGTGGAACAACTTCATAGATTATAGAAAAATAATCAATGCCCTTGAAACATGTTTCATCCAAACAGAATATAGAATTCAGCAGTCCTGATGATGTACTGCTTTTGCAAATATATAACAATTATAAGGAATCTAGGCAAACCCTCAGACTTTTTTTGAGCAATTGTCTTTTTTGTCTTGTTTTCATAATTACTTCCTGGGCATCAACCCTGAGACAGGATCAAAATCCAAGAATAAGCGGGGAGGCATCAATCAGCAAGTTTGTTCTCTGCTCAGAAAACTTTTGATTTTGAGGAGATGGCAACATAAACAGATTTTTTGTGCTATGTGTACGTAATCTACTCAAATAAAACCTGTGCACATTCACAAGGTAAAGCAGATACACTTTCACAAGACAACATACATTTATACATCTGAGGTCACCACATAGGTAGCCCCTTTTCCCGCCTCATTGACAGCTTTCTGATGTTTTAATTTTGGCTGTAACAGTTGATTCAGCATGTTTCTGTTGTCTCAATACCCTGGCCTTTGGAATCTATACATATACTCTAATGCACCAGCTCTTGCTCACACCTTGAAGCCACAAGGCTTGTTTTTTGGGTACCCTTGAAGAGAATGATCTGTTCATCCACTGAGTGGAACTCCTCGGGATCTATGGCTTCTGAAAAACTGCTTTGCTGCTAATCTAGTACCAGGCAATTCTTGAAGAATTTCTGGGTATTTGAAGAATCATCAACAATCTCATAATCTCCTCAAATCTATTCATTTGCAAAGCATCTGCTACTGTTTTTTGTCATAGCCTTGCACTGAATGACCAATACATTTGTTTTCTTGGGTGTTTTATGTACAATGTCATTAGATTCATTCCCAGATTTTAAACTGTGATTTTTTGAGGCCAAGGGTTGTCCACTCTATAATGCTGGCAAGTTTGTTGGAAAGACTATCTGATCCATTAGTGTCTCAGTGAAGAGACTTCAATTGGGTAAACATCCTATTATTAAGTTCCTGCCTTCATTGTATGTAGGTGGGACTCTCTTAAAGTAAAGTAAAGTAAAAGTAATAATACAACTATACATATGAAGGAACGCCTCAAAGGAACTTTTATGCTGATACTCACAAAATTACAGTTAATTATACCACAAAATAGCTAACTAACACAGCTGTGGCCAGTTACTAAAAGTTAAAGAGCTAGCATATTAAATCAGTCTCTTTGTGCACTGATTTGTAGACATAATTTAGCTAATTTATAATAATTAACAAAATCTAGCAAGCTAACATAACTGTCTAATGTTTGCAGACAAAAACTGACAAGGTAATTTAGCTACCTTGACCTCTTAGTTAGCTTGACAGTTTAGCTAATGATACAAAACATATACAAGCTAATGTCAGTTAATTTTAACTTTTAAAGTGCTGAAACTTTCAACGTTATCCTTATATCAAGTACTGACTAGTGCTACATTAGGTTAGCTCGCTGTGTGTTGCTAGGAAACTGACTAATGGTAGCTTTATTAGACTATTTTATTGCTTGCTTAATTATGCAGCATTACATAGCTTTTTGTTTTGTTTTGTTTTGTTTTCAGCTGGTCATTTTTTCAGTAGGTCCATCAACACATACTGATGAAAAAACACAATCAGTGTTAATGTCTTGAAATATTTTTATTTTCTCATCTCTTCAGCTCTTTCTGACCCTCATAGTCACAAAAACATATTCTTTACGCATTTTAACACTACAAATGTTATCACAATTAGACACTACATCACACAATTAGCGCTTAGCCATAATTTGTGGTAATGCCAATGCCTTCTGTGTAAGTAAACAACCTTAAGATGCTTTAAGAAGGGGTCTCTATCGAGGGCAAGTGAGGCATTGGGACGAGACAGCTCTAAAAACATTAAAAACATGACTGGAATTCCCACCTTTGTGTACCTGTTCCCTGAAACTGGAGACTCATAAAGAGCTCATAAAGCCCCATAGAAATGCAGTGTGTGTCTGTGTGTATGTTTGTGTGTCCACTTTTCCATCCCTCTGGACATTTCTTTTGTCTGCGACACAAAGCTATTCCCTGTAATCGGAGACACACCTGGCCAATCAGCAAACAGCTCATTCATTTTTAATTAAAACCTAACAATTAAACAGCAAACAGGAAATTTCAGAGCATTTCAAACGAACATGGAGTGGAATAATAAAATAATAAACACCGACTGCTTTATGAAAGGTGACGACTCACTATCAAATGATCTCTGCTTGTGTGTGTGTGTGTGTGTGTGTGTGTGTTAGCCTCGAGGTTTTAATATCACACCACACAAAGTGCTGTGTGTTAAACCCAGAATCACAGATCATGTGATTTTCATCAGCACCCATCTGAGGGGAAAAAATAACATAGCCAACTTGAAACTTCAGCACATTCTGACACCCACAGTCAACAAAACACCTTTGTTACACACATCCAGTTACTCTCTACTTTGCTGCATAATTAGCAGTTATGGCACATGGTGTATAGTGCAATTAGCAACATAATTAGCAAATACATATATTGCGTAACTAGCTATGTTTCATAATTAGCAACTATGTTGCATAATTAGTCTTTGTGTCCTGTAAATAGCCACTATGTTGAATTAGTAACAATTGTGTCATGTAATTAGCAGTGCAAAATGATTATAAATGTTATAAATGTTATGTCACATAATTGGTCTCTATGATGCATGATTCTTTGCTATGATGAGTAATTAGCTTGAAGAATTAATGAATATATGCAGATGAATGCCTTCAAGTTTGTGATTGGCTGATCAAATGCCGCAGGGACAGCTGTCAGTCTATGAAAGCAGAGTGTAGCTGTGAGGTAGAGGAGGTGTTTATCAGCGGGATGAATGTGAGGTTGAAGACCTGCGCCGACTCCGTATCCACCTCCCGTTAGCCAATCATCATCCACATCAAAGCAGTTGCATCGCACAAAACCAATAATAAGTGCTTCCTTCCTTAACTGCCAGCGTGATAAATTACACGGCTGGAATAAAGCGAATAAGAAGCTCGAGTGGAGATGGATATCAGAAAATGAAATATAACACACATATGGTGCGGCTCTCACATCCTCCAGCGTTTTTAATAAAGGTGATACGTTCTGCTTTTCCACAGCCACCACTTGTGTTTGCTGTTTTATTTTCTTCTGCATTGTTTTACAATATATACAGTGTTTCCTACACTGCAATATTGTAGAAATACACATGCTGTTCACTTTATTAGGAACACCTGTACATCTACTCATTCATGCAATTACCGGAACAGCCAATAATGCAGCGCATTATGCATAAAATCATGCAGATACAGGTCAAGAACTTCGATCAAAATGTGCTATCAGTGACTTTGACCATGACATGGTTGTTTCGTGCCAGATGGGCTGGTTTGAGTGTTTCCGAAACTGATCATCATCTGGGATTTTCACGCACAACAGTCTATAGAGTTTACACAGAATGGTGCGTAAAACAAACAAATAAAACACCCTGTAAGCATCAGTTCTGTGGGTAGAGATGTCTTTTTGATGAAAGAGGTCAGAAACCAATGGACAGACTGGTTTGAGATGACAGGAAGTCTATATTAACTCAAATAACCACTCTTTACAATTGTGGTGAGCAGAAAAGCATCTCAAGAAACAAAATGTACTATACGGCCACAGGATTGTGGACACCTGACCATTATACCAATATGTGGGCTTTCCCCAAACTGAAGCACACAATTGTATAAGATGTCTTTGTATGCTGTAACAATTCCCATCACTGGAACTAAGGGGCTCAAACTGTGCACAAAGTGATGTACATGAAGACATGGTTTGCCAAGGTTGGTGTGGAAGAACTTGAGTGTCCTGCACAGAGCCCTGACCTCAACCCCACTGAACACCTTTGGGAAGAACTGGAACACTGACTGCACCCCGGGCCTCCTCACCTCACTTCAGTGCCTGACCTCACTAATGCTCTTGTGGCTGAATGGGCACAAATCCCCCAGCCATGCTCTAAAATCTAGTAGAAAACCTTTCCAGAAGAGTGGAGGTTATTTTAACAACAAACAAGGGGACTATATCTAAATCAATAATGGGATGTTCAAAAAACAGATATGGGTGTGATGGTCAGGTGTCCACAAACTTCTGGCCATATACTGTACATAAAACCTTGAGGCAGATGGGCTGCAGCAGCAGAAGACCACATTGGGTTCCGCTCCTTTCAGCCAAGAACAGGAATCAGAGGCTACAGTGGGGAAAGACTCACTGAAATTGGGCAGTTGAAGAAAAAACATTTTGCCATTTTGGAACAGCCCTATACACTCAGAGCACTATATTCCTAGAGCTCTACATTCCCAGAACCCTATATTTCCAGTTATACATTCTAAAGGCTTTATATTTCCAAGACCTTGTGGTCCTCTGGCCCTCCGTTCCTATTGTTCTGCATCAACAGAGCTATATATGTTCTCAGGACTATATTCTGTCTTTGTCATGGTGGAAACAACTTTATATTCCAAAAGCCCTATATTCCCAGGTCTTTACGTATTCAGGAACTATATTTCTAGGGCCCTATGTTCCAAATGTCCCTATTTTTCCAGTTTCATATATTCCCAGGATTCTATGTTTCTAGGACCCTATATTCCAAAAGCTATCTCAGCCGTATATCACCTCAGCCCTATATTCCCAGGGACCTATGTCACCTCAGTCCAATATCAGATTAGTTAATTGTCATCTCAGCCCTATGGTATATCAGCCTAATCTCACCTTGGCCTTATATTCCCAGGGCCCTATGTCACCTTGGACCTGTATCTTCTCGGCCCCATGTCACTCATTCATATTTCAGCTTGGCTCTATGTCAATCTCTGCTCAAATCGACCTCAGCCCTGTGTCACCTCAGCCCATATCACCTCAGACACGTCAGCTCAGCTGTATGTCATCTTGGCCCTATGTCACCCAGTCCTTTATACCTAGGGCCCTATGTCACCTCTACCCTATTTTCCCATTGTCCTATGTCACCTACATCACCTCTACTCCACTCAGCTAAGTTATATATCAGCTCAGCTATCTGTCATCTCAGCCCTATCTCACCTCAGTCTTATGTCACCTCAGCCCTGGTCATCTCAGCCTTTTTTTCACCTCAGCTCTGTATTCCCAAAGCCCTATGTCACCTTGGCGACATGTCACTTTAAAGATCCCGGATCAACTAATACACTCATCAACAACGTCTATGAGGATGGACATGTTAGTATGTGTTCGTGTGTGTTTGTGTGAAATACATTTGGTGCTAGCCTTGTAGCTAAATTAAAGAATCAAACTTTATACACCAAACATATCATAAATTATCAAACAAGAGGAACGCTGTGGAGATTTCTTTTCTGTCTGAAGAGAGTAGTAAAGAGAAATGGAGCATTCATTAGAACCAACATTCAGGAGAACAAGCAAACTTGAAAATATTGACATATCAGAGACTTGGGATGGAGAAGGTGATGTAAAACCTCTGAAATGCTTCCTGTTTCGACTCGACAGGCCAAAACATAAAAAGTAAGCAATAACTCGTGTGTGTGTGTGTGTGTGTGTGTGTGTGTGTGTGTGTGTGTGTCTGTATAACATTGGAAGTCGGAATGTTGTAATGCTGAAGCAATGCAGGAGAAATAAAGAGAAAAACGTTAGTGTGTGTTAGAATTATATAAAGACAGACGATCATTTTGGGAAATTCAGAGTGATGCTGATAGGTTATAAAGTTACAAAAGAATTTTTATTAAATTTCATCATTTGAAACAGTATTTCTGAAATACATATTGAACTAAATGGAGCCAAAAGGGAAAAGTACGTTATTATTACTGCTACAAAATATGTTCATATGACAAAAAACACAAAAGGTGTCATTTTCTTCAGGAAAAAACAAAACAAAAAACAAACAAACAAACAAAAAAGTATCATCTTATCACAGACTTTAAGATTTTAGGTTTGTTTTTTTTTATTTACACACAGTAATCTTTTCTTGTAACTGATATTTATCTTGATTTTTCTTAAGCCTTCATGACAGTGAGACTGAATCTCAAATCACTTCCTGTGGACTTCATACAGTGTATGTTCACTATAGAGGATATAGGGTATAGAATGACTAGAAATTGTCTTCTAGTGCACTTTAAGACAAATCAAACTCTATTTGAAATTAATCAAATGGTAACTACTTGTGGCACACAGTTTTCATTTACTAAACATTAGTTTAAAGATAAAAACTACTGAAACACTGATTTACTAAGTAAAACATGGGTTAAACGTTGAGCTATAACAAACTAATAATAATAATAATAATAATAATAATAATAATAATAATAATAGACATAACATGTTTTTATGATTATATTTATAAGGATTTATTATGTTTAACTTTTTTATACTATTTTTAAAAGGTTGATGGTTACAGGTAAAATAATTACAATTCATTTTCCCCTAATTTTAGATTAGATAATGTTTTAAATATTCAAAAATAATAAATCTAAAATAATATTTAGATTTCACTTTTTTTGTAAAAGTGATTTAATTTGAATATTGTTGGTGGATGAAATAAAAAAATTAAACTTGTGAACTTGGCATGTTGTGCAGGCTACTCTGAACGCCAAAACGCGTTCGCTCACATTCCAGCGTGTTTGTTTACAGTAAGCATGAAAATCAGTTCTTTTTTTTCAACGCCTTCACTGTAATCTGTAATCTCACACACAATGCACAAACATGCCTGGCCTCTGATCACAGAGTGAGATAAGGTGTGTGTGTATGTGTGTCTGTGCTGTTCAATAGTCACTCTTAAACAACTCTGAAACACCAGTGAATAAGCTGCATTGTGGTTTGCACCAGTAATCAATTATATGACGCACCTCAGTAATTAAAACACACCATATAGCTATTGTTATGATGGACTCTTCACTTATCATCACTTCACATAAGGCCCTTCAGGAAAGTGACATGACCAAATCTGTAAATGTAAAAGAAAAAAAAACGAAAAAAAAAACAGTGTTTATAGTTTTTATTACATTTTATTTCATCATAATACTTATAATTGCTAAAAATACATTGTTATTTATAAAAAGTGGGGGCAGGGATTACTTAGAGTAGGATTGTGGGTGGGGATTGTCATGTGATTGGTTACAGTGGGATTGATTATAGGTGAGGACTGTCATGTGATTAGTTACAGTTGGACTGATTATAGGTGGGGGTTCTCATGTGATTGGTTACAATGGGATTGATTATAGGTGAGGACTGTCATGTGATTGGTTACAATGGGATTGATTATACGTGAGAACTGTCTTGTGATTGGTTACAGTGGGATTACAGGTGAGGATTGTTGTGTGATTGGTTACAGTGGGATTGATTATAGGTGAGGACTCTCATGTGATTGATTACAGTGGGGTTATAGGTGAGGATTGTTGTGTGCTTGGTTACAGTGCGATTGATTATATGTGAAGATTGTTGTCTGATTAGTTAGAGTGGGATCGATTATAGGTGAAGACTGTCATGTGATTGATTACAGTGGAATTACAGGTGAGGATTGTTGTGTGATTGGTTACAGTGGGATTGATTATAGGTGAGGACTCTCATGTGATTTATTACAGTGGAATTACATTTGAGGATTGTTGTGTGTTTAATTACAGTGGGATTGATTATAGGTGAGGACTGTCATGTAATTGGTTACAGTGGAATTATAAGTGAGGATTGTTGTCTGATTGGTTACAATGGGATTGATTATAAGTGATGACTGCCGTGTGATTGATTACAGTGTGATTGACTATAGGTGAGGAGTGTCGTGTGATTGGATACAGTGGGATTGATTATAGGTGAGTACTGTCATGTGATTGGTTACAGTAGGAATGTGGGTGGGGACTGTCATCTGATTGGTTGCAGTGGGAATGATTATAGGTGAAGACTGTCTTGTGATTGGTTACAGGGTGCTTGATTATAGGTGAGGACTATCATGTAATTGGTTACAATGGGATAGCTTATAGGTGAGGACTGTCGTGTAATTGGTTACAGTGGGATTGATCATAGGTGAGGATTCTCAAGTGATTGGTTACAGCGGGATATAGGTGAGGACTGTTGTGTGATTGGTTACAGTGTGATTGACTATAGGTGAGTACTGTCGTGTGATTGGTAAAAGAGGGATTAAAGGTGAGGACCGTCATGTGATTGGTTACAAAGGGATAGATTATAGGTGAGGATTGTTGTGTGATTGGTTACAGTGGGATTGATTATAGGTGAAGACTACCATGTGATTGGTTACAGTTTGATTTATTAAAAGTGAGGACTGTCGTGTGATTGGTTACAGTGGGATTATAGGTGAGCATTGTTGTGTGATTGGTTACAGTGAGATTGATTATATGTGAGGATTGTTGTGTGATTAGTTACAGTGGGATCGATTATAAGTAAGGACTATCATTTGATTGATTACTGTGGAATTACAGGTGAGGGTTGTTGTGTGATTGGTTACAGTGGGATTAATTATAGGTGAGGACTTTCATGTGATTGATTACAATGGAATTACAGGTGAGGATCGTTGTGTGATTGGTTACAGTGGGAGTGATCATAGGTGAAGACTGCCGTGTGATTGTTTGCAGTGTGACTTATTAAAGGTGTGAACTGTCGTGTGATTGGTTACAGTGGGAGTGATCATAGGTGAGGACTGTTGTGTGATTGGTTACAGTGGGAGTGATCATAGGTGAGCCCTTTTGTGTGATTGGTTACAATGGGGTTGATTATAGGTGAGCCCTTTTGTGTGATTGGTTATAGTGGGTCGGGATTGTCATGTGATTGGAACTAACTACGATTTAATGAATAGCAGGTTGAAATGTTTCAGCAGGTTAAACATTTTAGCATTTATATTGTTGTAATCTGATTTGTTGACGCATGAATTTTGATTTCACCCAGGCTATGTCACCATCATTTACACTTTACCGTGCTTTCTTTCTTTTTTTCAGTGACAAACACAAACCAGCAATTCACAATTGAAAACTTTATATGGCCACGTTCAAGACAAATTATTACTAATTTAACAAACCATCAATCCCCCACCCACCTGAAACCCCCCAAGGGGCAATTAAAAGAAGACTAAAAATAAACTAATAAATAGAAAAGTAAAGGGGTGCTGCAGGGTGTGATGAGTTGGAAGCCAGACATTTCTGAGTAGGGCTGTTACTGAAACATCACTAAAAGGCAGAGTAAATAAAGCCACTAAAGGCCTGGACCTCAGGGGTTTATCCAAAATGTTAGCAATCAAATATTGACTTGTTCATAGTGGTGGGAACATGACAGTTGCAGAACATGTGACTGAATCAGCAGGAGCCTACCTGACTGCATGTTTCACATGACGGGACTGGAAACAGATTTACAGCACTAAGCACAGTGCTAGTCTATAAAATAGAAATGTACAACAGGAACCAAAGAGCAGACCACATAGCGACAATGTGTTTGGTTTTTACGCATAGAAATAAACAAGAAATAAAAAAAATAGAAAAGAAATAAAAAACTGAAAACATTTTCTCATGTTGATAAGAGCGTTGTGGCAGAGGGGGTGTGGTTGAGCGGCAGCTACAGACAGACAGGAGGTGGGTTGAACTGGCAAGTAACATGTGATGATTCTCACCTGTGTGTGATCATAGCAAGTTTACTTATATGTGCTTTGTTTGTCTTTTCAGTTGTGCTTAGTGCTGTAAATCTGTTTCCAGTCCCATCATGTGAAACATGCAGTCAGGTAGGTTCCTGCTGATTCAGTCATATGTTCTGCAACTGTCATGTTCCCACCACTATGAACAAGTCAATATTTGATTGCTAACATTTTGGATAAACCCCTGAGGGAATGCTGTGAACCAGAGAGAGAGGGACAGAGCTGACAGAGGTCTCTCACACACACACACACACACACACCGGAGCTTGGAAAGTGTTGATGAACTTGAGGGGGGTGAAAGCCCCAAAATTTTGGGATGGTGTTTTATTTTGGTTGCTCCATCGAGTTTTGAGAGCTTGCTGAAAAGCTTTAGTAGGAAAAATAAAGTGTGTAATGTCTGCCTGTCTCCCGAGTCCTTTCTCCCATCTTCACCAATCGTGCATTTCCCAATGTCCTGCACTGAATCAGGCTTTGATGGACGGTGGTCTGGTTACACGCCTAGTTCGCCAAGGCTTGTTGTGTACTCCCTTGTATACTCACTGATACCCAGTGAGAGAATGCTGGTCCTGGAAATGCTTGGCTGCACCAGCAAACCTGCCCATTCTTTGCCCTGGTCCTGGTGGGCATAGAAGGTTCTACTTATGTGGAGAGACAGGGAGCTGGGTGAAAGGGAGGGGAGGAAAAATGGGGTGGAAACCGGGTTTGGGGGGGGGGGGGGGGGTGGTTGTGGGGGGGTTTCGAGGTCCTGACACATCGGCAGAGCTTCAGGCCTGCTTTATTTTTCCCAATATCACTCCAATATTTCAGGGCTTTCGCCTCACGCAAGTTCATCAACACTGTCCAAGTTCAGGCTCTAGTGCGTGTGTGGGTCTGCATGTGTGTTATATGTGACCTCTGTCAGCTCTGCCCTCTCTCTCTGGTTCATGGCATTCCCTTTTTTCACTGAAAGGACAAGCAAAGCACACATAAGTAAACTCACCGTGATCACACACAGGTGAGAATCATCATGCGTTATCTGCTGGTTTAATTTTCTTTTATTGTGTGGAATCTGACACTGGACACAGATGAACAAAGGTGTTTTTTTTTCAGGTCATCTTTATGGGAGAGAGCTAGGGAAGCTTAAAGAGACCAATTCGTCACCAAGCATGATTTTAAGTTGCCGAGGTGATAAACGTTACGTGCATTAAGCATTATCATAGAGCAGCATTAAAATGTGTTTATTTGTTTTTTATTTACAGTGACCACAAAGGAACAATTTGTTTACTATCACGCCAGCTCATATCCAATCAGAATGCACTGTACTGTACTGATAGCCTATTAATGAACAATACACCAGATCCTGGAAGTGAGTAGAGCTTCATGACTAGTTTGAATATGAGGGATTAGCAGATGTGCTAAAGCGGGCAGCTGAGGTGAGGATGATTTGCCTAAAGGAAATACAGATGGATGTTTATGTAAAACAATCGCTTGCAAATCAGTCAGAGAACGAGATCGCTTCAGGCTTGAGCTCTGTTCCCTACGAAGAGCTGTTGTGTCCTTTTGGCCACAGGATATCTCTTTCGTCCGCAATGCAAAACAGGTGGAACTTTTCCAAACGTGCCGTGTTATCAGCTGAACATCTTACAGTATAACAGCTGGATGTTGTATAATAAACAAACAAACAAATAAATAACTCAACTTTTTTGACTTAACAAACAATAAATTACAAATTTACAAATGAGATTTTTTTGGGATGTATTCTTATTTACTGTAATTATATGGAATGAATAAAAATAATGGAGGTGGAAAAAAATGGTGGAATTACATTTACTCTTTATGATGTATCATATGTTTATGTTTTGTTATTTTTAAGTATTATTGTTCTAGTATTTATATATTTTAATACAGTTGATTGAACTCCCCTACAAAAGATCATAAATATAGACAAAACTAAATGCCACCTGAGGCAAGAAGGTGTGTGTGTGTGTGTGTGTGTGTGTGTGTGTGTGTGTGTGTGTGTGTGTGTGGTAGATCGTGCATATCTGCCGCACTAACAGCAGGAGGAGCTCAGGTGCAGTTCTGTGTGCCCCTAACTCCACACACACACACACACACACACACACACACACACTAAGCAGAAGCGACAGCAGCAGAAGAGACAGAAGAGCTGGACGGTGAAGCGCGAGCTCCGTTTAAACCGGGGATCTGGGGAATTCATTTGAACGCACGTGCCATTCAGCGCGTTCATCAATGGGACGTTTCCGGTCCTCGGTGCTTCTCTTTTATCAATTTCGGAGTTTTTTTTTTTTTTTTTAATCTGATCTGATTAAAAGGCGGATGAAGTGACGGGTGGATTTACCTGCAAGTGCGGTGAGGGCGATTTGTTATTTTTATTATTATTATTATTTTAATAATTCGGCTTAAATGTATATGAGCGCGTGCGTGCGTGCGTGCCATGTCCTCTGTAGTTGTAGTGTCATGCTATTCAGTATTATTAATATTAGTGTAGTTCTGCGGCTCGTATGTGAAGTTTGGAGGACGTGCCAGAGACTGACTGCGTCTTTTCACACACACACACACACACACACTTTCTCCTGAGACTAGCCCCATAACATCTAAAAGCATTTGCATACAAAAACATACAAATCTGAAGGCATTTGCATGCACGCGCCGACATTCGCGAGACTGTCTCATTTATCGTGTCATTAACTGCCAGTTTCTGTACTACGAGCCGCGCGCGCGGCAGCGATCATTTCAAGCACGCGCTGTTTAAGCAGTAAAGTGTTAGTGGTGGCAGTTCAGGAGCGCGCGCTGCTCGTGTTAAAGAACCCGAGGGAAGACAGTGAACAGTGCAATGTAGTGGAGTCGAGAAAAAGCAGGACAGAAATCACGGGGACAAAAGAAAGTAACAGTGGAACACAGAGGGACGTGCGGGAATAAGGGGCCCTGGGAATTAGGGAGCAAGGGGATATGGGAGAATAAGTACACAGTGCGTTGGGTAAGGGAACACTGCACACGGCGACAAGCAAGGAGACACCGAGATGTAGGGACTGTGGGAAGGAGGGAGCATTAGAAACTAGGGAAGATTGAAAACTACACAAAAAAGAACACTGAGAATTGGGGTACAGTGCAAACAAGGGAACCATGAAAAGTAAGGAACACTGGAACATAGGGAACACTAGAAACAAGAGAACACTGGAAAATAGGGAACACTAGAAACAAGGGAACACTGGAAACTAGGGACCAATGGAAGGTAGAGAACAGTGGAAACAAGGGAACACTGGAAACTAGGGAACAGTGGAAAGTAGGGAACACTGGAAATTAGGGAACAGTGGAAACAAGGGAACACTGGAAACTAGGGAACGGTGGAAAGTAGGGAACACTAGAAACTAGGGAACAGTGGAAACTAGGGAACACTAGAAACAAGGGGATATTGAAAAATAGGGAACAGTGGAAACTAGGGAACACTGGAAATTAGGGAACAGTGGAAAGTAGGGAACAGTGGTAAGTAGGGAGCAATAGAAACCAGTGGATATAGAAAAATAGGGAACACTAGAAACTAGGGAACACTAGAAACTAGGGAACACTGGAAATTAGGGAACAGTGGAAAGTAGGGAACGCTGGAAACTAGAAAACACTAGAAACCAGTGGATATAGAAAAATAAGGAACACTAGAAACTAGGGAACACTGGAAACAATGGAACAGTGGTAAGTAGGGAGCAACAGAAACCAGTGGATATAGAAAAATAGGGAACACTAGAAACTAGGGAACAGTGGAAATTAGGGAGCACTAGAAACCAGTGGATATTGAAAAATAGGGAACACTAGAAACTATAAACACTGGAAAGTAGGGAACAGTGGAAAGTAGGGAACACTAGAAACCAGTGGATATTGAAAAAACTCTGGGTGGTTCATGGTATGTAGCTTTCTTAAGGAAACACTTTCTGTAGCACACACTCTCCACACGTGACACACACTCTCCACACGCGATGCACACTCTCCACACGCGATGCACACTCTCCACACGCGATGCACACTCTCCACATGCCACACACACCCTTTACATGCAACACAAACACTTCACATGCAACACACACTCTCCACATGCCACACACACTCTCCATACGCAATACACACTCTCCACATGCAACTCACACTCTCCACAAGGAATACACACTCTTCACACACAGCACACACTCTTTACATGAAATGCACACTCCCCAAATGGAATACACACTCTCCACATGCAGTACATACTCTCCACATGGAATACACACTCTGCATGGAATACACACCCTTTACATGCAACACACATTCTTTACATGGAAATCACACACTTCATACACAGCACACACTCTCTAAATGCAGAACACACTCTCCACAGGGAATACACACTCTCCACATACATACTGTCTACATGCAGTACACATTCCCTACATGGAATACACACTCTCTACATGCAGTATACTCTGTACATTCAGTATACACTCTTTACATGTATTACACATTCTTTACATGCAATACACACTCTCCACATGCAACACACACACTCTTCACATGGAACACACACTCTCTATGCAATACACTCTGTACATTCAATATACACTCTTTACATGCAATACACACTCTCTATATGCAATACACACTCTCCACATGCAATGTACACTCTACATGCGATACACACTCTGCACATGGAATACACACTTCTTACACGCAGTACACATTCCTCACATGCAGCACACAATCTCCAAATGATTTCTTTCTCTCTCTCTCTTTCACTCTCTCTCTCTCTCTCTCTCTCTCTTGCTCTTTCTTAGCCCAGAAGAGAAGTTAATACTGAGCATGTGGAATGTGAATGTGTGTGTAAGCAATAAACGCTGAATAAATAAATGTCTCCTTACAGAAAACTTCACCATTTCAATGATTACACACTTTTTAAAATCTGTTTATGTAGAGCGTCCACTGCACAAGTCCCTGTGAATGAGCTGTTACTATAGAAACAATAATACAGTGCATTAATAGCAACCTGAGATTTGCAGCTGCAGTACTGTAAGAGCTGCTGTTAAAGGAAATTAATCAATACCTTCTAACCTGTAATAATCAAGAATTCAACAGCGCCGTGGAATAGTAATAATTACTGAATAACTGGATATTAGCCACATTGTATGCCTAATGTCTATACAAACACCACGTACACATAATATAGAAGTACACATTTCTGAAAGCTAGAACCTGAGTTAAAGGTGAAAGAGCCATAAATGTCTCTGTAGCGCAAAGAGGTGCATGATTTCTATTCTCTTTCCATTGTTTCTAAACAATACCGGATGCCTGAAAGTTGGCGAAGGTATCCGAGTCATGTTTTTACATCTATTCATAGTAGTTTGTTTCTTTTTTTTTCTGGAGGGTCAGAACCACGGAACAACGTTGCTGGTTGTTTTGCACAACTCGAGTGCCTTTGTTGGAGTATTGGAGATCAAGCTGATAAGATAAAAAAAAAGAAAAACAAATCTAAAAAATGTTGGATAGTTAGCCAGATAAATGAATCAGGAAAGTCTGTGACCAATCAGCAGCATTCTATATGGTAAGCTCCGCCTCTAAACGTTTCTGGATTGATGATGAGCATTAACTCTGGAGCAAGTACTAAAAGGGGTCAGGCCCAGGAAGAAAACGTCAGTGGAAATCTGGTTTCTGAAGAAAACGTTCTTAAAAAGGTTAATCTGATAGAAATGTCAGATGGTATCAACTCTATAGAAATATGTGAAAATCTGGTTTGTAGCAAGAACCAAAAGGGTTCCTGGAACTGTGACCCAAGAACCCAGTGGAAATTTAGTTTTTGGAAAAAGTTCCTAAAAAGGTTCCTCTGATGGAAACATGCCCTATAATCAATATATCACTCTATAGAACCAATTCTGGACCTTTTATTGTGCACATAACTGATTGGTTAAGGCCATGGTTGAGGGGCGGAGTTAATGTTAATGTTACCTTTCCAGCAGTAACTATTCAGTGTTGTGTTGTTGTGTGTATTTCCCCCATGATGTTAAAGTTGAATGCCAATCAGCAATGTTCTGTATGGCAAGCTCCGCCCCTAATAGTCCCTGGGCTGCAAATTAGCATTGACTTTGTAGCAGGAACCAAAATGGTTCCTGGAACTGTGACCCAGGAACCCAGTGGAAATGGGAAAAAAGTTCCTAAAAAGGTTCCTCTGGTGGAGACATACCCCACAGCAATGGTCGTCAACCTGCCGATTGCAATCTACCGGTTGATTGCTGAGGAATTTTTAGTAGATCTCAGCCATTCATTTATTGTCAATAATTGCAACACATTTTAAAATAAAAAAAAACATGCAATGATAAAATATCCAATGCATGTGGTGAAAGAAAAGACTGCTTGATAAGTCGCCAGGCTTTAGTGTTGTAGATAAGGGGTAATTGAAATTCAGGATTGTTAGATTATATAGTCTGCCGAACAAGTCCCTGTGTAT
Source organism: Pangasianodon hypophthalmus (assembly GCF_027358585.1). Classification (NCBI taxonomy): domain Eukaryota; kingdom Metazoa; phylum Chordata; class Actinopteri; order Siluriformes; family Pangasiidae; genus Pangasianodon; species Pangasianodon hypophthalmus. The sequence continues at coordinate 3,800,021 of NC_069735.1, forward strand.
GAGCTGTTACTATAGAAACAATAACATATTAGAAGGAATTAATATTAACATTTCATGTTACAGCCGGAACTACCTGTGCTGTCACACGAACAGTGCACACCTTCTGACCAATCAACTTCAAGCATTCAACTGCGCTGTGGTATAACGTATTAACGGTGTTAACGATTCTGTTCCTATCATTGCTTATTGATATTTGAGCCGTGTTAATGTTTCGCTATGATTATTGAACCCTGTACTGTTAGACAAACTGCTCTACTGTTAGTGAAGCAAAATGGCATTACTCTTGGTTTGTTTATTTTGGCAACATATAGTGTCGTAGAGCTTTTGTGGCACATAAAAACGACTATTTTATGCCAGGATGAGGGGCGGAGCTAGCGCTTATAGATTGAATAACAGTTTTATTCATACTAAGTGCAACTTAATCACCAAGACATCTAGGACATTTACATGCTGTGTGTGCGTGTGTGTGTGTGGGTGTGTGTGTGTGTGGACAACCTGCTCTCACATTATTTAGAGATCAAGCAGCAGCTGGTGCTTCCAGATGTTCATTTTTCATTTCACATTCAATTCTATCCCGTTGATCTAATAACTAATGTCTGTGAAATAATTACAGCTAATCTGATTAGCAACCAAGTGTGCAGCTAAAATTCTCTTAAACTTAAGCCACGTATCACTTTCTCAAATTGCATCGAGAACATAGAAAAACATTAAAGAGGTTAAAATAAAAATGTTGTCAAATACAATTAATTAGCCAGGACATGTTTTTTTACAGGCTAATATCATAAACAAGGCGGTTATTAGCATGAAAGCCCAAGCAGTTAGCATATGCGGCTGATTAGCATTCACTCTGCCCACTAGCCAATCGCAAACATCACTTAGCCCATATAACTAATAACTACTTAGCCTAGCTATAATTAATATTATCTCTGTGTTAAGTAGCCAGCCAAGTTTGAAAACAACCTAGCTATGTATGTGTGTGTGTGTGTGTGTGTATGTGTGTGTGTGTGTGTGTGTGCAATCCAAATTCAATAGCAAGCTAGCCAGCTTGAGGCTAAATACTGTAATGATCAAGCTGAATAATGTATGCAGTACTTCAAAGTTCAACACATCAGGCAATGTGCTGATAATCAGTTATGTGCCAAAATGTCATGCTAATATTTCAAGCGGTTAGCATATGAGGTTGATCAGGATTAGTCTGATGCTGATGATTAGCCAATAACAAGCTGTCTCATATGACATAACCATTAGCAAAAATGTCCAGTTCTTTGGCTTGATATAGTGCTTAGCACAAAATACTGGATTTAATTTCAAATTTCACTGCATAAATGATAACGTTACCTTTCCAGCATTAGCTAGTCAATGTTAGGTAGCTAGAAGAGTTTGCAAACCAAAACAAGCTAGCTAATTTTATTTAATAAAATGTGCTCTAGAAAAAAAAACATGGTTTAGTGTGTTTAGATTTATTACGATGCTAAAAATGAACTCTAATATATATTCCGGTGATCTCAAAATAGTGGACTAGCCATGTGAGGCTTGTCATCGTGACGACTAATGAAAAGGTGAAAACCACATGTTCAATCTGTTTAGCTATCTTAGTGCTCTAAGAGTGTGTTATTTCTAGCTTTGGCATAATGGATGTCTAACTTCCTCCGTTAGAGTTGTAAACAGCAGCTGTTATTGCGACATTTCAAGATATGAAGCTTGCTTGCTGTAAACACAAAAGACAACCTCTGTGGTGCTGCAAAGCCACTAGTTGCTAACAGCTTAAATAGTTCATGAGGAACGGCCGTATAGGCGCAATTAAAGTGTAAATATTAGATAGTTTCATGCACTAAAATTGAAATAAACAGCTTTTCCTGACGTTATTAAATGAGACATCATGCTCTCCCTGAGCCTTCAGGTTGCTGTGGTTTGCGAAACAACGCTAATAAGCTACTGAAAATAACAGCCCATTACAGCATCTCCTGAAATTCAGCCATGACACACAAACAAAGAGAGACGGAAGAAATATTTCCTTAGCGACAGCGAGGGTTCCTTTTCTAAAATCACTGCTTTTTCCATCCAGAAAAAAAAAATTAAACCAGTACATTTAAAACGTTTAATATAAATTATGCATTATCTATTTCGTGTAGTAAAGTACATTTTTATGAGCTAAGAGGGATTTTTAAATATTTAAAATGAATTTATAACATTGTAAAAACAAAACAAGTGAAGTGTTTCTCCGATAAATTGACTAAATAAATAAATAAATAAATAAATAAAAATAGAATTAAAATAAATACCATAGATAAATCATAAAAACAGGCAAAAGATGTTCATTTTTTACCAGGAATATATATATATATATATATGAAGCCATAAATCCTCACGAAAATGTTTTTAAAAAAATCTTTCAGTAGGGTAGCCTTTAAAAAAAGGCAAAAAAGGCAGCTTTTATAGAAATATGAAATAGAATAAATAGAATCCGTTAAATAGAAATATGTTTTCTAAAGTGGAGCAGCTTTTTATTTAAAGTTGGCTCATTACATTTTGTGTTAATCCTTTTTATTTTTTATTTAATCTGGATTTTTAATAACTTGTATTTGCATTTAAAATAATGCAAAACATTGACTGATTCACATATTTATGATACATACTGTATATATGATATAAGGAGGCATGGCTTCTGTGTCTCAGTCTAATTCACCAGCCACTAGGTTAAAGATCAGTGTGTATTAGTTCAAAAAATTCTGTTGTATTTGTCATGAAGCAGCAACAGTACATTTCTCTGCAACCTCTGAGATTAGGAGAAGAAAATAAGGGGTTTTGTTAGTACGCTTATTTGCATATTGCTGAATTGCAAAAGTCACGATTAACAACTGGAAAGAAAAATGATGAATCATCCTGAGTGACATTTGTTTGGCTAAATTTACTTATGATCTGGTGTGTATGATTTATGATTGCGTGCTGAACACCTCCTGATCTGTTGCCATTTCATACAAAACTGCAGATGAATTAAACACTAATTTATCAGCACTACAGAAACATGACATGTGCTTGGAGGAAAGTGTGTTTTTTCAACACACCCTGATTGACGCTGGGATTTACAAGTAGCACAACTGGCTGCTTTTTTCAGTGCCTCATTATTTAGCATGCGTGGGAGGCTGAAATCTCGGCTTCAGCGAGTCCTAATGGGGCAGCAGGCCTTTCCGCTTGTGAGTTGTTTTAATCTCATTTCGTGCGCCCCGTGCCCGTGTCCCCGGGTGGGAATAAACGAGCGGCGTTTGATCGTTTCATCTCTTCCTTGCGCCCACGGCCTGGGTTTTTTTTCCTGCCACTGTTTGATTTCAGCAGGGAAATCGATTGTCTGTAGCATCGCTGTCAAACAGATGTGCCGCTGCTGCGTTGTCACGTCAGCTCAAAATTGCGTTACACCTGATGAAAAATGAGTGGATGTATGTCTCACTGCAGGAACAGCACTAGGACAATGTAAGCAACCTCACAGGACGAGCTATCAAAGCATGCATTGTGAATACATAACTAGCACTGAAGGTCAGCCAGCCAAGGTAGAATTAATAAAAAAAATTATCCAGATCCCAGTCAGAATACATCATGGAAAAATGAAATGAGTCATTTAAACAAATAGATACTGTATGAACATGTGCATAATATTTCTGTATTGCTTCTCTCAATATCTCGTGTTTTAATTTATGATTTCATTTTGCTTTTCTTTGGGTTTTTTGCCCCTCTTTTTCTTCTTTCCCTCTCTTAGTTGTAAGAAAACAACAACAAAACTTTATATAGTGCTAACAATGTCTGGATTGTCGTCTGAAAAGGGGGGTTGGGAGTGGGGGTTTGCGGGGTGAAGATAGTGTGGGGGTAGTAAAAACATCAACATTTTCATTGATTGGGCAACATGGTAAACACATCATCATATGTTAACATATTTAACATTTTTTTACATTTACATTTTTGCACTTAATTTATTACAGTATTCGGCAGACTGATTCAGCTTATGATAAAAAGCTATTATATAGGAGTAGAAAAACTACCAAAAATTTGTATTAATTAAATGAAATAATAACTAAAATTAAGTGTCAAAATTACGTTTTGACACCATTAATTTGACTAAATTATTCTTGAGTGACAATTTTATAAAATTGTGCAACTACAAAATCACAGGTTATATATATTAATGTACTTGTTCTAATACGTTAGCATAACAGCTTATTCACAGGGACTTCTATAGCTGATGCTCCACCTAAACAGATTAAAAATGTGTGTAATCATAGATGTGGTGAGGTTTTCTGTTAGGAGATGTTTATTTAACATTTACAGAAGGAGTCTCCAGTGTCAGGACTTTGTAAAAGTCAGAGGTAAAGCTGTAACTTAGAATTTTCAGACACAGGAAAATTTAAGCACAGAGAACTTTATTCCAGTGAGAGCCACTGAATTTTCTTAGAGCATAGCCTTTTACCATATGATCTTCTACATGAAAAAGTATGCTGTAAAGCTTAATGAAGCTCCTGTCTGTGGCTTCTGAACACCTGTGAACTGTTGACAGCTGAAAACCAACATTTTTTGAGATGTTGTACATTGCTACAGGGATTATGTGAGTTGCAGAGATGTGTGATTAGAAGCAGGTGACAACTGATGACACAAGCTTTTGACTTAAATGCTTCAAAAAAAAAAAAAAAAAAACTAAACCTCAGATGTTCAAAACAAGCATGTATATTCCAGATTTCAGTAATTGTGGTCTAATTAATTCTTTTCAGTATTTTCTCACCTAATTGTTATTCTTTCTTCAGTTTCCCTCATGTTCTGGTAACTAATTCCTCCTTTTCTCCTTTTTCTTGTCTTTGCAGACACCCAAGAGAGACAATGCTGGCCAGGATTGTGTTCCTTTGTTCCTTTTTAGCTTGTGCTAGTTTTCAAGAGGATGAGAGCCCTAAGGTGTCGTTTGGAGGAGCTTGTGAAACATTGTGCACTTGTGAGGAGAAAGATGGAGTGTTGCACATAAACTGTGAGGAGAGGAACATAAACAAGATCTCTCAAATCCAGGTACCTTCAGATAGACCTTTCCATCTGAATCTATACAAAAACGATATTGTGGAGCTGCTCCTAGAGGACATGGAGGCTTTCAGGAATGCAGTCACCTTGCATCTGGGCAGTAACAGCATACAAGAGCTGGTGCCTGGAGTTTTTGGCGCACTAGGCTCCTTGAAGAAGTTGCACATCAACAGTAATTTCCTGGTGATGTTGAAAGAGGATACTTTTCATGGCTTGGTAAATTTGGAATACCTCCAGGCGGACACAAACTTTATCCGGGTCGTGGAGCCTGGGGCTTTCAGCAAACTTGTCCGTCTCAAAGTCCTGATCCTCAACGACAACTCCATTGAGTTCCTTCCCAGCAACATCTTCCGATTCGTGCCTCTGACTCATTTGGATCTGCGTGGAAACAATTTGCAGACTCTGCCTTACGTGGGCTTTCTGGAGCACATTGGCCGCATCATTGAGCTTCTGCTAGAGGACAACAACTGGGTCTGTGACTGCCAGAACCTTCATTTGAAGATCTGGATTGAGAACATGCGAGCACAGTCAGCCATTGGAGAAGTGGTTTGCAGCAGTCCCCAGCATCTCAGGGGTACCCCTCTGGCCAAAGTGAAACGGGATGTATTGTGCCCATCCCATGCAGATATAAACTTTGAAGAACCATCCAAGTCCCTGGACATGGTGGTCACCCCTTCCACAAAGGTTGTCCAAATACCAGACTCAAGAAATGATGCAAAGATCCCCACACCTTCTCATGTCCCAAAGACATCCTGTGCATCACAGTGTTCTTGTCATAACCATCCCAGTGCTGGGTTCCTCATCCACTGTGAGGATCGGGGCATCCAGAGGATATCAGATCTTGGAATTTTTCAGCAAAGCCCTAGTAAGCTTGTTTTAACTGGGAACATGATAGAGAGACTCTTAAAATATGATTTCGTTACATATGACAGTTTGGAATGGCTGCATCTGGCGAACAACCAAATAAACTATGTAGACAATGAAACTTTCCTGAGTTTGAGCAATCTGAAAAAGTTGTATCTAAATGGTAACAGGATAGAGAAGATTACTGCAACTATGTTTGTGGGCCTCCACAATCTGGAATACTTGTACTTGGAATATAATGCAATCAGGGAGATTGAGGCAGGATCATTCAACCCTTTGACAAACCTAAAGCTCCTGTTCTTAAATAACAACCAGCTCAGCGCTCTACCAGCACAGATATTTAGAAACGTGCCCTTGACCAAGTTGAATTTGCGAAACAATCTATTCATGCACCTGCAGGTCAGCAATGTGTTGGAGCAACTTGATTTCCTGGAACAGATTTACCTTGAGGACAATCCTTGGGACTGCACATGTGATCTAGTCAGCATGAAGCAATGGCTGGAGAAGATGAAAAAGGATACAGTGGTGGGCTCCATCTTGTGCCACAGTCCCAAAAAGGTGGTGAATGCTGAGGTCAGGAACCTGAAGCATGATGTCCTCTGCCCTGGTTTGGTCACCCATAACTCCTTGCCTTCAAGTGAATTTGGGGTTGTAACAACAGAAGCACCAGATGGAGGCATAAACAGCTTCTTCCGTTCCCTAACGGATGCAGTTCCTCTTTCTGTCCTCATCCTCTGCCTTCTTATTCTCTTCCTTACCATCATCTTCTGCTCCGCTGGGATCATCGTTTTTGTCTTGCATCGCCGGCGCAGGCATTCGAAGAAAAAGCAAGCTGAGGAGCAGCCTCGTGAAAACAGCCCAATCCACCTGCATTACAGCATGTATGGACAGAAAACAACTCATCACTTGGCTGAGAGGCATGACACGAACATGTACGATGAACCTTCTCGAAGTCCCATCATTCAGGTTTGCAGGAACCCCAGCTATTGTTCACAGCACAAAGAATATGACACTGAGGATTATGACACAGAGAAACCAAATCGGCTTCGCCACAGCATCACGGATAAGGAGAATGGCTCCCCCCTTACAGGGTCAATGAAGTACAAGGCCGTGTCCCATGAGTATCCTGCTGATTTTGTTTCGTTGGCTGACAAGGGATCTTTGTACAAAAACATCCTGGAGCGGGAACGTGAACTCCAACAACTTAGCATCACAGAATATCTCAGGAAAAACATCTCACAGCTACAGGATGTGCAAGTTCCCGGGCATCATCAAGAGCTCAAACTGATGGAGACGCTTGTGTACACCAGGCCAAGGAAGGTTATGGTGGAGCAGACTAAAAACGAGTACTTTGAACTGAAAGCTAATCTACACGCCGAACCGGATTACTTGGAGGTACTTGAGCATCAGACAGCTTTTAACTGAGATGCAGCACACTGTAACACTTAAATATCAGACCTGCTTCAAGTTATAATACCCAAAGTGCCTTGATGAGTTTTAAGCAGACATGAAGTGCAGCTGCTGATCTTTGTGAATGTGGTAATTTAGGGGAACACAGTGGAGTGTATTTTACTGAAGAGGAACCTTGACCTTGACCTACTTTTCATAATTAAATGTCAAATGAGGTCATTGACTATTCTGTTGAGTCTTGACAATTTGCCATAAATATAATGTGCCATTTGTCAAATGCGGCCATTTTCAGTCTGGTACTATAGGACACATTTGTCAACTTGTCACCTTAAAAATGTAGAACATTTAAGGGTTTTTCAGTTCTTCCTTTGGGGGAACCCTTTAAGATTCTATGTAGAACCCTACCACAAAATGTTTTCCTATCCCAAAGGTTTCCCAGTAGATGTAGAAACATTACTCCAGCTAGAGACATTAATTAGAACGATTGTGGTTCTGATTTGACCAATCAGCATTTGCAACTACTTTTAGCTCTGCCCCATGGCCCAATGTGACTCCCATGGTGCCTGGGCAAGCAAGAGGGGTAACAAAATTTAGCACAGGTACAGCAGGTACAACTATTAATGGTTCTATGGAGAATCCTACAACATAGCAGAAAGGATTCCAAGTAGAGTACTTTTGGAACCCTCAATTACTCAGTAAATCATCAGTCGTGTATGTCTTAAATGTATGTATGTAATGTATGCAAATGTATACCCACTACAAATTATTGGCCATTATTTTCTTCTTAATACCTAGAACCTGACTGGTGCTTAACATTTAGTAACATTTGGTACATGGTACACTCATAGAAAAAGGGTTTTTCAGTGGTTATTTATAGGACAATTTGATAATTAATGGTTGTCAGCCTCCTAATAGGGTTCTATCAGGAAGCCTTTATGATAGGGATCTGTCATAGGGTTCTATATAGAGCCAAATAACTCAAAGTTGTTCAGTTATAGTGCATTTCCACTGGATGTACCAGCCATACCTGTGCAAAATCTTCTTACCCCTCTTGCTTACCCTGTTACCATGTGAGCCAAGTCAGGACATGTGGGTGGAGCTAAAAATAGTGCATGCCATTGATGGGTCAAAACTCTTTGTGATGGGGAACATCAGGATACAGATAGTCCTGGCACTTTGTTACCAAGCCGTGCTGTCCTTTTTGGTAGAAAACTGCAATTAAAGTCTAAATCTCATTGTCTTCCATGCAGTGGGGGTTAATGGTCTTCAAGTATCTTGTTGGCTGTTGGAGTGTTTCGATTGGTGGACTGTTTCTCATTATACACTGCTGTACCTTAACTCCTAGTACCATCACCATGTTCCTATGTTGGTGCTTTTCTCGGTTAGAGTGGTGCCAATACATTGTACAGAGGAACAGATAACCTGTGCAGAAGGTGCACCTGATAAATTGTCAGCTTGGTGTAATTTTTAATATATCTTCTGTTCATTTTCCATAACGTTCGTATTTATTTATTCCTGACATTTTTTGGCAGCAAAAAAAGCAAGACTCTGTCCATAACATTTTTATATGTTGCATCTCATCACAATCACGATCCCAGCATATACTGCAGGTCATAATTTTACAGAAAAAAAAAATTGCACTAATCAAAATGCCATTTAAGAGATGGCACTTGACAATCAAGTGTAGCTACTGGTGTGTACGAGATTGATGTATACAGTTTTTTTGTTTGGTTCTTTTTGATTTTCATTACTCTACATAATATAACGAACTCTTTTGTGTCAGCATGAAAAATAATTATTCAGGGTGGTTTGAAAGGATTCGCTGTACGTAAGAGCACCATAGCTTTATTTTGTACTGATGTAGATCAGAGTATATTTATTCTGTATATATTTGTACATAACGGAACATTTCTATGTATGTGTGCCTTTCGATGTTGTAATGATGGATGTAAATAAAACTTACAGTATAGTGTACAGTAAAAATAAGCATCGACACCATGCTAGCACTGAGTTTCTTTTATATATCTTCAATTGCTATTCTTTAGATATGCATTTAAAGGAGATACGTTACTATATTGAAATATAGAATAATATAATATTTTTTTTCACCAGGTTAACTACAAGATTATTTGATGCAAATTCAATAAAGCAGGTTATATGACTAAAAAATGTATATTATTTGTATTTTCCTGGCAAGTTCAGCACCGACCTTTTCAAGACACGCAAGTGTGCCAGCGACATGCTGTAATCCTAACTAATCCAGAAACGTTATCTCACTTTTCATGTTAACTTTTCATGTTAAGCATCCAAATTTGTGCTATTTTCACGCATTGTTTTTATTGTTTTTACATTAAAGACGATAGAAAAACTCTAATTGTAGGTGAACAAAGCTACGCTAAATTTCTACACACACACTAATGAGTAGCATTTAGCATTTTTGCATGCCTAACCCTCTCATCTCCATTTTTTTAGACATGAATAAATAATATGATGCACTGGCACATGGATGTAAATCAGAGGACGAGGGGGATGTTTTCCGACAAGCAAAGTGCAAAACAATGTTTATTTTCTGCAGCGAGGCTATAAATCCGTGAGGTGAATATTTTTAGCAGAGAAACGAGGATGATATTCACAGTGCTGCTAAAATGTACTTGTTCACGCTAAAGTGTATGGACACAAATGATAAAACATTGTTTTAAGTGTTTGCTAGTGTGCAATGCTAATTAAGAAGGATGTAATTAGCAAAAACAGGCATTCAAATCAGAATCGAATCAGAATCACAAAAAAAATTAAGGGCAGTATTTTTTTTTAGCTCGATTTTGGGACAGTAAATGTGGCTAACATGCTGTCGCTAACTAGATTTCATACTCCAGAAAACACACAGGCTCAAAGCTGAGAGAAAAAAAATGCCACAGGAGCTTGACAGACAGGTTAAAAATAAATAAATAAATAACTTAGCGTTAGTGACATGCTACCATGTCACTTGGAACAAAATATGGACATGGATGCAAAGTGGGCATTCTTTTTAGCTGTCAGTTTGACGGAAATGTTGACAGGTTTGATGATGTCCTGCTAGTTAGCATTACTGTCACAGTGAAACGTGTAAGCTAGCTCACACTAACACTGACTGAGGAAGTGAGGAAGGGAATTTCAAAGTACAGCGCTGCTTAGCCAGTAGCTGGCATTACTAGCAAACTAGATAACATTAGGTAAATAAGTACTTTAATGAGTAATAAAATCAGGTGCTAACAAGGGCAGGGTTCTGGTTAAAGTTAATCAATCACCAACTTGATAATGTGATGCATTTCGTTGGCTATATGTAGCATAAATATCTTTTTAATTACAGGTTAGCTCATCAATGATAGCTAACCTAGCTAGCTGCCTAAACACAGCTGTTGCCAAGGTTGCTAGCAAGCTAGAAAAGATTTATTGTGTAAGCAAAACCTATTTGATAGTAAGTGGTTAGCTAAATTACTAGCATTAGGTTAACTGTTATGGAGATTGGTTGATGAGTTTTTTTAAACTTTTTAACTGACCATTTAATAAGGATGCCACTAAACATGATGCAGCTAAGAAACATAGCTATCTTAATGCACCGTAACTCACAGTACCTCAACCACAATGAATAACACCATATGAACAGTTAGGGATGGAGCTAACATGATAACTCCACTCTGACTGGTTTGATCTGGAACAAGCCACTTTTTCCAAGAAGTCACTCGTGTGTTATTTCTCCTACATATACATAAGCTAATCTAAAGCTATTTAAACATGAACTAGCGCTGATGTTTACATTAGCTCAGAGCAGTCACGGAAAGTTTGCTGACTACTTTGTCTTGCGTGTGCGTGTGTGTGTGTGTGTGTGTGTGTGTGTGTGTGTAAGCAGAAAAACTCAGGAAATAAAGACATTCATTATAACTTGCAAAACGTTAATGACGAAACAAAATTACTGTAGTTATTGCAAAAAAAACCAACATTAAATATTAATATTCAAATAACACAAGTTTAAATATATTTTGCTAAACAACCTTATTTAAACAGACAAAAGATTTACAATAAATTTAATTAGATTAAAGAAATTAGTCAAATGTACAACTGAAAAAAAAGGAATAAATATGCAGACAGTTTATATAAAACACCTTCCTTGATTTATCTTCCATGATTTATAAATAAATTAATAAATCATGGAAGATAAACTGCAAAACTTTATCTACCAAGACACTCTCAGTGCGGGTTCAGTGAATTATGAGTAACACAAACAGCCATCATAAATAACTCTGTATAAATTCAAGATGTTAACAGAAAGATAAATTGCTAAAAATAAAATAAACAACAACAACAACAAAATGAACAATTAAAACTTGGTTAAATGTTGAAATGGTGTTGATAAAAATTTATGATTTATAATGTATGAATTAATTACACTATTACATTTTGTAATTATATATTGTTTTTAATTTATGTGAAAAGTTAATAAAAATATATAAAAACATATTTTTAAAAAATCAGTTTATTTCAATAAATACATTGGAATTTATAACCTTGAGGACTGTCTTTTTATAGTGTTATATAAAACAGTTTCATATTAAATTTTAAATATTATTCTATGATTAGATTTAATAATTCAATTTTTACGCTCAAAAATTCAGAGAAGATTTTCTTATTAATATGTCATTATATCACTATTAATAGTACAGTGTGTGGCTTGCATTCTAAAATTAATTTTTTTCTCAGAGGAGACTTTTGTCAGAATTTAATGGTATGTTGGTTAAAACTTGTTGACCAAGATTAAATAATAATAATAATAATACTAATAATCTTATCTATACTCCCTCATCACCTCTGTCATAAACTCACTATTTTTTTTTTTTTACAACCACTAGGTATCGCTTAATGTTAGTGACATAACAATTTTAAATGTCTTAATTTCATCAAAACCCGATACATACACATACACTCACTGTCCACTTTATTAGGAACACCTGTTGTGTGTGAAATTCCCAGGAGATCAGCAGTTTCTGAAATACTCAAACCAGCCCATTTGGTACCAACAACCATGCCAGTGTTAAATTCAAAGAAATCACACCTTTTCCCCAATCTGATGTTTGATGTGAACACTAATAGAAGCTCTTGACCTGTATCTGCATGATTTTTTGCACTGTGCTGCTGGCACATGATTGGCTGATTAGATAACTGCATAAAAAAAAGCAGTGTGTGTACAGGTGAATAAAGTGGACAGTGAGTGTATATTCATGAGCTTTATGTAAAATCAATAACAGTATTATTTAATTTCATTGCATCTCTGCTGAAATGAAGCTCTGTTCCCTAAATTTCTCATCATTTTTCTTAATTTCTGTATTACCGTGTAACACACACACACAAACAAACACACACACACACCCTGTTTCGTATTTGCTTTTCTTATGTCGTGAGAATTCGGGCGTGTATAAACACAGATCCACATTCCTCACTGCGAAGATGATTGACGCTAAAACTGTGGGATTAAAATAACCCGAGTTTAGAGATGATCAGGGAGCAGAGTGTGGGATTAATCACAGGCGTGTGTCACCACGTCGTTCGAAAACAGGCCTTAACAAAACAGTCATTAAAAACTTAACGTCTGATTAAAAGTGTCAGCATGGGAATCATTCAGACAGCAGTAACAATGTTACTCAGCAGATTGATTTGTATTCTGTACTCTTATTTCCTTTCAGGATTTGTTTTCCACAGTATATCTAATCTAAACTAATCTAATCTAATCTATCTGCTGCCAGTTTAAATCTCCTTGGTTGTGGCAAGGCAGGAATACACCTGAGATGAGCTGCCAGTCCATCATAGGGCACACATACACTGACACACTCACACATACTCACACACATATGGCCAATTTATCTTACCCAGTCTACCTACTGGAATGTGTTTGGAATGTAGGAGGAAACTGGAGAACCCCGAGGAAACCCACACGGACACAGGAGAGAACATGCACAGAAACTCCACACAGACGTTAGAAAATCGAAAAATTTGAAAAGAAACAGTTACGCAAAAATCAAATAACACTGTAAAAAGTTACGCAAAATAAAGCACATTAGCCAGTTAAAATAAAAATAAATAAATAAAAAATGTTACACAAACAAAATAAAACATAAATAAATAAATTAAAAGAAAAATTATATATATATATATATATATATATATATATATATATATATATATATATATATATATATATATATATATATATATAAATTAAAAGTTAGACAAAACAAAGAACACTAGGCAATTAAAATAAAAATAATAAAAGGTTTCACATTAGCGAAATAAAATAAAAATGTAAAAAGTTACATAAAACAAAGAACATTAGGTAATTCAAATAAAAATAAAAAGGTTACGCAGAACAAAGAACATTAGCTAATTAAAAGAAAAATAAATGAAAAGGTTGCACATTAGCCAATTAAAATAAAAAATGTAAAAGGTTACACAAAACAAAGAACATTAAATTTACAGAAAATAAAGAACAAAATAAAACTTTACACAAAATGAGCAAACATGCCAAAGAATGGCTATATACCTTTCCTCATTTGGAGAAAAGAAAAACAAGAAGAAAGGGATTTCTTTTACAGATTGTTTTGATTTCAGTGGATTTTTAGATCTTCCATTCATCTTTCCATTTCACTGAGGTTAACTAATGATCTGGAGGTATATAATTTTTTTTTTTAGCTTTGAATACTACGCTTGGGGTGTGAGTCATGTGGATAAAGTGTAGACGTGCAGCTATGTGAGCAGCTCTGAAGTGTTTCAGAAGTGTTCATAAATTCTTTTCCGTTTCTGCAGGGATTCCCTCAGTCGAATAAACTTCTCACTCATCATGTGATTCAGTGTTTCAGAGCTGGCCAGGGTTTCATTCCATCCTCCATAAATGCCACAAACACCACAGACTCTGACACGCTGATCATTTCTTTTTTATTTTGGGAATTTTTATTTGGGACACACATCTTATTTTGGACACAAATATTTAGGACAGTTTCTTTTGAACATTATTTAGGACAGTACTTTCCTCTAGACATTATTTTTGGACACTATTATTAGTCAATTATGTAATTGTTTTTTTTTTTGGACACTTTTTTTTACTTTTTGTAAAAGAGATATATTGGATATCAGACACTGATGTTTTTTCTTTTAGACAATTATTTTTTTTTTCCCCTTTTGGATGTTGTTATTTTTATTATTTGATTTTATAACATTTTTTTCATGAAGGTCTGCAGGATGGTGAAGGCATGAATGTGTTTGTGTTTACGTCAGAGAGACACTTCCTGAGAAAGACATGTCCAGACTGTCAGGAATCCTGATCACGTCCTAATTTATCTTCATGACACGCTCGTGGTGAAGGAACTTCCTGTCAGCAGGCATGAGCAGAGTCAGAGAGAGAGAGAGAGAGAGAGAGAGAGCAAGATCAAGATTTAGATGGAGATACAGAGATGGTAGAGACAGGACAGAGACAGACAAGAGGACAGAGACATAAGATGCTGATCTTTAATATCTTCCTTAGGTTGCTTTTATTACACATTGTACTGAAAAGTGCTAAATGTTAGGTTTTTGTCCTGAGTCCTCATTATTTTTGTCCTTGATTTATCCCTCTTGTCCTTGATTGTCCCTGAGTCCTCATTGCTTTTGTCCTTGATTGCCCCTCTTGTTTTTTCCCCTCAGTTGTCCTCCTTGTTTTTTCTCTTCTAGTTTTGTCACTTTTTATGTTGTCACTCGTGTTTTTGTCCCTCAATTTGTCCCTCTTATTTTTTGTCCCTCTTGTTGTTGCCACTTCTCGTTTTGTTGTTTTTCTTGTTTTAGTCTGTCAAATGTTCCTCTTGTTTTTGTCCTTCAATTGTCTCTATTCCTTTTGTCCCTTTATTGTCCCTCAGTTGTCACCCTTATTTTTTTCTGGCAATTGTTTTTCTTCTTGTGTCCCTCAATTATCTCTCTTGTTTTTGTCTCTCATTTGTCCCTCTTATTTTTGTCTCTTGATTGACATTATTGTTTTTGTCCCCTGATTGTCCATCTTGATTTTGATCCTTGATTGTCCCACTTATTTTTTTCCTCGATTATCCTTCTTGTTTTTGTCCTTTTTTGTCACTCTTGATGTTGTCATTCTTGTTTTTGTCACACAATTGTCCCTTAATTTGTCTCTTTTCTTTTTATCCCTCTTCTTTTCCTACCCTGATTATTGTTCTCAGTTTTGTTCCTTGTTTTTGTCCCTCTTAATTTCGTCCCTCAATCTGTCCCCCTTTTTTTGTCCCTCTATTGTCCCTCTTGTTTTTGTCCCTCAACTGTCCCCTTGGCTGAACTTTTTTCAGCAGGAGACGCTGCATCAGTTTATTCGATTCTGCGGAGGAAGGATCTGCTTATTCTGGATTTGCAGCCAGGAAGCTAAAAATAGCTCCAGAGTGGCGAGGCAGAGTGGTGGAGGTGAAGCAATGGAGAGAGGAAAGGAGCGATAGAGGGATAGAGGGAGGAAGGGAGCGATAATAGAGGAGTAGTGGGACGAAGGACACTAGTGTGCATTGCTGATGTTCAGTGAAGGCTGACAGAACACTTGTGCTGTCTTCCATCTAAAATGACTAAATGTCATTAAAATGGAGAAAAAATGAATCAGTATGATGAAATGTCTGAGACTGACAGATTGCATGCCTTCTTTAGTGAGACTGTAGACACAAAAGCCATGCCTTCTTCACTGAGTCTGTAGAGACAGAGGCCACGCCTTCTTTAGTGAGACTGTAGACACAAAAGCCACGCCTTCTTCACTGAGATTGTAGAGACAGAGGCCACACATTCTTTAGTGAGACTGTAGACAAAGAAGCCACGCCTTCTTCACTGAGACTGTAGAGACAGAGGCCACGCCTTCTTTAGCGAGACTGTAGACACAGAGGCCACACCTCCTTTACTGACACTGTAGACACAGAAGCCATGCCTTTTTCATTGAGGCTGACAGGCACATGATTATATTTCATTTTAATTGCCTAATATTCTTGTTTATCTAATTTGATTTTAAAAGATTTTTTTTTTATTGTAATTAGCTAATGTATTGTTAATTTGACTGGTTAATGACCTTTACTTCTTTAATTTGATTGGCTAATGATCTTTATTTCCTTAATTTGATTAGCTAATGATCTGTATTTCTTTAATTTGATTGGCTAATGCACCTGTATAATACTGGCTTTCTGTATTAACACAAAACCTTTTGCTAACTAATGCTTGTTGAATTGAGTTAGCTGGTTCAGTTAGCATTCGTTTGAGCTAGGACACATGTTAGTAATCTCCTCATGTGCTAGTTTATCACATCCGGACTTCAGGTAAAATTGATGATGTCTTACTCATGGCAAACTCAGACTGTGACAGATGCAACATCAAACGCAGACAGAACCGACGTGGATCCAAACAGGCAGAAAATTAGCCACAAACGTTGACATCTGGAAAGAGAAATATCCAGAAATACAGCAGACCCTCGGAGCTCACCCAGCCTCACAAAGCGCTTCTTCAGATAGCACAGAAGCAGAATTACTGTGATGTGAGGCACTGGAATTGTGTCGGCTCTCGTCTGGAATTTGGCCCCAAGCAAGTAAAAGAGAGAGAGAGAGTGCATTTGTCGTTTATCAGCAACTTCCAGCCCCGACCACGAGACATCTCAGTTAGCATGTCACCAAAACGGAGACGAAACAAGTCAATATCAAAGAGACGAAGTATGTGACACGCCAAATCATCTCTTCTGTGCATTTATGCGAACGTTCTTATTAGTATTCAAGCTAACGTGCTAGAGACACTGCATCACAAATAAATAGACAGAAAAGCAGCCAGTGTATTTTCTAACTAAAACCTGCTATTAATTACAACATAAAATATCATTTATTTCAATAGATTTTATTTTTTCTTCCTGTCAAATGTTCTATCTTTCTTTTTTCATCATCTGCTTGAAATGTCTTCATTCTTTCATTATTTTCCTTTCTGCTTTCCTGTCTTTCTCTGTCAGTCTGCTTTTCTTTTTCATCTTCCTCCTATTTGTCCTTTCTTGATTTTTCTAATTTATGTTTTGTAATGATACTTTCTTCATTTCTTTCTTTTTCTTTCTTTCACACCTCCAACATCACTTTGAGGATGTTCAGATATTAGCATATGTTAACCAGTCCAATCATTTGTTTGTTTAGAGGAGATTTCATCACTTTCAAGGTGCTGCCGCTGAGTCATACGCTCGGTTCCAGACACACCTCCAACACCTACGCCAAACATTCCTCCAACACACACAGAATACAGTACACAGAACACACCCCACCATACAGGTGTGTGACTAATAGCACCTTTTAGAGCCTGAGGGGCTCGACATCAGAACTGCATTCTTACTGTTAAACTAAACTCTAATGGCTCTCAGGTGGAAGCCCTGTCCTGCCCTGTCCTAAACCCTACCCTACTGCCAACTCTCAAGTGCACTATGGGTGGTGCTAGCACCTAGGGTATGCCATTTGGACCTACTGTGATGTGAACTGATGTGTGTGAAGAGTCGATTACTATTGTGTGCTGAATAACATACAGATACAGACAGGTTAATAATTATTGGCACCCCTGGAAAAGATTTAAAAATGTGTTTGAAATGTGTGTGTGTACATATTAATTTATTTTTTCATTTTTTAGATTTATGTAAATTTTTTGTCATTTTTTAAATATTTTGCTTTCTTTCTTTCTTTCTCAAGTGTCAAATTTCATTTTTTTTATTCTGTTCTTTTAATACCTTTTTCTTTGTATGTTTTTGTTCATTCATTGTTTCATTTTTTTTGTCTTCTCCTCTCATCCTGCTTTTTCCCTTTTCCCTTAATTTTCTATCAAATTTATTTCTTTCATTCTGATTTCTTCTTCCTTTCTTTATTTCTCTTTTCTTCATTTTCTGTACAAATTGTAACTGAAGAATGTTCCCATTTATTTATTTATTTATAATACTTTATATATTTTTATGTTCTGAGTGTTTATGAATTTTTAAGTGCATGACTTCTGAGTTAGCCAGATTTTATCTGCTCTAACTAGGGACCTTCCCTTCTGACTAGAAAACAGTAAATATCTGCTCGTTGTGCTCTCTTTCCATTGGGGAGAGTGGGGCCAATACTTTGTGCAGAACAACAGATGGAGTGCGGTCAGTAATTGTACACCTGTGTGGCAGATGGAGCTGATAAACTCAATATATTGTCGGTGTAGTGATACATCATTCCATCCCTGTGTGCTGCTATCAGTCTGAACCACTGAATTGGCCTTGATGACCTCTTCACTTTGTTTATTTATTACATTTAAAGATGAACTTGTCCAAAAATGAGGACACTAATATTTTAACAAGCGCTATGGAGATTAGTGTGCAGTGGAGTGTGTATCTCACACGCTCTCTTTTTATTCCTCTTCCTCTTTCACTTTTTTCTAATTGAACAAGCCCGGGAGTGTTTTGTACTTATTCAAGCGGGAAAAAGTCACATTTGCAGCACCGATGAATTCGAGAGGAGTAGGAAGGCAGAGCATGACTAACTCTTGTGTGTGTGTGTGGGCTGATATACATGTGAATGCACACAGAGGTTGTGTCTGTGTGTGTCTGGTTTGTTTGAGGGCTAAGGTTATGACTAGGGTTACATACGTGCATAATAACGTGTGAAGAATCAGAGAGAGATCACAACTGAAAGCATCTCTTCAAGCCACATCCACATTTTGTATCAGGATCATAGGGATAATTTTTTTTCATGGTAAACAAAATAAATAGAAATATACATTAATCAATTAAGTGATGTTCTAAATAATTAATAAGTATAGATATGACTGTAAATAATTAAATGTGACCCAAGCCTGATTATTCATAACCACTTGTAATTTAAACTGTTATTTTTATGATTTAAAGATGTGTGGGCAGTTTTCTGGGTGGGGGGTGGAGGGGGGACTGGGTTGACTCAGTCAGCATGGTACCACTCATGGCTACAATACCATTTTAGGACCACTGTTATTAAATACACTGGACCGGCCAGATTTGGACTGAGTCTGTGCACTGGAATGGATATGTACTGGACTAGATCTACACTAGCTACTGGACACTGCACTAGACTGACTGAGTAGTGCACCTGAGTGGCTACTGGCTCGGGATTGGCCTGGGGCCTAGGCTCCAGTGGACTGGGTATCTGGCTGAACTAGGTTTGTGCACTGGACCAGTTTGAGTACTGGACTGGACTAGGGGAAAGGTCTGGATACTTGACTGTGTATGAACTGGAATAGGTAGTGGACTGATTCTGGTCTGGATTGTACACAATTACCTGGGTCTGGATTGGATGATGCTGGAGACTGGGTACTGGACTGTGTTTGTTTTGGGTACTGGGTTGACTAGGTCTAGACTGTACTGCATACTGGATTAGTTACTGGATTTGATTCTGCATGTTGGGTACTGCACTGGACTGGATGTTGGATACTGGACTGGGAATTTGGTACTAGAGTGGACTGCACTAAGTGTTGGATAGTGGACTAGTTGTTGGGTACTAGACTGGATTGGTTTAGGTGCTGGGCACTGCAGTAGATTGGACTTGACTGGATGTTGGATACTGGACTGCATTGGACTGGGTGTAGGGCACTGGACTGGGTATTGGGTAATGAATTGGGTGTTTTGTACCTGATTGAATGTTGGGTATGGGATTGGGTAGTGAAGATGCTATCAGACCAATGTTATGCTATCAGACCAATGCTAGGTACTGGACAGGACTAGGTGTTGGGTACTGGACTGAGTAGTGAACTTATTACACTAGGTCTGGTACTAGCCTGATACTGGACAGGGTATTATCTAGTACAAGGCCTGTGCTCTGGACTTGGTATACTACATTGTGACCAAACTGACTGCAAATCTTCAGAGCTCCTAAACACATCATTGGACTCCCCGGCAGACAGCAGATCCCAATCAACGTCTTTCCATTTTCAAAATAAAATCGTATGTCACGTCTCCATGTGTCAATGCCAGACAGCCGTTGCCACATCACCTAGTGTATCGGCATGGTTGGTAGGACCTAGGAGCTAATGAGTGTTGGAGCGCTGTCACTCTGGATCACTCTAATGGCCTTCAGTGGCATTTCCTCTTCCTGTTACACTGTTTCAGTGTCACTCTTTCACTCTTTGACTGAAGGACTTGCAGAGTCTCCAATAGCTGTCTGGCAGGTTTGATGCTCACTGCCATGAAAAAGGTTGTTATTGAAAACAAGACAAAAAAGTCGTTTACAGCTCAAACATATGATGAATATTTCTGTAACTGGGAAATAACTTTATGATTATCTGCAAGATATATTTATCTGCAAGAGTAATGGAAAGATTCCTATGGTAGAGCTGAGATAAAGGGAACACAAAGCTAATAGTCTGCTTTCTAATTGGCATGGCTTGGGTGTAGACTGCATCGTGCAAATTTCAAACATTCAGCAGTATAAGAAGTAATTGGTCACACCAAAAGTTTAACTAATTGGGATCTACTTTAGGGGAACAGTTAGGCCAAAACTGAAACAAAAGCTTATTGCCACCAGTTTAGCATCCAGTGCTAAACTGGATGCTAAAAACTAAAGAAACAAACACATAAGGAGAACATTTTGCATGCATTTAATTTTTCATTTAAGGCCTTTCCACTTTTGCATACCTTTGTATTTTGCATTTTTGCTCCAAGTAATACACGTTTTCTGATTCAGCAACCCTTGGATAATGAGATAAGTCACTCAAATTCTTGTATATGCTTTAACAGGAGATATTAATCCAAAAATAAATGGAACATTTTTGATTTGTAATCAGCTTGACTTTCAGTTGCTGCATTAAATTGAAATTTGAACCTATTTTGAAGCATTCCTTTGGCACATTTCATTATCTCACATTCATTTGTCATTTATTTACGCCAGACTGTTTCTTAAACAATTTTCTTCAAAGATGTTGTTCATATGCTCAGTATTTGTAGTGGAGGTCTGGTGAAATTGTAACGTATAGTATGTCTGGATATGAAGATACACACAAACACACACATAGCCTTCACCAGAATCCTGAGCTGGGTCAAACTGGGCTTGGGTAAATCTATATTGGAAATACCTCCTTTGCACCCATGAGTAGTATCCTAAATCAGAAGTAGGTTTTTATTTGTTGATGGTTTGTTATTTCACTCCACAGTCCAGTCTGATACGTTTAATTGTCAGATGATCAAAGAATGTGCTCAAAAGTACAGTTTCAGCTGCTGCAATTGAGCTCCAGTTCAGTTCTTCATGTAACCTCCATTTCCCAATGAGCAGATGTTAAATAAATAAAAAAATATGCATCGCATTTCCCCATATGGTGCTGATCCAAGGACGTACAAAAGCAGGAATAATTAGTGCTGGATTAGGTACACGGTTATTTTCGCAGAGTCCAGGTCACGCAATTCGGCTAGCATTCTTCTCCAAAAATGGTCATGGCCTCAAAACGAATCATTAGCGCTTGTACCAACCTCAACAGGTCTTTAATTTTCATGCGTATTTCAAAGGCATGTGGGTTTGCAAGTCCGAACAAACACAGAACAATGCTGAAGATTAATAAGCAGACACAAAAGTATTGCCTGAATAACATGAAAGGTTCAACTGTAGGGTGTTTTCATAATCTGCTAAATGGAAACGCCCAGTGAGGACAATGGAAGGTGAAGGTTAGCATTAGTAACCCAAGACTGCTAGAGAGCCACTATTTGGTCTTTAAACTAGAGCCAAAGCCCTCACCTGCTTGGGTTTCCTTTTTAACTCTCCATCCCTGAGCATAAAGCTCTGAACTAAACCTGCAAAATATAAAAGTTACTAAAAGTTGGTGTTTCTGAGCTTTGTACCCATATAGTATATCTAGATAATAATATCATTTAATAATATCATTTTATTTACCTCTCAGACATGTCAGATACCCCCTGGTGATGGCCATATGTCTCAAAAAACAAAGCTGATGTCATATCTGTCTATTTGGCCACTTAAATTGTTACTCTGATTGCCTAAAATAGAATTAAATAAATATGCTAATTAAGCTGGGTTTATTTGCCTTTAAGTTAATTTAGCTTAAAAATGTGATTTAAATTAGCAAATAAAGTGTGGCATCGCTTTCAAGCCCAATTAGACAGGCACTCCAGATGAATCTGCTTTTTTTTTTTTTACTTCATTGCTTTTATGCTAAAATTTCTAGAATCGAATGATTTACCAATGACAGACAACTAACTTTTGGGTAATGCTCATGTAGAGTAGCTGAGATCAGCACTGAACCTCATTCTGACACTTTTCCTCTCTTCTTACAGTTTATACATAATAATAAAAATGCTAAAACAGGTTTCTACAAATATTTTGACAGCATGGGGGGGAAGCAGCCCACAGACGTAGCTGAAGACAAAAGAGTGCGAGAGGCCAAAATGTGCACTCCAGATGTGCAGAGGTAACAACGAGTCAAGCATCTGGAGATTGGGCTTGTGTCTGGAATAAGGACACAAGGAGAAAAGAAGATCACTCCGCTTTAACTTCATTTAAAGAAAAGTGCATGGCAAAAATAAACTATTTGTATGCTTATTCATGCTAATCATTGAATCATTATTTTATCATTACATGTATCTTGTTTTAAAAACTCCATTGTAGTGTAAACAAGTGCTGCTGGAAGGCTTCACTCTCAACACAATAATCAACTGAAGTTTTATCAGAAAAAAAAAAATGAGCAGTAAGGTACAGCGAGGTATATTTATATAGCTAAATGCCACTTTCTGAAAAGATTACTGCAACCACTCCAGGAATATTTAATCTTTTGCTAAATCTTCATTTTCTGTAAACAGTAATCACAAGTCAATGCTGCATACAAAATCGATTTCATAAATCTGTAACTTGTAACAATTTGTGTAGGTTCTCAATAATGTTGAGAAAACTTTTTATTCAAACATTTGTAAACGAGGTTTGTTTGAGCCCCGCCCCCTCAGCTATCATTATTTACATTTATGCACCAAATAAATATTATATATATATATATATATATATATATAAAATTTCTATCTGTCTATCTACTATTTACTACCATCTACTATTTATCTACTATTTTTTCTACTTTCCCTTATAACCCCTGTCCTAAGACCCACTGGACAGACAAACAAGTATACAGATAAACAGACATATAAAGACAGACAGAAAAGCAGACACAGACCAACAGACACAGAGAAATGTAATATAAATGAAAAATTTCAGCATGTGGAGGTCCATGGTGATCTATGGGACTGACACCCCCAGTTTGGCCAAAATGTTGTTACCATGACGATGGCCTGTCTGGAAGGAAAATATTGATGTCTAGTGGTTATAATTGGAAATTTGATTGAAGAAACCACTCCAGAATGTGTCAGATTAATGTAATGGAATTCCACAGTGGCTAATCTTCAGACACTCTGAGCATGCTGTCATGTTTCTTATTAAATTCTTCATTATGCACTGCAACATAGTGCAGAATAATTACATTCGGTAAACAATTAAGATGTGATTATGTAAGCAGTGCGATGCAATAAAGCAGTTTCAGGGGGTGAAATTGCTTGCTGTTACGTTCTTGAAACCTGTAGTATTGTTGCATTTTTTTTCTCAGTCTCAGTTCCTGCATTTGTAATTGGAGTCAATAATCTCACGGCCCCAGGAGGACACAGAAATTCCAGGTGCATCAGATAGCTCCCACATAAACAGCGCTTACTCAGTGTTTCTCGCCGTACAGCCGTGTCCTGACTCGTACAGCAGAGTGACTCACTGAGCTGATCATTACACCACCTCAACATGGATGAGCTTTCATTAATGTGGTGTTTCTCAGACCCTGGTGCTTGACAGAAGGGTTATTATTAAACGTCATTCTCACAAGTAATAGACATTGATGTACGGTGTTTTGGCACAGCACCCCATTGATGTTGCTAACTAATTGGCTAATTGCTAATCAGCTAATTAGAGAGAGAGATGCTACTCTATGTGAATTACGTTTCCGATTACATAGCAAACTGTGTCACTATTTCATTAAACACATTGCAATGCTAGAACTGATGGACATCTACAGTGTGTTATTGAAATCAGTTAAAAAATAATGCCTTGTTTTTTAGACATTGCTTAAAAGGGTGGACATTAAGCATGCTAGAAATAGTGTGCTTAGTGCACTTCATAAGGTGTAAAAGCACATTTCATCCCTTGTGTAAGGGAATTATTCCTACTCTCTTAGAAACAAAGGCTCCATCTACCACCAGAGAGTTCCCCTTGTAGAAAAGATTCCAAGTAGAATCCATTTAGAAAACTGGAACCCTTGAAAAAAAAGTATGTAAGGCCTGAAGCTGAATCTCAAATGACCTACCCCAAGCAAACCAATCCATGCCCACCTGAAACCCACAATCACCTGAAATCCATTTACCAACCCCACTCTCGTCCACCTGAAACCCACCCACTCACACACTCCCAAATTCCATTGACTGAACTGAGACCCATCTGAAATCAACCCATGCCCTCCCAAAATCCAGGCAATATATGCACACTCATGTGAAACCACTCACACCCACCTGTAAACCACCTACTAAACCCAATTCCACCCTCTTGAAACCCACCAAGTTAATCTATGTCCACCTGAAAAGCAACCATACCCATGGTAAATACACTATATGGTCTTGTGGACACCGGACCATCACATATGGGGCTTCCCTAATGTTCTCCCACAAATTTGGAAGCACACAATTGTATAAAATGTCTTTGCATGCTGTAGCATTACAGATTTCTTTTACTGGAAATAAGAGGCCCAAACCTGTTCCAGCATGACAATGCCACTTTGCACAAAGCGAGCTCCATGAAGACATGGTTTGCCAAGGTTGGAGTCGAAGAACCCGGGTGTCCTGCACACAGCCCTGACCTCAACCCCACTGAACTCTTTTGGGATGAACTTGAACGCCGAATGCACCCCAGGCCTCCTCGCACTACATCAGTGCCAGACCACACTAATGCTCTTTTGGCTGAATGAGCATAAATCCCCACAGCCACTCTCCAAGATCTAGTAGAAAGTCTTCTCAGAAAAGTGGAGCTTATTATTTTAGCTAAATAGGGAATAAATCTGGAATAGGATGTTCAAAAACAGATATGAGTGTGATGGTCAGGTGTCCACAAACCTTTATCTATATGGTATACAACTTCTGAACCTATGCCCACCTGAAGCCCACCAATAACAATCGGAGATCCACCCACAACAACCTGAAACCACAGAAAAGCAATCCATCCAATGAACCCATGCGCACATACTAAACCATAATCCACAACAACCTGAGATTCACCTGCTGTACTCATACTCATTTAAAAACCCACCAACTGAATCCAGGCGCACCCAAAACCCAACTACTGAAACTTAGCTCACCTGACACTCACCCACTGAACCAAAATCCAGCCACTGAACCCATGACCTCTTAAAAACCCACCAACTTGACCCAGGCCCATCTAATGAAGCATTTCTCACTTAAAACCCACCAGTGATTCCAACTATGCCCACTTGAAATCCACCCACTAACACTATTCCCACTGAAAAACACAAATAATGAATTTATGTCCACCCAAACTCATCCACTGAACATTTTTATGGTTGATATAAAATTGTCAAAAAAAGCAAAGAAAGGGTATGAGCAGCTGAACTATTGATAAATAGCTGCAGGGTTTGATGTGTCATGAAATAAAGATTTTTAAAGATTGTAGGGTTTGTTAACAAAAGACAGATTCCCTTGATATGAGCAAGTAGAACCGCTGAACAAAAGAACATGGGTCTAAAACATAGAAAGTAAAGTGCAGGTGGAGAATGGAACCTAACGAAGCCTGTGTAAGAATGTAGAAAACTAAATAATTCCAAAGTCCTGAGACTTTCTCTCCTTTGTGTGATAATTCCAGGAGCATGAAGAAGTAAACGTCCACCACTGTGGCCTAGATAGAAGTGACAGCAAGCTGCATGGGCCAAAAGCATCACAGATCTACAGCACAGCTCCACTCCAGCACGTTTATTCCACTAGCGGCAGAGAACACGCTACAAATTCACCCCCTTTAGTGGATAACCAAATCTGACGGTGCGACACGGCTGTAACATGATGATGTAAGCGTACACTGGGTTTGGGCCAGAGGTGTTGAACTGAGACCAGGACAGAGTTCAGATCAGATCAGGAAAGAGCTCGAGACAGAGACATGGCTGTAATATGGTGTATTAAAGCAGCGCTGGGAGACACTGTGACATCACAATACACTTTCCTTGCAGGTATCATCAATGTTTCTGCAACACTGAGCATGTTAGTGTGACTCAGTAGATTTAGAAATGATATTATTGGAGATTCTTTCTTTCTTGCTTGCTTCATTTCTTTATTTTTAATTTTATTTATTTTCTTTATTTTTGCTCAACCCATCTTTCTTTCTTTCTTTTTTGCTTGCTTCATTTCTTTATTTTTAATTTTATTTTTTTTCTTTATTTTTGCTCCCCAACACTTCCTTTCTTTCTTCATTTGTCTTTTTGGTCTGTTTGCTTTATTTCTTTTTTTATTTTTTGCTCCCCAACTATTTCTTTCTTGCTGTCTTGCTCTATCTATCTATCTATCTATCTATCTATTCAATGTTCTTTTTGCTCCTCAACCCTTTCTTTCTTGCTTTATTTCTTTATTATTAATTGAATTTTTTTTCTTTCTTTTTGCTTCTCCCATTACCAGCAGCAAGAGTTTCCCTTATTTTGTGTTCATAGTCTACTTTAGAAGTTGAAAAACGTCCAGAAAGTGAGAAAATTCTCCAGTTGAAAAGAGACAGAGGAATGTCCACTCTTTCCAAAATCTTAACCTCTCTTCACAGTTTGTATCCTGCTGTGAACCCGGTGCTGGATTTCAACTTCACTGCCCCATTTTTAGTGGACATATTGGACAATGTTAAGACACTTCAATATTGTTTATGAAAGAAAAAAAAAAACATCCACATTAAATCCACATAACCATTTCAGGATAAAAACGACACAAGATATATGAATTTTTTTTTCTAAAAAATTAATTGATAGGAGAAAATTCTCCAGAGAACAAAAGGAAGTTTTCTTTCAGACTTTCGCATGTCCCGAGGGGCCTCGATGGGTGATGGAAGGTTCTCTAAATCCACTCTTTAAACGGAAAAGGCTTCTGAGCAGAGTCGACAGAGGCCAAGAGGCTGCTTCGTCTCCAAAAACATAAACACATGTCAGAAGAGTTTGGAGAATGACCGAGCAACACAGCGATAAAGCAGAAAGACGCTTGGCCCTGAAGACATGGTCCAAAACACCTCCATGACCAGCGGCACGAGCTTACACATTTATTCTCAGACTTCAGGATCTTTTTAAGCCTACATAGAGATGCAGGAAGTGAGACAGCATCATGACTCACTGGCTTTCCCTGCAGAAATCCTTCCATGGATTGCCAAGACAAAAAAAGGCAATTCTTCCAGATGCTTCAGATGTAAGATTATGGGACTTAATTGCTGTGGCATCATTGCTGCTTTGTCTCAAAGGTTCCACCAGGTTCCTCTTTTTCAAGAAAGGTGACTCTCGAGTTACTACTTCAAGCGTGGCCTTCTAAACATTTTGGTTCCTCAAATCGTAAACCAAATATATAACATACAGTCATCATTCGATGATGAGGTAGTACTGTTGCTAAGCAACTGGACATGAGATTACCCTAGCTATTTACTGAAACTAACAATTTAGCTAGACACACATTTGAGAGTGGAGGTGAGGCCGAACCATCAGGAACGTCAACATTTACCTCAGATTTGTTGTAAAATTGTTATGAAAAGACTCTGGATGACTGAAATTACTCCGTAATTACACTGAGCATGGAAAGCTAACCTGTATTCAGTATGAGCTGCCATTTTGACAGACATTATCATTGTGTCACTACTTCCAAACTCTTCCAAAGTGGTGAGTAGAACAAGAGTGGAATCTGCTTCATGGTAAACACGATGAATGCAGTGATAAGCTACAGTACAACCACCAGCTGAGGTAACAAATGAGAAACTGAGAAGAAAGATGGGGTGAAGTGGCCCAGTGGTGAAAGATGTAACGTGTGCGTTTGTTTGTGTGTGCGTGTGTGCATGCAAAATAAAATCTTGGGCATCAGAAACACCTCCAAAATCAGGATGTGTTTTTCCTTCTTTCTCTCACACTCTTTCTTCCTTTCTTTCTTTCATCTCTATTTTTTTTCTTTCTCTCTCTTTCTTCATGCTATTTCTTTCTTGCTTGCTTTCTTCTCTATATTTTCTCTCTTTCTTTCTTTCTTTGTGTGTGCAAAATAAAATCTTGGGCATCAGAAACACCTCCAAAATCAGGATCTGTTTTTTCCCCTCTACTGTCTTTCCTTCTTTCTCTCACACTCTTTCTGTCTTTCTTTTTTTCATTCTTTATTTCATGCTCTCTTTCTCCACACTATTTCTTTCCTTCTTTCTTTCTCTCTATTTTCTCTTTCTTTCATACTCTCTCTTTCTTCACACTCTTTCTTTCTTTCTTTCTTTCCTCATCAACTCCTTCTTCGATTCAGTCCCCCGTTTCAGAAGACAGCATGAGGTTTCTGTATTTTTGGACAAATCCGGCTCAGAGAAGGTGATAATTCCGTAATTCTGTTCAGGCAGAACAGGAGGATTTGCTCTGAACACTCTGAGGAATAACTGCAATGAATTTTGTCACATACAGTCCAGTGTAGGAAGAAACATCGGTGACTCAAGTTTTAAAGTGAAGAAATACACTTTTACCCGGAGACTTGCATATGCAATATCTCAACGCCTCAGCATTGTGGTTTTTATCTGCATTGTTTGGGTAAACATTTAAATCATGTCTAGAGACAGTGCATGATGTAATCCTCCATCCAGGTCACAGAGATCTGTGATCAGCACATGACTAAATATCCCACATGTTCGTCTTTAACTAACCCACTAACCCAGGGAAAAGCACATCACTACTGTTAGGAGAACACTCGTGTGTGTAAGGCTTGCATTCTTAAATCTGCTGAGTGAATTCCCGAGCGCTTTCCGCTTGCTGAGCACGTCTTCTAGCGATAATAATTCCTGCTCTGTAAACGGCTAGCAGGCTGTCTGGGAGCGAGATTGGCCTTCATCGAGTCTTTATGAAGTGCCGCTGAGCCGCTCCAGTCAATTCAAACTCCGCCGTCATCACCAATACGTGCACATGTTACATCATCGAGGGACAGCAACGCATGCTCGGGATGGCTTATGTCATGACTCCTGCCTGATATCAGCGAGATAACAGAGAGAGAAAAAGCATAGAAAATATCTCCTGTGAGGGAAGAGAGAGAGAGAGACTAAAATGGTAACAAATAGAGAGAGACAGATACAAGGAGACAGACAGGCAGGCTGAGAGAGAGAAAGAAAGACAGAGAGGTAGACAAAGAAACAGTGAGGGAGAGATAGAGAAAGATACATGGAAAGAGAGACAGCGCGAGAGAGAAAGACAGAGAGACAGTGAGATACGCAGACAAAAAAACAAAGTAAGATTGGGAGCCTATCACTGGCTAGAGACACGTCCCCGGAAATGTCCCCATTTTTGCTTGTAAGTGAGAAGACAATCAGAGCAGCAGAGGCTTACGGTTGATGCACGCATAAATCGTGTCATTACTACTTTGGCCAACAGAGAGGGCTGCTCATTATAGCAGTTTTATCATCTTCTCACACTGATTTTCCTCTACTACATGCATGAGTCTTAAAAAAAAAAAAAAAACAAAAAAAAAAAAAAACAGCCAGACAGATCACTTTCAAGGTACCTAATGGCCCTATACTGTTATAATTTACTACATCTTCTGAATAAGTTATGAAGTAGATGAACTTAGGGAAGGTTGTTGTAGCTAGCTAACTACACTGGTTAAATGCTGTGCAACAATAATACATTAACAATTATATCCACGAAATGGTTAGGTAATGGTAATCATCTCAGTCTTCTAACAAGAAAATATCACATTTATAGAATACATTAACTCTCTTCAGCTTTTTTTTTAATGTATCAGTTTATTAATAGGCGTAGTCCATGGTAAATAATCATCTCATCTCACTCTTGATTCTCTTCTCACTTGCTTTTTTCAATCACCTTTTGTCCAGTTTGGCATCTCATCATTTTGAAATGAAAGAAAGAAAATGATTATAGTTAATGCACAACTGGTACAATGATTAGAATATTAAAATTACAATGATTATATTAATTAGGATGGACAGTGAGGAACGGTCAGAAGGACAGGTGAAGAAACAGTGAAGAGTAAGAGGAGGGAAGACTGGAGATGAGAAGTATTGAAGAGGATTGAAAGGAGAGTGATTAGTAAAAAAAATAGAAGAAGTAATGGGAATGAAGCAAGAACAGTGAAAACAGTGAGAAAGAAAGGTAAAGAAAAAGGAAAAGAAAAAGAGCAGACATTGGAGGTACAAGGGCACTTTCCAAGAAACGGAAATGTCATTTTAATGACAATGTGATGAGGGAATTTCCATTTATGCGCCCAGGTCAAGAGGATACAATGGTTCACTGCACCATTTGTAATGCGTAAGGTGAAATCTGGTCACCTTAGAGTAAGAGAGAGAGAGAGAAAGAGAAAGACAGACAGACAAAGGAAGAGATTAAGAAACAGAGAGTACTCACCTACTCATCACCCTGTATCATAAACTATGTTATATTATATTATATTGCATTATATTGTATTATATCTAACAGGCTATGAATGGAAATATAGAGCTCAGGCTAATAATAGGAATAGTTACTGCAACTTCCCTCCTGTTCTTGAGAAATCGTACTGAACTGTCCGATTTTATCTGTGCTATTTCCATGTAACAGTTGTTATCTTCTCACTGTTTAACTGTTGTAGCAGGTCTGGCTCAGACTAATCCAAGTTACCATTGGAGTTTACCATCAACATCAACAGTATACCTGTGTGCAGTCTACATCCTACCACAGGAATCCCTCTATTTTAATGAGGACATCTTTCCCACCGTGAAAGCAGAGATTGTTCCTTTTCAGACAGGGGGGAAACAACTACGTGGAGATCTAAAGGCTCGAATTTGCAAAGAAAATGATTTCATTCCCACAAACAGAGATGCCAGTATAGTATGAGCTGAAAAAGTTGTCACAAAGAAATATCACAGTAAGTAACAACTCTCTTGTAAGATTTATATACTGCACAAGGTTAGGATGCAGCATACCTCCCCAAGACCCACTCATTCCTCTAGACCCAAAACCTAAATGAACTGAATCAAAAATTTATAACAAAAATAATAAACATGAATAACAACATTAATTAAAACATGCTAAACTATTTCCTATCCACTAAATTTGATAATACTCTCACTGGGGAAAGAATACATCAACTACATATTCACAACATTAGTAAAACAGAAATAAAACAAAAGTTCAAATGGTTTCATGAAGAGTACGTGAACTCAAGACAAAAATCTGAAACAAAAATCATACAATACAGACTGCAGTATTCAACAACCTTAAAGACACAAACAACTTTTACGAAACAAGAAAGAACAACAAACGAGACCGAAGAGATCCAAAACTTTGAACTGTTAGTTGGATAAACCAATCGATCTAATAGGTATAAATCTGGAAAAACAAATTCACCAATCTATTCAAACCTGTCCATCCTGAACAAACTGAACAAATGGCAACTCAGCAGAATCCCCTGGAGTACAAGATGTCACTTTCTGAAGTAAGAAGACCCTCAAATTAAATAAAATCATATGGACCAGGTAATATCAGCGATGAAATTATTAAATATAGTAATGACAGATGCACAAGGCTTTTACCAAATTATTCAACCTTGTTCTAGACACTGGCAGTGTCCCTAAAATCTGGAACCAAGGCCACATTTTCAAAAATGAGCCAAGAGAGGCAGTCTGGGTAAAGTGTTCTGCAGTATTCTGAATGCACACATTCTCGCCTTTATACAAAAACATAACCTCCCAAATAAGAAGCAAATTTCTTTCTACCTAAACACCACACCACAGAACACATCTACGCTCTTCACACGCTTATAAACACAATCAGGAAAAACAAAAAAAGAAGTCGTCATTTGACTCTTCTGGCATGAATGACTGATGCTTAAACTCCTCCAGTCTAGTACTGAGGCGAGAAAGTGTTTGATTTCATTAAATCATTGTAGCAAGGAAATGAGTGTGCTGTAAAAATTGGACATAAAATAAAAAAAAAGGTGATATTTTTTTTTAAAACAAGAATGTGGGGTGAGACAGGGATACCGTCTGAGTCCAACTCTAATCAAAATCTTTATTAGTGAATTAGCTACAATGCTGGTGAAGTCCACAGCCCCTGGTCTCACCCTCCATAACACTGAGGTGAAGATCCTGCTCTATACAGATGGTTTAGTGCTACTGTCCTCCACACCAGAGGGTCTACAGCGGAACCTGTCCATCCTTGAGGTGTATTGCTGTATAAATGCTCGATCACCAGCATGATGGCCTTAAAGAACACAGCAAAAAAAAAAAAAAAAAAAAAAAAATCAACTTCGACAGAAAACATCTTACACTTACCTCAGCGCAACCCTCAGTACCGCAGGGAGTTTTAACCTGGCTGTACAGATGCTCGCAGATAAAGCATGCAGAACCTCCTACACAATCAAATCCAAATTCAACAAAATACCAATACCTATTCAAATCTGGCTAAACTATTATAACCCAGTTACACTTCTATAACTTTGACTTCTACATGGAAATGAAATAGGGGGCCCATTAATCAATGACAAAAATTGGGATAGAAATCCTGCTGAAACAAATTAAAATTGAATTCTGTGAAACTCTACTGGAAATTTACCACAATTAGTCCAACAGTGCCTGCACCTGTCTCCACCTAAACCACTCCCCAAAACTATAATGTAAAAAAAAGCTCTCCTTACTAACTAACTGTCCAACGAAGCTCAGCCTCCGAACCATATGGCAACACAATTCTCCAACCTGATCCAAAGCCCAACAAACTCATCAAACACTCACCCAAACATAAACATGCACCCAGATAGCCACACAAACACTCACTCAAACACAAACACCCACCCAAACACAAACTCACCCACACAAACACACCCCCAAACACAAATACTCACTCAAATACAAACACCCAAACATAAACACCCAACCAAACACAATCACACAAACAAACACCCAAAATACTCACACAAACATCCACCTAAACACTCTCCAAAACACACTAACCCAAACATAAACATGCACCCAAATACCCACACAAACAATTACTCAAACAAACTCATCCACACATAAACACACACCCAAGCACAATCACCTAAACACAAACACTCACCCAAACACACCTACACAAACACACACCCAAACACAATCACCCAAATACAAACACTCACTCAAATACAAACACCCACCCAAACACAAACACACACCCAAACACTCACCCACACAAAGTTCCACCTAAACACTCTCCAAAACACACTCACCCAAACATAAACATGCACCCAAATACCCACACAAACAATTACTCAAACAAACTCACCCACACAAACACACACCCAAGCACAATCACCCAAACACAAACACTCACTCAAATACAAACACCCACCCAAACACAAACACACCCAAACATAAACATGCACCCAAATACCCACCCACACATAAAGTCATAAATACCCACACATAAAGTCATAAACACTCACTCAAAAACAAACACCCACACAAACACACCCAAACATAACACACCCAAACACAAATACACCCACCCACACACACTACCAAACACACTCACCCAAACAAACACTCAAAAATACTCACACAAGCATAAACATCCATCTAAACACTCTCCAAACACACTCACCCAAACATAAAAATCCACCCAAACATAAACATCCACCCAAACATAAACACCCACCTAAATATACACCCAAATATAAACACCAACCGGAACACTCACCCAAACATATATATTCCCACATAAGCACCCACCCAAACACTCACCCAAACATAAACACCCACCCAAATATATACCCAAACATAAACAGCAACCCAAACACTCACCAAAACACAAACACACACTCACCCAAACAGTCCCACCCAAATACTCACCCAAACATAAACACCCACTCACTCACACCCACTCACACAAAAACATGTTCAATCACCCACTCATGCACACTCACCCAAACACTAACAATTAATGGTTATTTTATTTGATTATTTTTTGTCTTCTTGTTGTTGTTTTTCATTTGTTCCTTGTTATTTTATTTACTTATAAGTGCGAATTAGTAACAGCAAGTTGTTTGTATAAAAGGTGGAAACCCAAAGAGATGAAAAAAGCACAAAAAGAGTCTCTTATTTGTGGAGGTACTGAATTGCAACCACTTCTGGTGATGCTTTAATAGTGAATAGTGACTGGCTAAAAGCACTTCTTCTAAAAGAAACAACACAATCACCTCACCTTGTTCCTCTAGTAGCCTGATAAGTATCTTTCCTCTGTGTAATAAACTTTGTAAGTGGAGTAAGAGCGGTATTATGCAAGATTTTATAAACAAGACACAAATTCTGGTATTTAATCAGATTTTGCCCAACTTAAAATGTTCCTTAATATAAAACAATGACGGTAAGTATACTGCTTCTGGTCTAAAACAAAGTTTGTTTGTACAGTATTTCAAGTGATTTCAATGTAGTTTTACTAACTTGTGCCCAACTCGTTAAACAGTGTGTAATAACTGAGTGGACTGTAGCATTCAGATATAGTTTGGCTGCAGCACTGTGCATCTGTAAATAGTCCTGTGACCCACATGAGGTTTAAAGGACAGACGTGAAGAAATTAAGATGCACAGATATTTGAACTCTGGAACATACTAACGGTTTTGGAGCTATTGAACTCAAACCATGATGGACTGAGCCATGCTGTAATGTGACCTGTAGTGAGTGATGAGTTCAGAGGCGGGTATTTGTGTGCACATACTGTACATCGCTTTGTCATACAACTGCAGTTAAAAGCGACTGACCCTTACACACTGGGTTCTCCGTTTTTAGATACTATTCTATCATTTTAAATAGAGAGAGAGAGAGAGAGAGAGACAGACAGAAGGTTTGCATCA
This sequence comes from Pangasianodon hypophthalmus, assembly GCF_027358585.1. Classification (NCBI taxonomy): domain Eukaryota; kingdom Metazoa; phylum Chordata; class Actinopteri; order Siluriformes; family Pangasiidae; genus Pangasianodon; species Pangasianodon hypophthalmus. The sequence goes on from NC_069735.1 coordinate 3,835,464, forward strand.
GTGCAGCTCTGGTGATCAGGGTCACGTGACCTGATTGACAGGGAGAACACCTGTGGTGTGAGACAGATGGATAGAGAGACAGAGACGAAGTGAGTGTGTTAAAGAGGAAATACAGCTGATGCTCTCTTATTTATATATGTACTGATATATATATATATATATATATATATTTCTCTCTTTCTTTTTCTAATTTTTTTCTCTTCCTTCCTTCTTTTAGTAGTTTTTTCATCCCTCCATTCTTCCTCCCTGTCTCCTTCTCTTCTTCCCTTTTCTTTTTTTTTCTTTCTTTGTTTATTCCTCCATATTACTTCTTTTTGTACTTTTCTTTCTTTCTTTCTTCCAGCCTTTCTTGTTTCTGTTCTACGTTCATATTTTATTTATATTGCATCTTTTCTTTATTTTTTTATCCATCGTGCTTTTTTGTTCATTCTTTTCATTTTTTCCTCTCCTTGTGAACAATTTGTTCTTCCTTTCATACATCAATTATTGTTTCTTTTTAAATTCTTTCTCTGTTTTTCATCTTCCTCATTACTTTTTCTTTTTTGTCTCTATTTTTACTTTCTTGTTGGGCCGTGGTTCTTTCTCTCTTTCTCTTATTTCCTTGCTGTCTATCATTTTTTTCTCTTTTTATTTGTTTTCATCATTTCTGTTTAGTTTCTTCATAGTTTATTTCTCTACTCCTTGTTTTTACATTTTACTAGCTTTCTATCTCTCTTTCTTTCTTTCTTTTTCTTTCTTTCTTTCTTCCTTCCTATTTTATTTATATCGCATCTTTGCCTTTCTTGATTTTTTTATCCATCACGCTTTTTTTCTTAATTCTTTACAATTTTTCTCTCCTTGTCAATAATTTGTTCTTTCCTTGATACATCAATCACTTTCTTCTTTTTACAGTAAATGCTTTCTATCATTTTCATCTTCCTTCTTTCTTTCTTTATTCCTCTATTTTTGCTTCTCCTTTATTTTATTCTGGTTCTTTCTTTCTTTTTCTTATTTTCTTGCTATCATTTTTCTCCTTTTATTTTTTTCTTCTTTATGTGTTTTGGTTTTTTTTCATGGTTCCTTTCTTGTTTCTGTATTTGACTAAACTTCTTTTCCCCTCTTTTTCTTCTCTACCTTTCTGCTTTTTCTCTCTGTCCTACACCACATGCTCGGTTCTTCTTTCTTGGTGATGTTGATGTTAAATCTTAATGAGAATCTGGATATTAGCATTTAGCGTGCTGACTATTTTATTTTCTCTGACTGTAGTATCGAGTGTCAATAAAATGAAAACCCAGCATTAAGTGCCCTAGAGGAAAAGTGTACACTCCTTCCCTCCCCCTCACCTACCATTTGAAACTCTACACTATTGTATCTCGTAGCTTTTTGTTGTGGTGTTACAGCGATCCGGAACCTGGCATTGAGCCAGGCTTCTAAAAACATAATGGTTTCACTGAAGTTCTCTCTCTCTCTCTCTCTCTCTCTCTCTCTCTCTCTGTGTGTGTGTGTGGGTGGGTGTAGGTGTGTTCAGAAGTGTGTGTGTGGATGGTTTCCAGATCTCTACCCACTGTAAACCAGCGATAACTCAGAGTCGAAGTTTACCGGCGAGAACAGATGCACACACATACACACACGCACACGCTCATGCACACACACACAAGAAAGAAGAAAAGAAAGAAAGCTACATTATCCTATATAGCACACATGTAGGTGAGTTTTCGGGATGTTTAGTTAGAAATTTATACAACAGTTAGTTCCAGTCCACTAATTTGATTGGTCGAGTGGTGTTCCAAGAGTGTGTATATTCCCTATAGCCACACTGGGACGGTTCACTGTGTGTGTCACTCCACTCGTCTGTGTTCATCATGTTAATTTCCACTATCTAGTTTGAAACAGTTACTACAGCTAGTGTTAGCGACATCATCAGCGGACTAGGCAAACGATAAATTTCAGGAATATAACTTTCAACTTAATATATGAAAGCTCATCAGATGAAGATGAAAAGGAAGAAGGGATGCCAATTTCTCCAGAAGCACCTTTAATGGGAATGTACAAGTCATTGTGAGCCTGCTAGCCAATGTGCTATAAAGCGAGTGTGGCTTCTTAATAGTGTGGCAAAACTAAACAGAACATTTGGCCATATTGTGTCCGAAATTAATTTCTTGTCTAAAGAACGGCTGTATAAAATTTATATATCACTCGAATTAATCATGCGCCTATACTGAATATCGGCTGTGATGTGTGCAAATATCAGGAAATGAAAGCTGAAATTCTGATCTAATATCTCGTCTTCATCTTTTGATCTTCAGTGTATAGCGAAAAACAAAAGAATTGGCCTTGCCATTCCAATACTTTCGGAGCGAACTGTATTTCTTCATGCTTTGATGTTGGAGTTAGAAATGTTTAGAAAATGTTTAGCGTGAAGTAGCTAAAGCTAGCTAGCTTTAGCTTTACCTCAGTGTATCTCGCTAGTTATTTACGTTTAGCTAACGTTTTCTAGTCACAGCTCCTTTCTGTAATGCCCACCAGAGTTAAATTTAACTAACGAACACTAACTATTGTGTAAACAGTCCAGGTGACCATGTGACTGATTTCAGCCAATAGAACTGTACCTAAACGACCATGCTCATGATAATTAGAAATAACGAATAAAACTGTATTTTGGCCTGAAGTCAGAGAGAGCAGTACTAACACATTGAACTAGCAATAACCTACGCTCTATAATAGTCAAAAGCAGACATTATTATAATCCAAGAACGTTCCAGATGATTAATGTCCCGTGTCATCTCTGCACCGTTTGTCCTCGTCTGTCCCCATATCCCTGTCTTAAACATTAATGCGACATGATCTGGAGAAACGAAGCTGCTAAAGGTGCCTGAAGCCTGCTGTGGGACGAGTGCTGAGTAAGTCACAGATTAAACGTACACCGGATCACTTTATTCCCCAACACCGAATTTGGTGTCACTCAACGCCGGGGGTTTGGGGGCGTGGCCTAAATTCTGAGGGCAGAGTTGGTACAATAACAGCAACTGGAATGATTAAACTTCACATTTGATTTGGGTTTTTGGTTTGTTCAAGCAAAACTCATCACTGAGGGAAGGTGGTGCAAACTGTGATTACACTGTTATTAGATAACCAGGAAAAAGGAAATGATGGATAAGAGAAAAATGTAAGAAAGAGCAAAAGAAAGAAAGAGGTGAGGAACAAAAAATAAGGAAACATGGAACAAAGAAAGAAAGAAAGAAAGAAAGATAGAAAAGGAAGAAAGAAAGAAAGAAAGAAAGAAAGGATGTGAGGAGCAATAAACAAAGAAACAGGAATGAAAATTAACAAATAAAAAAGACATTCATGAATAAAGGCAATAAATAAATACTAAGAAAGAAAGAAAGAAAGAAAGAAAGACATGAGGAGCAATAGATAAGGAAACAGGAACAAAAAATAATAAATAAAGAAAGACATCCATAAATTCATAAATAATTAAATAAATAAATAAATGCAAAGAAAAAAAAAGAAGAAAGAAAGAAAGAAGTGAGGAATAAAAATAAGGAAACAAGAATGAAAAATTTATAAACAAAAACAAATAAATAGTAAGAAAGAAAGAAATGAGGATGTGAGGAACAAAAATAAGGAAAAAAGAATGATAATTAATAAATAAAGACATTCATGAATTAAAACAATCAATCAATAAAAAGACAGAGAAAGAAAGAAAGAAAGAAAGAAAGAAAAACATTCACACTATAATTAAAAAAAAATTGGATGGAAAAGAGTAAAAAAAAAAAAAATAATAGAGAAGAAGAAAGAGATAAAAATGAGATAGTCTTCCACTACTGGTTAGCTACATTAGCCTTGTAGCTCCAGAGCAAATGTAGGTGAGATGTTGAGATGTTAATCCTGAGCTGTAGTCCTGAACCATGCATATGTGTTTCTCTGTGTGTATCAGGAATGATGATGATAATGATGATGATGATGATGTTTGGTCACACTGGTATTTCCTGTCGTCACACTGCTCCATTCATGACTATGAGCTTTGAAGTGTGTGAAGCTTATCACATCAGCGCTGCAAGCCGTGCTCATGCCCTTTACTTCTCCGCTCAATGAGTCATTGATGCCCGAGGAGCAGAGCGTGGGCCGGACGTGTCCCATTTACAAAGACGAGAGCGTTCAGAGGGGAAAAGAAAAAGGAAAAAAACAGGGAAGAAGACAGAAGTTTTAAAAAATGGAGGTATATGGAGAAAAAAATTGATACAAGGATAGAAAAAGAAAGAAGGAATGAGGTTGAGGGCAAAAAGATGAAGGTAAATGGTGGAGGAAAATAAAAAACAATGAGACATTAAAAGGAAAAAGAAAACATGGATGAGAAAATGGGGAAAAAGATGGTGAAGGAAAAGAATGGGAAGAAATTCGAGGTAAAACTGATTTAAAAAAAGAAGGAAAAACCCAGAGAAAGAAAAAAAAGAAACTAGAAATAAAAATATAATAAGTTTTAAATGAATGACCAAAAACTAAAAAGAAAAAAGGAGGGAGGATGAGGGCAAGAAGGGTGGATGTAAAATATATTTTTAAAAAAAGGCATGGGGGTGAAAATGTAAAAAGAAAACATGAATAAATGAGATAAAAAAAAATAAAAAAAGATGGAAAGAAATAAAAATGGATGGATAAAAAAAGAAAAAAGAAAATAAGTGGCGCAAGAAAAATTGAGCTAAAATGGTGGAAGAAAATAAAATAAAAAAGGATGGATGTTAAACATGAGAAAGCAAGAAAAAAAGAATAGAAAACAGTAATTGAATAAGTACAGAAGCTAAAATAGGCAGTTAGCATCAGAGCTAAACATCACCTGTACTGAATTAAAGTAAGTAGTTAGCATAAGCTAAGCAGATATATGATGTTGCTAATCATGAATAAATGCTAATTGGAGTGCTAGCTATGCTCAAGAATGTTTACCCAAAAAAAAAAAAAAAAAAAAAATGCCAATGTTGCTAGTAATGAGTAGAAGCTAAATCGATAGTTAGCATCAGAAGTAAGCTAATCTTTTGAAATGGAGCTGGAGACATGACAGTGCTGAGTGTGTGAGTTAGCGTGTGTGTGTGTGTGTGTGGATTAGCCTGATTTGACTGTCAGCATGCTGTGTGTGGGTGTGTGTGCGTGCGTGACCTCATTGACACAATGAAAATTGCCTGATAAAGAGTTTCAAGGGCACTTTGTAAAAGACAGCAGAAGTCAGTGAGTGTGCATCCCTTTTTTTTTTTTTACCCATAATTCCCTAGATAGGCTTTAAGTCTTCATGAATATGGATTGGCAGTCACTCCTGTCAGACGACTAACATGAAGTGCCAAACAGCACACTGCCAATGTTGCTAATAGTGAGGTAGCATCTCAACTAAGGCTGTATTCCACACTAAAATACTAGCAGTGCTAATTATACATTATGGCTAAATGCTAGCTGCGAGTAACAAATGAAACCCAAATGTATTAACTTTGAGGATACGTTGCTAAGACTATTACTAAAGATACATATCCCTAGCTAATCCCTAGCTACATAACAGCTAGCTAAATGGACCTCAAATAAAGACACTATAATTGAATATAATTGATAATTAAAGACATAAAAGCTAAAAAGCTAATAATACATTAAAGATGATGTCGTCAACAGGGTTCACGCCATGTCGGAATTACCGTAATTACTAGATGACAAACTGGACGTTCTACTCAGCTGTTCACGTCCTCGGACTCGCAGTTATGCGTTTCTGTATGGCAAAATGAATCCATGTGAGATGATGTTGTTGACAACTGCAAAATACATCATTACAACAATAAATCACATTTTTATGCTGTTGCTAAATATTGAAGAACACAGAAATATTACAATTACTTGTATGTGTAAGATATGAGATAATTACGTGTAAATGTATAACTACGTTTTACTGCTGAAACAGCCGCCATTTTGAGTGTTTCCGCATGAATCAGCGTTGGAGCTGTCAGGTGGTACAAGTCGGAGCTCTCAGAAAATTCCTAGTTTACACGTCCTACAGGACGTGAACGCTTTTTTCAAGTCAGAATCTCGTAATTACGGTAGTTATGATAATTACGACATGGCATGAACGCAGTTTTACTAAAAGTATGCAGAAGCTAGCTAGTATTATTAGCAACATATCTAAATTGATAATGCTAATATTTACTAATACAAGCTAATGAGGCAGTTAGGATCAGAGCTAACCGGACGTCACAAACCAAAACACTAGCATCGCTAATAGTGAATGAAACGTATTATGGAATAAACAAATTGTATCTTTGCTAATAATGAATGAACGCTAATAAAGGTGGTGAGCATGAGCGCTAACTGGATTACACATTAATATTTCTAGTCATATGTGAAGGCTAATAAGGATAATGAGGGTATATGTACGCCAATATGCTAATGAGGCTAATAATAAATAAAGGCTAATGGCATAAATGGTATTAGAGCTACAGATTCTACACAGAAAACAGCCAACAGATTTAATAATAAATTAAAGGTAATATAGTTAGCATCAGAAATGCTATAAACCTGAAAGCTGATGGGATGTTAACAAAAAATAAATAAATAAATAAAAATAAAATGAGATAATGAATGAAAGCTATTTAAGTAGTTAGCATCAGTCACAATGCTAAAAATATATTAAAGCTAATTGACAGACCTAAGCACATAATACACATCACAATGCTAACATTTCTAATAACAGTTTGTTTTATTTTATAGCATTTAAAAATAGTTACACCAGCAAGAACACCAGAATAACGAAACGAGGCACACAAATACACAAATGGAAACATGAACACATACAACATGGCTGAAATTTTCTGAGGAGAATTTCCTGAGGTAGCAGTAAATGATGCTAATCTTATCTGCTTTTCTATAATCTGTGAAATGAAACGTGTCATTTATCAAATAAATCACTTCAAGATTTAAGGACAACCATCAAACCAAATCATGCTCTCTAAACACGATGCTGTTCTTTTTCACCTCCTAGCGCCAATTAGCATTGTTAGCTTTTCTGTCATTACTGAGGAAAAGCCATTAGCATAAGCCTGCCGCCTCAAAGACATCATTATCACAAGCTGTAGAGGAAATGGCTGCTGAGCTTTACTTTAACGATAGCTGCTTCTGGTAGCCTGTCAGCTTGTTTTTGCACTCTGTGCTATTCGGATAGCAACTTAATGCTAGTTTTGCAGATACTTTTCTCAAGACAAATTACTTAACAATTTTTGCTTTTAAATAATTCACAACAGCACAAATATCTGTTATAATGTGTAACTTAACCATAACACTAATAAAACCACCAGAGCTGCTTAACTGAGATTTTCCACACCTGTGCAAATATTAGCCATAACCCTAATAATATCAGGCAGCGTGAACTAGCATGGATTGATCTGAACTACCACATCAGCTTGCTAAGAAAGCTAGCTTAAAATTTTAAAACCTAGGTTGTTTGACGTGAGAGTACATGTTAACAGAAAACAGAAAAAAATGCTAAGTTTTTAGCAGGTATTGTTCAAACATTCTGAGAAATGGTAAAAAAAAAAAAAAAAAAAAAAAGGTATTTTCTGTCTTCAGTGAGCTAGCATGGATCATGGCATTAAATTTTCAATTATATTTTAATTTTTTGATGTTTATCAGTTTGAAGGCACACTTTGATGATGAGCCACAGAGATTACTGGATGGTCTAAGCTTTAAAGTTTTTAAATGTCACTTGATAAGACTGTAATGTCACCTTGATAAATTTGTTAGCATTAGCCCTATCATAGCACTTACCCAGAGCCATGGTTTCTTCACATCTTATCTATAATGATTACTAATGCAAAAAAATAAATAAATAAATAAAAAAGAAATAAGAAATAACCTTTAAATAAAAATAACTACATCATCTGACCTCTCAAAGCTCATGAACTTGTTAGCATTAGTCAAAGTTCATTATGTAGCATTAGCACATGCTAGCCCTGAGTTCACTACAGCTTATTTATAACATTATTAAAGTAAAATAAGTGAGAAATAAGCAAAATGTCTGTTGGTGCTAGTGTTGTAAGCTAATGCTGGTTTTGCTCAACCTCTCTGTGGAACCAATTAGCAATAATTGAGCCTATTTAGTCAACTTCCAGGTGAAAGTGGAAGCAATTTTACTTTTAAAAAAAGTGGAGGTTTATTTGATTTGTTGGCACAAATCAGATGTGTCCAACATTTAAAATAAAACAATCACCAATATTTTTCATGGTAAAGAAATGCTAGTACTAATAATTGTACCTCAGAGATTGCTGTAATGTTTCCACTTGGCGGCCATCTTGGTGAAAAAAAGTTCTTCACAATAGCATTGAGAAGAGCAGGAGAATTTCAAACAGATGAATTGAAAATATATTTATAGTGTGTTCTAAGTTGTGTTAAGGAATAGAGAGTTCAGCAGGACTACTCTACTACTCAGTCATTTATAAAAGAAAAAAAGTTTAACTACTTGATTAGAAATGTAGTGCAATTACAGCTTTAAAAAAATGTAGCTAGTTAAACTAGCTAGCTAACCAATTGGCTAGCACTATGTTCACATGCAGCTTGGCTAAACACTGAGATACTTACTTTTCAACACTGATAATATTACATATAAGAAATTGGTCCTTTGAAAAGAGAATTATTTCAATTACTATTAATTGATCTTGTGATTGTTTTAGTGTATAGAGAAAGAGAATTTTATTTATTTGACCGTGAATCTATTTGTGTGATTCACTTTGAAAGAGTCGCTTTGAATGAAATGAATCATCTGTCACTGAAAGAGATGCTCAGTTCAACTGAGACAAAACAGGAAGTGTATGCTTGTGCATCTGTGTGTGTGTCTGTGTGTGTGGTCTCCGAACAGGCAATGGTTCCCAGCATTACATAAAATATGATGTAATCATTCTTTTAGACCATTTTCTCGCCGTAAAGTGCCAACATGGGAGTCCAACCTCCACACTGTGCACTACTTCATGCTGCAGAAATAATGAAGTATCTGACGGCGGGAGACTTGCTGTTCGTGTGCTTCTAAAAATAATATCTGATTGTGCAAAATCTATGAGGACTATGAGAGTTCATGTCAACAGAAAATGAATCAGATTTTCATCAAGAAACAGACTCGGGGAAAAACAATGAACGTTAGCATGGGGAAATTAGCATAAGACAATAACAAAACTTTCAGTGTTCCCTCGTGAAAGTGATGGAGAAATAAACTTTAATTTTTTCTTACTTTATTGTGTTATTTCACAAGCAAGCTAGTTAGCAAGCGAGTTGACAACCAGAAACTCTGACGAAAGACTTCAAGACACGCCTACTTACAACTTTTCTAATTTCTGGGTATGGCCTTCAAGAAACATTTATTGTTTTTGTTTATTGTGATTTATTTCTTCAAGAAACGCCCTCTTTTAGTGCTCTCATTACCTTTCTTCAAGACACGCCCCCTTATAGGGCTCTCATTACCTTTCTTCAAGACACGCCCCCTTATAGGGCTCTCATTACCTTTCTTCAAGACACGCCCTCTTATAGCACTATCATTATCGTTTTTCATAACACGCCCACCTACAGCACTCTCATTCCCTTTCTTCAGAAAATGCTCACTTATAACCGCTCTCAATTCTTCTCTTCAAGACATGCCCCCTAATGACCTCTTTCATTCCTTTTTTTAAGACTCACCCACTTATGGACACTCCCATTTCTCTATATCGTCTTCAGGACATGCCCGCTTACAGCGATCTCATTACCTTTCTTCCTAGTTATAACCACTTTCATTTCCTTTCTTCAAGACACACCCACTTATAGCCACTCCCATTTCTGGATATGGCCTTCAAGACACACCCACTCACAGCCACTCCCATTCCTGGATTTTGTTTTTTTAAGACACAACCACTCATAGCCACTTTTATTTCTTTTCTCTGAGACACACCCACTTAAAGCAGCTCTTATTTAATTATACGGCCTTCAAGACACACCCACACTGATTCTATTCCATCAAGACACGCCCATTTACTTTCTTCAGAGCTGCACTCACTTTCATTTATGTATGATTTCTATCAATGACTGTTAAGACACGCCCAGTCAGAGCTGTTCTTATTACCATATATGGATTCAAAGAGTTCAGTGGTTATCATACACAGATGACAGGCTGGAAATAGTTAATTAAATTAAATAATTAAACTAATTAATTAATTGATCTACTGTGTGAAAAAAAATACATCAAAAGTTCATGATGTTTGGAGCTTTATTTTGTAGCAAGGTGTCACTTCTGGAGCTTTTTTTCCTGCAGCCTTTGTGCGAAATTGTGTTTGAAGTCACGTCGTGTCCACGGGGGAGCTGCAATGTCAGCGACTTTCGTCTCTAAGTCCCTGGCAGATGGTACAAAGCTCTTCATAAGGACTTCAGCTCGATGTCTGCAGGATGAATTTCTGAAACGCCATCACAACTGAGGACACGCTCGGTGTAAGCTCGCTTTTGGCTCTGTTTTCTCCACGCTAATGTCCACCGTAGCGTCATTTTGACCATCTGTCAGAATAAACTTGTCTGGTTAGCTGTGAATTTCAGACAGTCTGAGCTTTTGGGCATTTGCAGACTCATTCTGAGATAAATAGTGCGGTGGTTGTGTTTGTGTTGTTTCAACAGCGAGGGAAAAATAGCTAGCTAGTATTAGCAATTCATTATATGTGACTTAAAATCCTCTCACAAATCCTATCATAAAATCACGTTAGCTAACTGGCTGACAAAATGTCATCATATATAGTGAAAAAAAACATACAGATGAAGGAGTAATAAAGCTGTCAAACTACAAAAATACGTACGTGTTTCTCTAAGTTCCGAGATAAACCAATGTTTGGCTTTAACAAAATCAGAACATTTATGCGACTCAGTGCCGAAAAGCAGAATGTCTCGAGAGAAAATCTGGACTATTTTTTATTTATTTTTTTGCTTTTAATGCATTTTTCTGTTCAGTGTATGCCGCGAAACCTATTTATGACTTCTCAAGGTTGTGCAATGACTGTGTGCGATGACGCGGGGAAACCAGGTGACCCCGACTTCACACACACACACACACTCACAGACACCAGAATAGATGATGCAAAATTCAGGGTCACACTTTAAGCCTGTAATGCATCAGACTCCAAATAAATCGAATGAATAAATATTAAAGCAAGCCATTTCAGGTTACAGAGGACTTCGTAGCATGAATAAATGTGTCTAAAGATTTACTGTTTATTGTCTGTGGCTTCCAAATATTCTAGAACGTTAGTTAATAACCTATATAACAATTAACAATCTCATTTTAGCTTATTAAATAGTTAACAGCAGGAAGAAAGAAAGGAAGGATGGATATAGGTAAAGGTTGGAGATGTTAAAGAAAGAAGGTAAAGAGAGGAAAAATGAGGAAAATATGGAGGAACGACAGCAAGAAGAAGAAAGATGATGAAGGAAGATGGTGTGCAAGTGATAAAGGAAGGCATGCAAAATAGAAAAAAATAAAATAGAATGGAGATGGAAAAAGAAAGAAAAAAAACAAATATACAACAAGAGAATGAAAAAAGAATGGGTGGAAGGGTGAAAGGAAGAAGTAAAGAAAAAGGAACAGAATGGAAATGGATAAAATAGAGAGAAAATAAAGAAAATAAATTATGAACAGATAAACACAGAAACAAACAAACAGAAAGAAAGAAAGAAAATTAGATAGGAAGTAGACAAAGAAAAAGTACAGAAAGAAAAAAGTAAAGAAAGGGAAAAGAAAAGCTGGATGAAAAAGAGACATAAAAGAAAGAGAATAAAGTAAAGCAATTATGCAAGGATAAACAAAAAATAAAATTGGATGAAAGCAGAGATAAACAAACAAAAAAAAACAAATAAAAAGGACCATAATGGGTCAAGAAACAAAACAGAAGAAAGAAAGAAAGAAAGAAAGAAAGAAAGAAAGAAAGAAGCTGGGAAAAATAAATAAATAGAAAAATGAATATAGGAAAGAAAGAAAAAAGAAAGAAAGAAAAACAGTTTATACATGTTTTTAAATTGTAAATCATCTTGTTATATTTTCGTCTTGTAGTATTTTGCTGATACTCATCATTTATTTATTTATTTATTTATTTTTGCCTATATTGCTTACGGCTACTTTAAAAGAAATCCAATAATGTTTTACTGCGTAGCTTCTGATTGTAATCTGGGGATGTGAGATGACTTTATGTGTGTAATATTAATCTACTCATTAGCACTGTTGTTCTTATGGCTAAGATAATTATGCGCATATGTAAATGAGGTGATAGAACGGCCGTCTCCTCCTCGGTTCCTCTCGCTGTTGCCGTGGAAACAGATATGTATAAATTGAGTGTGAAGAAGGAGATATCCCCCTTTGCGTTTTTCCATGTATTTTTTTTTTCCCCCCCGCCGGAGCCTCTTATCTTTGTGTTGTTTATTTTTAGGCTCCTGTTTTTTTTCCACATTTTAGTAGCTGATGCAAATAAAGATCAATAAAAAGCGGAAAGAAAGCAACCAATCAGAAGGAAGCGGTGTTCGAGATCAGCTCCCGGTAATAAAGACAAATAAAAGTAGTTTTATTTCCACCGCTGAGCCGGCACTCCTCTGAGGCCTGAAACTACACCGTGGTGACTTCTTCATTTTTACAAGATTCTCCAATTTAACGATTTTTTCCCCTCATAAATACCTATACGCTGGTTTGTTTTCTCTTCTTTTCTCTCTGTAACTCGGATTTAACGCCTTGTAAATGTCACTGTTAGTATAAAAGCACAATGGAAAAAAAAGAAAAACAAACTGTTCAGCTGTTGTTGAAGGTAAAACATCCTCAGTTCCTTTTTCAGACATGTTTGAAGACGTGTTCTGGACTGCTTCGACCGAAGATTCTGGAAAGATTTTCATTACATTACATTATTAGATATTTTACCCCTGTTTAAAAAATCATTAGCTACATATATAAGCTGGATTAGCCTACTGTCATGGTTATGATGAAATCGGCACTGAACTATATTACCCATCATCCCCGGTATGTCACATGACCATGTCACATGTCCCAATGATCCCTCAGACCTATTTTGTGTTAACCCTAATCAGCACCCCTGTTTATAAGTCCTGGTCTCTGTCTGTTTCATTGTCAAGCTTTTGTCATTGTTGTGCATATGTGGAAGTTCCACAGCCTTGATCATAGTCTGCCTGTTTTTCCTTTATATCCAGTGTTTACATTTATGGTTCTTGTTTCACAGTTTTATGTGTTTGTGTTACACTTTTTCAATAAAATCTGCACTTGCATCCACCGCCTTCGCCTCCATTACATGACACCTACACTACACATTGCTTCGATCTAGCTACAGTGGATATAAAATGTCTACAGACCCCTGTTAAAATTGCAGTTTTTTTTATATAACACCAAGATAATTATATCAAATTTCTTCCAACTTTAATGTGATATAGCAACTGGCAAAATTCAAGTGAAAAACAAATAGAAATGTTTTAGGGAGGGGAAAAAAAAGAAAAACAGGTCCAATAACCTGGTTGTATCCTGTAAGTGTGCACACTCTTTTATAATGAGGCATGTGACTGTGTTTAGAATTAACCAGTCACATTCAAACTCATGTTAAAAAGTAATTATCATACACCTGCCATAAACCTGCCATCTGCTGATGTTATAGTCGAAAGGTATCAATCAGGAGAGGGGTACAAAAGAAGTTCCAAAACATTAGATGTACCATGTGGAGAAAATGGGGCACCACAGAGTCACTGTCATGTAGAGGACATTCCTCCTAAATTGATGAAAGGACAAGAAGAAAACTTATCAGGCAGGCTGTGAAGAGACCAACATGAAAGGAGCTTCAGGAAAATCTGGCAAATACTGTTCACTCCCTGGATGTGACAACAATCTCTCATATTCTTCACAAGTCTGGGCTATGGGGCAAGGTGGCTAGATAGAAGCCTTTTCTCACAAAATAAACATCCAAGCCCAAGTGAATCATCCCAAACCATGTGGGAAAATGTGGTATGGTCTGATAAGACCAAGGTAGAACTTTTTTGGGCATAATATATGTTTGGCACAAAAACAAGACGGCTCATCGGCCAAAGAACATCATATGCATGGTGAAGCATGGTGGTGGCAGCATAATGCTCTGGAGCTGCTTCTCTTCAGCTGGAACTGGTGTTCTAGTCAAGACAGACATGGATAGCTACAAATACTAATCTATTCAGGCACAAAACCTGCAGGACTCTGTTAGACAGCTGAAGATGAATGATAGATTTGAGTTTTGGGTCGTTATCGTGCTAAGTCAAAAGAATGGCTCCAGAACAAGAAAGATTGGCCCAATCAGAGCCCAGAGCCCAGATCTAACTCCTATTGAAAATCTGTGAAATGACTTGATCTAGATCTAGATCTGGAGCATTTTTGTAAGGAAGAGCGGAATAAAATTACCAAATCTTACACAACTGTATTACAAGCAAAAGGTGCTTGAACAACGTATTAGCCAGTTTAAGTTTTTTTCTTGTTCTTTTCGCCCCCTTAAAACATTAAAGGAGGAAAGGTGGAAAAAGATTCGACATGATTTATCCTGGTTTCATTTTTTACATCACAAAAACCTGCAATTTTAACACTGTAGCTAAAGTTAAAAGGAAAGCACACACTAGTATTCATTCTGGAAGAATTGTATAAACATTACAGAGTAAAACAGGTATACACAACATATGATACATGTTATGAAAAAAAATACAAACCATGTCGATAATATATTACATTTTTGTCCATGACTCAATGGCTGATGAGTCACATGACCAGCTGAACGTCTCTGTTTGCTCATCCAGGTCATTTATCCTAGCATGACTCTCTACACCGTAGCTTGAGTCCTAATTAGCGGCTAAACATCGTGACAAATTCGAGCTTCAGGACCAAAGCGGCAGGCTGACTTCAGAGTCTCTCATTAAAATCTGCCCACGTTAGACGTAGCGTCAGCAATCCCACCTGTTAGTGCTAATGCATTCGCAGGTGAGAACAATGAACTAGTCTGTATATTTCCACTGAACAGAAAAAGTGTGACATTAGTGTGAACTTCAAACTGTGCTCGGTGTTCTCGCTAACACTAATGTTTTATGTCAGCTTTGTTCTTTTGCAGAATCATAATTTGCTTTACTAGCTATCCTGATTCCTAACAAACTGCAGATAGTATCATATTTATATTATTAGGTATCATGTCTGTCTTTAATGTCTGGACTACAAAAACCTTAACATTAATTTTATAAGGAGAAGAAAGATTGATTTTGCTTCTCAAGGAGGTTTGGTATGGTCTTATCTTTAAAAAAAAAAAGGTTTCCTGATGCAGTACAACAACATAAAGAACCTACAGATGACAAAGCTTAAATAATGAAAAAAAAGAAACACCTTATTAATAAATAAAGAAAGAAAAATGGACAAAAGAAAACAATAAACAAAGAAAGAAAAAAAGGTGAAAGAGAATGAAATAAGAAAGAAAGGAAGATATAAGGGAAAAAGAAATGACCAAGTAAAAAAGAAAAGAAAGAAAAGTTGTATAAATAAATGA
The DNA here is from genome assembly GCF_027358585.1 of Pangasianodon hypophthalmus. Taxonomy (NCBI): domain Eukaryota; kingdom Metazoa; phylum Chordata; class Actinopteri; order Siluriformes; family Pangasiidae; genus Pangasianodon; species Pangasianodon hypophthalmus. The sequence goes on from NC_069735.1 coordinate 3,850,994, forward strand.
CGAAAAAGAACAAACGAAAGTTGCATAAATAAAGAAAAAGGATGAAACACATGAAATGTGAAAGAAAGAAAGATTGCATAAATAAATGAATAAATAACAACAAAAGAAACAAAAGTTTCATGAATAAAGAATGAAAAGCAATGGAAAAATAAAGAGAAAGAAAGGTTTTATAAACAAAGAAAAAAGAAGATGGGATGAAAATATGAAAGAAAGAAAGACAAAAAAGATCAAGAAAGAAAAGAATCAAGAAAGAATAATGGAAAAGTTAAGAAAGAAAGAAAGAAAGAAAGAAAAAAGAAAGAAATCTATAAATACTGTAAATAAAAAGAACAAAAGAGAGAGCTTTTGCATGAATAAATAATGAAAACCTATGGAAAAAAAGAAAGAGAAAGAAGAAAAAAGAAATGAGGAAATAAAGAAAGGAAAAAGGAATACAGAAAAGAAGGAAGAACGGAAACAGGAAGAAGAAAGCATCTGCATTTACGCGTTGAAACGTCACATTATGCAAATCAGTCATATCATGACACCGCCCCCTGATGACCACGCCCTCCTCCCACTGCACACGTTCTCAACGAGCCATTCTCGAGCCATAAATATCATTATATAATAAACACTAGCCTTGTAGCATTATTGCATATCGCTGCTTTAATGATGCGACTGCTGTACGTTGTCACGGTGTATAGTCATCGAGAAACATGTATTACTGCAGCCCTGACCATGCAGACTGACCATGTGACTGTGGAAAGGGGGACAAAGATGAAGAGAAAAAGGGGGAAAAAATAGACAGAAAATGCCCTTGGCACACTTTCACATGAAATCTCCAGAGCGCCCACACACACACACACACACGTCAGATAGATTTCAGACAGCTGGAAATGTCATCTAAGTGTGCACAGATCTCAGAGGCATCACACACACACACACACACACACACGTTTAAATGCTGTTTAGTTATTAAATTGTGTGCATGTGTGTACTTCAATATTTTGTCACTGATCAGAGACACGATTTTTTATTCATTTTTATTCTGTTTTTCATAAACAGTCAAACTCAAGCACTTTTTTTTTTTACATTCCATGGTACTCGTTTTAACCGACCGCCTCGTTTTCATCTAACAACCTGTGTACTGACATTTTATTTAGCACTGAAGTCCAAGAAGAAGTGCTATTGCTTGTACAGTTTGTGGTTGCCATGGGAACTGGTAGTAATGGTTGGTTTTTAACTTAACTGACTAAAGTGGGCATTCCATTGAAAAAAAAAAGAAAACAAAAAAGAAAGGAAAATATGAACTGAAGAAGGTCCATGTATGTTGCGATAATATGTTTTTCATTTCAAAAGAGGAAAAAAAAAAACACAAACATGATGTTCAGAACAGATTTTGGCTTTAAAATTATAAATACTACAAAAAGCTCTTTTGCTCCTTTGCCCTTTTGCAGCAATTTAGAGTCATTTTGACAAACTTAGGCCTGGTATATACTTGTGTTAAAGCATATTTGTGTATCAACACAAAGAGTGGGATTATGGGTAAGCATGGCATGCAGAAATGTACCATCTCGCTTCCCACCAGAAAGATAAGTATGCGTCACGTATATCAGCAGTGCTGTGCGCCGACCAGGCTTGAAGTGAATGCTGATTGGTTGGCGGAGAGGTCCGCTTGCATAACTCGAAACTTTGTGATGAGACGTTTATTTCTTTTGTAAGTTTAATCAAATTCAGAATAAAATTGTTCGATTCAGAGAAATACATCTCAAGTGTAACAAATCAAAAGTGTAGGCTTGAATCAAAAACGCTTTGTAAAAAATCTCAGTTTAGATTTACTCATGCTGTTAGTTGCTCAGACGGGTGTATTTAATTAAATTTCTCCTCTTTGATAAAACTCATTGGACAGACCAGACATATAAATGAACAGCACCAGTGAGTTTTTTCCTCTTTCTCTCCTCTTTCATGTATGCTTCACAATATAATTGTCACGGATAGTTTGAAGAAGGATGCAAGCGCAGAGTCTTTTATTAAGTGTGAAAAACACGAGAACAAGGACGAGGGTTATGTAACAGACACAAAGTAGACGAGCATGGAATACACATGAGCATGGATAAGACAAGCAAGAAAAACACAACTTACAACAAATAGTGGCTATACAAACAAGACTTCAATACTAGTATTCATTGTGCATAAACATGGTTCAGGTGTTCGTGATCATGTGACTTGGTGCATGACATGAACATGTGGTGTGCAGTGGACGATGGGTGCTATAGTCCTGCTCCACTTTCAGCACAAACCTGACTATCATCACATTATTCAGACCTGCCAACCTTTACTTATTTTGTGTAGCAGTTCTGAAATTCAACATCAGAGTACACTCAAAATATGCAAGAGTCTTCTTTTTCTAATCCAAAAAAACAGCAGATGAGCCAATCAAAATGGGAATCTGGAATGATAGACAGTTACATGGGTGTTTTGAATTCTCCAGTTTTGACTGACACCAATGGAAGCCCTTTCCCCTTCCGTCCATCTCACGTAATCTTCTGTCTCGACTTGATTTTCCAGTCATACTGCAGTCGTACTGCCCCATTTACCTCCATAGTTATTATTGTACCTAGTGGTCAACAATGTTAACTGCAACAAGCACTAAAAGAGGCCCACTGAGGCAGGAATCACACTGCCCCATGCTCGCATTGCAGTGGAGGAGACTAATAACAGGATTGCCAGACTAGGTTAGTCAAATAGAAATGTGTGTGACATACTTGTTTCCCCTCACAAAGTCTCTCTTTTCCAATGCCCAGTTTTTGGGCTAGTTTCAGAACCTTTTTGTGGCTTTTGAGATGTAGTTGAGCTGGATTATTTATTTATTTATTTATTTGAAACCCGGTAACCCGGGTTATTGATATTAGCTTTAACACAACAAAGGTATGCCTAAATCTACTCAAAAACAAGCTGCTAGACTGTGTGCTAGATGAATGTATGTTGTCAACTCTCGACTGCCTATTACCGGATTACTCTAAAAATTCACTAGATGGTAGCCTACAGCATATGTCACGTGTAATGAAGTCTCAACTTACGTTGTTTGAGGCTATGTCATTATTAATGTCGTCCTGTGTATGTATAGCAGGACTGTGCATTATTCCTGTTGAGGCTTGGCAGGCCTGCATTATTGTATAATGGATTTATGTACAGAAAACTACAATCATGATATTGTGGCATGTGAATATGAAGTGTGAGGCTTTATATTGTCTGTCATTACAATAGCCAAGTTAATCCAGAAATATCACACATTTTACTTCCTTTCTTTTCTAATGTCATCGCAATAAAGACACAGAAGGTGATGTAAACCACAGCAACTCAATCTAAATAAAATCCAAAGCATCTGTCATTCTATGATTGTTAGAATTGTGGATTCAAACACTAATTAAATTGAAGTGCTTCAGTACAAGAGCTGCTGAATACAGACAAGTGAAAGTGCTTCAAAAACACTTTGAGTGAGATTTGACTTGGTTTATATTTTTAAGTTTCTTTTTTTTCCCCAGCACTTTAAGCCTATGTTGCATTCTATTTATTATTTCTACACAGTGAACTTGCCTTAATTTTCGCTAGGTTTTTTTTTTTGCAATCTTGTTTCTGTGACACTGCCCCTAGTGGACACAGTCACGTTATGTGCAAGTATGAAAACTGACCTCTATGCACAATGCTTTCACGAGATCGCGGATATGCTCTCAAAGAAGTATAATTCAGCCCTTAGGTGACCCTTACCTCATTTATCAACTTGTCCATTGCCATTCCATTAAAAAGAAGAAAATGCAGACTGAAGAAGTTTTTTTTGCTGAAATTTTAAAAAAAGAAAAATGAAAAAATAAAAAGACTAATTGTCGTGAATGGCGAGTTGAAATGGATGCAATTATTAAAGCGTTTTATTATAGTGAGGCAGGCAGACAAATCCAAAACATGACTCGTTATCAAAAATCGTTAGGTGATTTACAAACAACAATGTTGGGGGTAATCCAAAAGCAAAAACCAGGAAACAAAGCAAGATCAAGAACACAAGAATCAAAACATGGAACAAAGGCTTGGTATGAACAGGTGGCAAAACACTGAACAATACCTCGCCATGAACAAAGACACACAGGGCTTTAAATATACAAACTAATTAAGGGCAAACTGAATACAGGTGAGAATGATAAGGACACATGAAGAAAACCAATGACAGGACATGTGTGGAGATAGGACATCAATCAAAACAAAAACACACGTGGCAATGTAAACAAAAACATGACAACACGGAAGTGCGCGCTTCAGCGCCGTAGGCTGTATGCGTGCTAAGGTCTTCTGCTAAGCTCTTCAGCATTAAGCACGAGGGGGAGATTCCTGACAGACCCCCTTGCCCCAAGGGCGCTTCTCCCAAAGCGCCTTCAAACACTCTCCTGGTGGTCCGGCCCCTCTGGGTAAAACAACCAGACAACATCCAAGGTCCCGAGGCAGGCATTGCCTATCATGTTGGCTTCTTCCAAAGGAACCAGGAAGCAGACATGGGGCATAGTGGCGAGAAGCAGGTGGTAGGTTGATGACAGGCTAGCTGGGGTCAGGTGGCATAAGCAGGTCTTGGGAAGCCGCGCCATCTGCCTCTGGCGTGAGCAGGTCATGGAATGTAGACTGTACCATTGACCTCTGGCAGGAGCTTGGCTAGGGAACCCATGCCGTGAGCCTCTGGCATGAGCAGGACTTGGGAGGCCACACGTTTGGCCTCTGGTGTGAGCAGGACCTAGAAGCCCACGCCACTGGTGTCAGGCAGGAGCAGGTAATGGGAGGCTGTGCAGTTGGTCTCAGGTGGGAGCAGGACTTGGGAGGCTGCCACGTCAGCCTCAGGCATGAGCAGGACTTGGGAGACTGCGCTGTTAGCCTCTAGCCAGAGCAGCACTTGGGAGGCCACGTCGTCAGCCTCAGGCAGGAGCATGTCGTGGGAGGAAGCATTATCAGCCTCTGGTGTGAGCAGGATTTGGAAGGCCATCTCATTGGCCTCTGGTGTGAGTGAGCCTTGGGAGTCTGCCTCGTTAGCCTCAGGCATGAATGGGTCTTGGGAGGCCAACCCATCGCCCTCAGGCAGGAGTAGGTTGTGAGAGGCCGCGCCACCAACCTTTAGCTGGAGCAGGACTTGGGAGGTCCCACTGTTGGCCTCTAGCGTGAGCAGATTGTGGGAGGCTGTGCCGTTAGCCGCTAGCAGGAGTAGGACTTGGGAAACCGTGCCATCAGCCTTAGGCGTGAGCAGAACTTGGGGGACTGTGCCATCGGCCTCTAGCAGAAGCAGGACTTGGGAGGCCATGCCATTGGCGTCAGGCATGAATACGTCGTGGGAGGCCACGCCGCCAGCCTCTAGTAGGAGCAGGACTGCGCCATCGTCTTCTAGCATGAGCGGGTCATTGGGAGGCCCGTCATCATCCTCAGGCATGAGTATGTTGTGGGAGGCTGCACCACAAGCGTGACTCTCTAGCGTGATCCGTTCTTGGGAGGCCACGCCGTCGGCCTCAAGCTTGAGCAGGTCATGAGAGCTCGGCTGTGGAGGCCGTCCTATTGGCCTCTGGGCGGAGCTCTGCAGGGGAGGCTGCCTTGCCGTCCTCTGGAGCGAGCTCCGCAGGGGAGGCCCCACGTTGGACTGCTGGCATGGTTGTACTGGCATTATGCCCCTTGTGCCTTCCTGCTGCATCCATGGTGAAGTTGAAGTATTCCGTCATGAATGCCAAGTTGAGCATTTTATTAAAGAGAGGCAGGCAGACAAATCCAAAACATGAATCGAAATCATGAACGGTGAACAGGCAGTGGTCAGGCAATTTATAAATAAAACAACGTCAGAGGTAATCTGAAAGCAAAAACCAGGAAACAAAGCAAGATCTAGAACACGAGAATCAAAACACGGAACAAAAGCTTGGTATGAACAGGTTGCAAAACATTGAACAATACTTCGCCATGAACAAAGACGGGGGTTTAAATATACAAACTGCTTAATTGCAAATGGAATACAGGTGAGAATGATAAGGATACGTGAGGGAGACAACTGATGACAGGATATGGGTGGAGACAGGACATCAATCAAAACAAAAACACACGTGGCATTGTGAACAAAGACATGACAGCATGGAAGCGTGCACTTCAATTCAATTCAATTTTATTTGTATAGTGCTTTTAACAACAGGCATTGTCAAAAAGCAGCGTTACAGAAATAAATACATGTAGGATATAAATTTTAAATGTATGAATTTATCCCTAATGAGCAAGCCAGAGGCGACGGTGGAGGCTGTAGGCTGTATGCGCGCTGAGTGCTTCTGCACACAGTACTCAGTGTGAGGGGGAGATTCCTGACACTAATACAAAGAAAAAAGTAGACAATTCATTAAAAAATAAAAAAAGAAAAGAGTAAAAATGTGAACCACTGAAGCAGCAGATTTTGCTCTTTTCTTTGCTGAAAAAAATGAAAAAGAGAAAAGAAAATGCAGACTAACGATTAAAAAAGAAAATGAAAAATAAAAAAAGACTAATACAATGAAAAAGAAGCAGACATTCCGCATCCCATCGTCTTTTCTTCTTTTATTATCTATACAATACATTTGTGTGTATTGTGTGTATGTCTAACACTACACTGAACCGTGTGTGTGTGTGTGTGCGTGTGTGTGTGTGTGTGTAAGGGGTTGCAGGTGTATGACAATGCGACTGGTCATCCAGTCATGCAAATCCAATTACTCACACATACACACACACACACACACACACACACACACACATATATATATAATTGGGTCAGTTTGTGAGTTTTAGGTGAACAGTGTGGATGTATAAATAGAATGTAACAGATGTTCATGCAAACTAAAAGCAAATTCACACTTTTTAAGAATGCAATTAACACTAAAGCCTTTAATTTATACATAAACAAAAACATAAGTGATGCTATTTGTGTTGTTTTGTCTGTGAACTCTAGCACTAACTCTACCTAATCTAACTGAAGTGTATATATATGAATAGCCTGAAGGATTAGGTCAAATCTATAATTTCGAAACAAACAAACAAACAAATAAATGGTAATGTTTTTAGTTTTTAATTACTTTTCTTTTGTTTTTTGAGTTTGCCAAACAATCAACCATACAGCTAAGGAATATAATTTTACAAAATTCAGATATTACTAATATTCCCTTCCAAAATGTAATTTTCCCCATTTAAATTTTAAATAAATGATTAAATAAAAAAATATAAATGTTAGACTAACCTAATCCACAAGGGACACATGATGCAGTAATCTTAAATTTGCACATGCAGAGGATGTTAAACTAATTTTGAGTAAAAAGTTAATACTCAAGCAAGCAAGTGAGCGAGAGAGAAAGAAAGAAAGAAAAAAGAGGTAGAGGAAAGAGAAAAAGAAATACAAAAAGGAAGCAAGAAAATCAAGACAATTATAAAGAAATTAAAGAGAGGCAAAGAGGAAAAAAAGGAGAAAGAACAAAGAAAAAAAGAAAATAAAGAAAGGACAAGAAAAGACTAAAAGTAAAGTTTTAGCTCTGTGAAAAACAGTTTTGTGAGGGAGCTAAATGTTACACTAGATTTGGCCAATCTAAACACAGGTAGGTGTTTAGCATTAGCCTAGCAAATTACTACCTGAGATATTTCAAATTGTTAGTTTATGCCTACTATTCCAAAAGATTTGAGCAAGGCCATGGCTAGTTAGCACCATAGTTAGCTATCATCTAACTAGCCAGCAGAACTAGCTAACTTACAGTTTTAAAGTAGAAACTGTGTCAGAAACTGAGCAACATCTAGCTAAATAGTTTGATAACATGGCCATCATGTAACCATGGATGTCTTGATCAGCTCCCTAGCCCCCTAGTTGGTGAATCAGTACATTGTGTACATGAGCTCGCGCACTGGTAAGGACTGGTAATCATTTGAGAGCTACAACAACAATAATAATAAGCTACTTACATTTGTAGAAGTAGTTGGTTGAGTTCTTCTGCCATTTTTTTCAAGCTGAGATGCTTCAGAAAATATGACATCATTTCCAGTAAGGGAACATAGTGAGCATCAATGATCTCTGGTTTTTGTGGTGCATTGTGGGATTTTTTAGGGAGCAAAAGTTCCAGTGCACTGGAAAGATTCTGCAAATTAGACAGCCCTTAAAATGGCTGACTCCCTGATCAGTGCCCTGACTGCTGAACAAGGGAGCTGATTGAGCTGTTACTGATTTCACCCAGTAGAATACCATCTGTGACATCAGAAAAATTATATTATAATTCCGAGGGTCGAGTTAAATTGTTTTGTTCTGTGATTATTCAGTCATGCAGTCATTTGCTACATAAATCCACAATGCTAAACATACTACATTTAAATATTTCATGTTCCAACATTAAACTTTAAACTCTGTCACTGAATCCAACACACCTTTCAAACAGGAAGAACAGCTCCTCAGTTTCTTTACTTTACTAATTTACTGTATTAATAATTCAACTTAACAAGGTGACCTGTCAACAAGATGTCAGCTGTGTTCCAAACCTTCTCCCTCGTCCACTCCACCTGTCCTCTCCCCTTCATCAGCTAAAATAATGTATTTAACTCTGGTCTCCAACTTTAATGAGCATTACCCAAGCGTCTAATACCTCCATGCCCTTGATTGAGTTGGTCATAAGGGTCAAGTGAAGTTCATTAGATAAAGGAAGATGGCTACATTTCTGACAGCTTGCTTTTTTAATTGGGTAGCTAGCAATTTGAGTACTAGCCAGGCCTTGTTCATGATATTTAATTAGCTAGCAAAATTAGATAACTTGGTTTTGCTATTCAGCTGAGCAAACAATTGAACAATGCCTGGCTAGTTAGAAAGTTTAATAAATATCATACTAACTAGCCACACATTTCTCAACTTTTAGCTCAGTTATTGCCAGCATCTTTAAAACTGTGACTTAGCTAGTTTTTCCAGCTAGTCAGCAAATAGATTAACTAAAAAGGGAGACCTCGATTTCTGTAAATGTGTTTTGTGACAAATGTGCTACAGAAGTCATTCAAAAAATTCAATTAAGCTAATTACCTTGTATTCATTTGCATAAATGGGTCCGCAATCTAGCTGTCATGCTAGTTATTGAACAATTCTGAAGAAATTTCTTTTGTTTTTCTAAATGGACCCAGCAAGGTATGCTAGCTATATAGCTATGATGTTAGTTAAGTGGGTATATGTACATTTCTACACTTTCACTTCTACAGTTGTGGCTAGTTTTGCTAACTAGTGAGCAAGACAGATAATTATCTTGGCAGTTTGTTAATCATTGGTCAATTTCAAGTTTCTTTTTCAGTGAGATAGCTAGTTACACCACTGCATATACTTTGATGGTTAGCAAAGCATTGCTTAAATTCTAATGCAGACTGTTTTTTTAAATGGTTTGCTACTTTTCTGAGCTAATTGGAAACTGCCTAGACATTGCTTAATTTCTTAAAAAGTTTCTCATTCAAAACTGAACAGCTAGTTTCCCTTGCTAGATAGCAAGCTGGATAAATATTATATTATTGAGTCAATCTAATTTTTTTTAAATGTTGAGTTCATTTTGCTAGGTAGTTAGTGAGTTGAGTAAGTATTATGCTAATTAGGTAGAGACTCTTACATTTCTGACAGTTCCCTCTCCTGTAAACTGAGCTAGATAGATTTGCTGGCTATTTATCATGGTAATGCACTGCCCCATGTGGCTGCATGTTTCAGTAGCTCTTGGTGTGTGTATATTGTCTTTTCATGTTTCTTCGTACTTTATGTTTTAGTATTTCTAAGTTCCTATTATACTACTAAGTCTGATCATGGATACAACAGTAACACAATGTTATCAAGTTGTCTACACAAGGGACAAGCTGCTAGCGCTGCATGGAGCATGATTAGTGCAAAGCCCTTAAGGACGATTTGAATGTACATACTGCATAGTGTTGCATAAGTCACATGGGGATGACACTGACAGAATCACAGAATGCACCACTGACTACATTAATATTTGCATTACAATGTTATCTTGTCATGACTGTACACTGCTACCCAAAAAAATCAAGCCGTGGGTCACCAGTGACGTGAAGGACAGCTATCGAAACAACAAGCGATAGCCTTTAGGGATGGTAATGGGAAGGAGCCGACAAATATTCAGAGACAGCTGAGGATCCAGATGAGAGAGAAGAAAGAAGAGTACACAAAGAAAGTGGAAAGGAAACGTCAAAAGAACAACATGAGGAAAGTGTGGAATGGTATGAAGACCATCACCGACTGGGACCAAAAAAAAATCAGCAGCACAACAGAGGGCAAAGAGAGAGCAAATGAGTTTTACAATAGGTTTGTCATATCGGCCACCAACTCATCTTCTTCCACTTCCACTGTTCTTACCCATCTTGCCCCACCCTCCACTGACCTGCCCCCTTCTCTCCTTGCTTGATCATGTCCTCAAATTTTCCCAACATCACCACAGGGCAGGTCAGGAGGGAGCTGAGAAGGATCCAAATGATGGAAAACTGCAGGTCCTCCATCTTCTGAGACCACAGGTCTGTAGCAAACTGGACCCCCTACAATTCAACTACAATGAGCAGGTTGGAGTACAGGACATCATCATTTACATGCTCCACTGTGTCTACTCTCCCTCGGATAAGCCGAGGTGCTGGAAGGATTATATATTTGATTTCTCCAGCACTTTCAACACCATCTGGCCCCTCCTGCTGATAGAGATGAAAGTGGAAGCCCACCTGATGTCCTGGGTTACAGACTATCTGACTGGCAGACCAAAATTTGCCAAGTTAAAGCACTGTGTCTGTGGGTAAGCAGTACTGGTGCACCACAGGGCCCTATGTCTGATTGGGGACTTTGGCTGTGCAGAATATTTCTGATGGGATGAATATTTCCAAGACCATGGAGATGGCCCTTCCCTGATAAAAATCTCTACTGAGGGGGTTCAAGCCTTTTATCTTCTGCAATAAGATGTTGCAGATGTTTTACCAGTCAGAAGTGGCAAGTATTTTCTTTCACACTGTTCATACTTGTTGGGGGACAAAGGCAAAGGGGAAAGAGAAGGACTCTAACTACCTGAACAAACTGATAAAAATCAGATCTGTAGCCACTTCACTGTTCATCCACAGAGCCATACTGTATACTCATTGAAGCCACTTTAATATGTTCTTTTTTGACAATTTCTTTTTTCAAAAATTTTGCCAGTTAAATAGCAAGCTGGCTAATTATCATACTAGTTCTCAAGGCATTGCTTAATTTCTGAGGCAGTTTTCTTTTTAAAACAGCAATAAAATGGTGGGAGAAGCTGTTTGCACAATTTAAAACATGAAAATTGTGTTGTTTTTTTTTCTCTGAGACAAGATTTTTTCAGAATCTGGTTGTTGATACACAGTTTGTCTATAAACCCAAACACTTTCCTAAACATCAGAATGAACCTTCCAGTAACATCCTTTCCCTCATCTCTTGCTTCCTCTTGTTTATCCTGCAATATCCTTAAACTTGTGTGCTAATTTTATACTTTATTTTTGTCTTGTGCACGTTAAACAGAAGTGAAATCTCCTCAGGACTCGATCAAGGCAATCTTGTGATCATTAAAGATCGTTAAATAGGCAGTTTAGCTTCTGCTAAAGCAGATTACGGTTTTGTGCTAACACATGCTTCATTACTTCCTCCACCGTGAGCGCTGAGGAGATAATGAAGTAAATAAACCTGCCTGCCTTAAAGAACAAGCTCTGAGAAGTGTGTGGTGAGATTTAAGGCAGTAATAAGAAAATAAATGGTGTGAGAAAGGTGGCTTTCCCTCCCGTTAGTGTGGGTGTGTGTGAAACACATGCTAATGCTCGTTATTCTGCTGATGAGGGATTTACAATCTGTGATATAAAGGACTGCATACAGATGCTTTACTTTAAAAACTTTATTGCTATAAAGATAAACAGTGGAATGTTCCAGAAGTAATGGCGTCATTCATGATTAGCCTTAGTGACTGTGAATAACATAACGAGTCTTGCTGTGTTAAAGAGCAACACATGGTGTGAAACTTTATCTTTTATTCTGATTGTGTGTTTAGATAAAAGTAATGTTGCCAGCATCTTTAAAAAAAAAAAAAAAAAAAGCATAAACTGACATGAGAGACTTAGCGCACTATGAGCTAGCAGGTTGTAAAAACTGTAAGTAAATAACAATCAAGAATGACTCAATTCTGTGAAATGTGCTTCCAAGAAAACCAAGTTTGCTAACTAGCAAGGTGGCTAACTATCAATGCTAGTTAACTAGACTGTAGCTAAATTGGACAGGTTCCTTGTAAAGCAGTGAGATATTTAGTTTAGTTAGCAAGCTGACTTGCTTGACCAGGTACAGCTATTTTTTTAAGACAGTGGGATAAAATTGTAAGTTAGCTAGTTTTGCTAGCTAGATAGTGAGCCAGATAGTCAGACATTTTCCATTTTTGTGTTAGCTAGTTTTGCTAACTAGTTAGCCATCTGGCTAATTATCCTCCAAGTGATCCAGGCTTTGATCAATCTCTGAGATTCTTTTCAGAATGGTGAGCCAGCTACTTTCTGCCCTGTGTAACTAGCATGCTAGTTAGCAAGGCGCTCAATTTCTGATGCAATTTCTTTTTCAGAAAGAGTTTGCTAGTTAGCAAGATGATTAGGTGTACCACTAATTAACCAGATATTCCTCAATTCCTGACTTTTTTTTATTTGTCTATTTAAGGCTGCTTAACTATCATGCTACATAGCAAAGCACTCAATTTCTGTTGCTGTTTCTTTTTCAAAATTGTAAGCTAGCTACCTTTTTGAACTGATTATCAAGCTGGCTAGGTATAATGCTAGTTAGCCAGTCATTGCTCAATTTCTGAAAAAAAGTTTCCTCTTCAAATCAGAGTAAGTTAGCTTTATTTGCTAGTTAACAAGTTTGCTAACTATCATAGTAGTTATGTAGTTTGTAAATTCGTACTTTTTCCTTTTTTAAACTGCATGTTTTGCTATATAGTTAGCAAGCTGAATAAGAATTACTCTTATTGGATAGGTATTGCTTTGTTTTTGACACAGTTTTGTTATAAACTGAGCTAGGTTTTTTTGCTGGCTTCATATAAAAAGCAGGTATACTATAATGCTAGCTCACCAGGCATTGCTAACAGTGAACAAGTCCATCAATTTAGCCAGGCATTACTTAATTTTTGACAAATTCCTTTTTAAAATCAAGAGACAGCTAGTTCAATATCTGATGTTTTCCTTTTCCAAAATATGACTTAGCTAATTTTGATCGTTAGTTAGCAAGCTGGATAGGTTATATACAAATTAAATTATATAACATAAAGCAATTTCAAAAATGGATCTTTAAAATGTATATAGGTTATATACAAATTAAATTATATAACATAAAGCAATTTCAAAAATGGATCTTTAAAATATATATAGGTTATATACAAATTAAATTATATAACATAAAGCAATTTCAAAAATGGATCTTTAATATATATATATATATATATATATATATATATATATATATAATGTGATGCATTTACTCATATTTTAAACGTAGAGCTTCATGTTTCCTTCCGAAATTAGAAATTTGACTCATCCCCCGAGAGCTCATAAACAAGCCACTTTCCAGGAGATTTTAGTATCAGTTAGTAAGAAGCTAATTATAAATAATAAGCAGAGAAGAGCTTTAACTTTTCTTTGATCACATGTGGAAGTTGAAGAGCTGATTGAGACAACTCTGGACTCCTGTCTTACAGAACTGAAAACCTAAGTCCTCCTGTCCTCATTAGTCATCCACCCAGGATGTGATACTGACCTCATCCCCCTCTCTGGGATTTCCTCCTCCTCATCATTAAGCCGAGAAGAGAAGATGGAGCAAGAATACTTGTAAAGAAAAGATGAGCTTCTAAAGCAACTAATGAGTACAAATACAGATCATTAATTTATTGTGTGGTGCAAACAGGTGAACGTGACATACAGTAATTTAATTATTGTTACTGTTTAATGTGTATAAAATGCAAATTTCCCACAGCACTGTTGAAATCTGGGTTCTGACCAGACAAAATATGTTGATTAATTTTCTATAAGAGCAGCTCTACAATAGTGCAGCTGTAGATCACAGGTTTATATCAATGTGCTCGTTAACAGGGACTCGTATGATGGACGCTCAACATAAATGGATTAAAAGATGTGTGTAACCGTTGACATGGTGAAGTTTTCTCTGAGGAAATGTTTATTTGACATTTATAGAAGGAGTTTTCAGTGTCACTGCTTTGTAACAGTGAGAGGAAAAGCTGTAACGTTAGGTTTGCTGACATGGGAACGTCTTCATGGCAGAGGAGAAGGACTGATGAGTAAATGACTGTTTATAGCTGCTTTAACGTAAGTGAGAACAGGAACAAACGTGCTTCACGGATGTTCCACAACATTAAATGTAACTGTGTATGGATTTAAAAAAAAAGACGAGACGTCAGATTTTAAGAAATAAATAAATAAATAATAAATAATAAAACATAAATAAATAATTTAATAAATAAATGTAAGAGGAATAAAACTCTTGAAGACGTGCTGTTATAGGAAAATAGTCAGTTTCAGGGTGGTAACAGTAATTTCACTTCATACCAATCTGTCACACATTATTTTACAAGAACACTGAATTTCAAAATTTTATGCTTAAGAAATTATATTGCACCTTTTCTAAGCAACCTTGATGAAGGAGACCTGTACAAACAATCCCACCTGAATCTGAATATGTTAATAAAGGTGCAAAATAAATAAAACATATATAACATAAAACCTTTTTATTATTATTATTATTATTATTAGTTGTACACTGGTATAAACCAAACCCTTGTAAAAGAAGTGTATTTAACTGTACTTTAAAAAAGTATACTTAATATTGAAAGTACATACTTTTAGTGTTAACACTTTATACATAATAAATGTAATATTTTCGAGCAATTTATGACAAGTATGCTTTTGAGTGCTTTTTTCAAACAGTTTAGTTGCACTGTAATTAAACTTAATGGCATTTTAAAATAATTTTCAGTGTCACTAAATATAACTGAATATATTTAAGAAAATCTGGGGGGAAAATCATTTAAATGTACTTTTAAAGTATGCGGTTACCTAAGGAATAACACAGAGGTAGGTGAGGGTTGGGGGGTTGGTTGTGGGGGTGGTGGGGGGTGATGTGGCACAACGCACAAGCTGAGTGCCGCTACCCCCCGGAGTGTATTATTTTCTCATAACAGAATGATCTGGAGTCTGTTCTTATGTTATAGCACAGCAGTCAAATGTCTAATTTATTAATGTACGAAATGTCACACACTTTAATGGTTTATGGTTAGTGTCTGAGAGACTATACGTCCTAGAGACAAGTTAGTTACTGTTCTCAACTACATTATAGCCACGATAAACATTCACTCACCAGCCTCTCTCTCTCTTTCCCTCTTTCTCACTCACCCGATCTGATCTCTCTTTCTTTTTCTCCCTCACACACACACAAAGCACAGCCAGTCATTTTACTGAGGAAAATGGAAAGCGTAACCGAGACTGAGAGTGCTTACAACCGAGACTACTTCCATAAATGTTAACAAATGCTTCCTAACAAAAGAACTTCACCATATCAACAGCTTTTAAATCAATCTTAGATTAGGCAGAGCGTCCACTGTACAAGTCCCTGTGTATGAACTGTTACTATAAAAACAATAACATATCAGAACGAGCGCATTAATATAAACCTATCGTTCGTGTTACAGCTGGAACATGAAAATAATGCACACCTTTTGACCAATTAGATTCGAGCATTCAACCATGCTGTGGTATAAATAGAAAAATCTAAGCACAACCTTCAGGTCTCAATTGTACCTTGACCAGGAATTGAACCCAGGCCTTTTGCATGGCAGGCAAGAACTCTACCACTGAGTCATCAATCGTGACTCATGCGTGCCTCTAGGACACAGATTCTACTATGCCCGAAATGGATTTTAAACATACTGTTGGGTGTACTGCTGCACAAATTCAGTACACTGACTTCCTACTTACTTGATACACTTGATACACTAACTTGCTACTTATTGTAATAATAGCACTGAATCACTGTGAATGTCTACCAGACAAGTCTAGTTAAAGGAATTCACTCAATCTGCATCAATGAACAGTGACTATACTTGTGTCAACACCAGACAAGGTAAGTAAAGGCTTCAATAAAACAAAAAAAAGGTAAATAATATGTTTATTAAAGCATGAATTTAGTATTAGTATTTATTGGCTTTTAAAAAAATACTCTTTAGTAATATAGTAAGTTCAGTATGACCGAATGCCACCAGTTGATGACCTCTGCTTTAGTGTGTTGAGTAATAACATCACTGAAGTGTACCTCTTTGCTGTACTAAATCATAATTAATGTTTTTTTAACATTGTCTTTTTAAATAATGCACTTAAGTTGACAAGGCAATTAAACTTACTTTTATTTAAGTTTCAGTATGTAAAAAGTACTGAAGTGTACATGATACATTATATTAAAGGATACTTTGAAAGGCATTGTTTTAAACTATACACTTAAATTGACAAAAGTATTTTTGTACATACTTGGAGTATATTATTTATCCTTTATTGCATGGTGTTGCTTCAGAGTAAGGAAAAAAAATGGTATGGTACTATCACACACACACACACACACACACACACACACACACACACACACACACACACACACAGAAACGGAGCCTAAGTGTAAATGCTGTTTCTAAAAGGGTGGGGTTAAATGTAAGCAATGGTGTATTTATATTTGCTCACGTGGCCTTTCCCTAATTTTTATTTTTTTTTCAATCTCTTTTCCTGGACGCGAGGCATGTGTGGCAGCCCAGGCTTTCCCACTTGAGGATGAGAGACAATAGAGAATAAGCAGAGTTGGGTGGAAAGGAAAGTTATGGAGGAAGACGGTAAAGATGAGTCAGATGATTCGGCATTAGGTATAGGCTTCATGCAGAGAGTTCATACAGTTCAGGACATTCATTGATTTGTATTCATTTTTTAGAGCATATAAGTAAATTTTGCAGTGCATTTTAATTATTATCATAATTGACGTATTGATAGCTTCAGATCAAGCAGACCAAGAGGCAAATGAAGAAGAAAATGAGGCTGGTGCACCTGTCACACTGGCCTGTCGACTGTGAAAACAGAGGAAGATGCAAATTCTCTGGCTACAAGGGCATTATCAAGGTTCAGTGCACCAAGTGTGAAGTGTTTCTCTGTTTTATCACTGAGAAAAACTGCTTCATGGACTTTCATATGCAGTAAAGTTCTACAAAATTTAAGTAGGACTACATGACGAAGCAGTAGTACCTCCTTCTACAGGATGTGTTTTATGGTGGCATACAAGCTGTTTTTTGGTCTGTTTTTCAGAATAAGGACAAAGTGTTTTTTTTTTTTTTTCATGTTTAGGTTTCCTACTGTGTGAATTTAATTGCAAAATGTTTTTGACTTCCAAAACCTTCCAAAGTTCCTTCGGGGTAAAGTACCTCTACTAAAAAAGAAAATGCAATTACCTGGTTATGTTTTTGGTCTACCTTTCTAATGATATTCTTTCATGTCATGTCAATAAAAAAGATGATCTTTCATTTTTTTTTTTTTTTTTTTTTTTTTTAAAAAAAAGCATTTTCCTTATTATTACCATTGTTGCACACTGTTGTCTCAAAGGGATGTACCCCAAAGTAACATTCCAAATTAAACAAAGAGGTCTGAATAGGTTATAGTGGACCATGTTAAGTAAAAAATGATGAAACAAGTGAAAAACAAATAAAATTTTTAAAATGATTTAAAAAGTAATAATAATAAAAATAAAAAAAATCTTGCAATAACCTGGTTGCAAAAGTGTGCATACCCCTTAACTAATACTTTGGTAAAGCACCTTTTGCTTGTAATACAGCATTCAGTCTTTTTGGGTGATAGTCTACCAACTTAGCACATCTTGATTTGGGAATTTTATTCCACTCTTCCTTACAAAAATGCTCCAGATTTGAATTTTGAGGGGATCTCCTGTGCACAGCCCTCTTCAAGTCATTCTCCAGGTTTTCAATAGGATTTAGATCAGGGCTCTGACTGATCCATTCCAAAATGTTGATCTTCTCCTTCTGAAGCCATTCCTTTGTTGACTTGGATTTGTACTTTGGGTCATTATCGTGCTGGAAGGTAAAGTTTTTCTTCATCTTCAGCTATCAAACAGGGGTCTGCCAGTTTTGTGCCAAAATAGATTGGTATTTGGAGCTATGTATGCGTCCTTCTATCTTGACTACAGCCCCAGTCCCAGCTGAAAAGAAGCAACTCCATAGCATGATGCTGCCACCACCATGCTTCACTGTGGGTATGGTGTCCTTTGGGTGATAAGCTGTCTTATTTTTCTTTTAGAATTATGCCCAAAAAAGTTCTACCTTGGTCTCATCAGACCATAACACATTTTGTCACGTGGTTCGGGTGGAATACATGTACACCAATCAGCCATAACATTAAAACCACCTGCCTAATATTGTGTAGGTCCTCCTTGTTCCACTAAAACAGCTCTGAACCATCGAGGGATGGACTCCACAAGACCTCTGAAGGTGTGCTATGGTATTTGGCACCAAGACTTTAGCAGCAGATCCTTTAAGTCCTGTAAGTTGCGAGGTGGGGCCTCCATGGATCGGATTTGTTTGTCCAGCACATCCCACAGATGCTCGAGCAGATTGAACTCTGAGGAATATGGAGGCCAAGTCAACACCTTAAACTCTCCGTCATTTTCCTCAAACCATTCCTGAACAATTTTTGCAGTGTGGCAGGGCGCATTATCCTGTTGAAAGAGGCCACTGCCATTAGGGAATACTGTTGCCATGAAGGGGTGTACTTGGTGTGCAACAATGTTTAGGTAGGTGGTACGTGTCAAAGTAACATCCACATGAATGCCAGGACCCAAGGTTTCCCAGCAGAACATTGCCCAGAGCATCACACTGCCTCTGCAGGCTTGTCTTCTTCGCATAGTTAATCCTGGTGCCATCTCTTCCCCAGGTAAGCGACACACACATACCCGGCTGTCCACATGATGTAAAAGAATGTAAAAATAATGTTATTCATCAGACCAGGCCACTTTCTTTCATCGCTCTGTGGTTCAGTTCAGATGCTCACCTGCCCATTGTAGGCGCTTTTGGCAGTGGACAGGGGTCAGCATGGGCACTCTGACTGGTCTGCTGCATGGCAAGCTGCAATGCACTGTGTGTTCTGACACCTTTCTATCATAGCCAGCATTAGCTTTTTCAGCAATTTCCGCTAAAGGAGCACTTCTGTGTTAAAATCTGATTCAACAAGGTATCATTTTCTATTTAATTCTCCATAAAAATATATATATAAATAAATCAAAATAAAATATTCTTTTAGTAGCACTAGTCATCCTCAGTGTGTTTAACACCGAGTTCCACAGCTGGTCTCTACATTCCTCACGTTAATCCATTGTTTATCTACACAACCTGTATACGGCTCATGTTCCATATTTAGATGTTTCTAAACCTCACCAGGCCAGTGTTGTTAGCAACAAGGCTTCACTTCTTGCTCTGTTTAGACATTTCTGCTACTTTTTCACCAATTCTGCCTTGTACTAAATCTGCTAAAAGGGTTTTAAAGAACACAGCTTTGTTAGGATAATAACTCACACTACCTGCTGAAAACTATCCACTTCAATGTGATAAAAATAGTTACAAGGTTCTGTGCTGAAAGTATAAATTGCTAAGTTCATGACTAGCATAGATTTTTTTCTGAACTTCCCTGGCTTGACTTAGCATTGTAAAAGGTCAGCAGGGGAAGAGCTTAAGTAAAATTTGACCAGGTGATCACATGTGACATTATGACTGGCAATCTTTTCTTCTTTGGTTTAAAATTAATCACTTGCTTCATTTATACAATAAAATTAATTAGGATTTAACTTAAGCTCCACCCCCGTGACCAGGCCATGGGAATTGATCTGATCATGTGACTTCACCACTAGCTGTTCTTCACATTTTTGACTAGTTTAGGACATAATGCTGTTTAATTAACATAATATAGCAGATTAGCAACATTAACCAAGCTAGTCAACTATGTTTTAATTCATTTGTTTCTTATTTATTGTCTTGTTTTTTTCCTCTTGTTTTTCCTTTCAGTTTTTGTTTTTTCTTGTTTGGTCTTTTTTTTCATTCTTTTTTTCCCCACTTTTTTCTCTTTAAAAATTCTTGTTATTTATTTTTTTCTTCATGTCTTGCTTTTTCATGCTTCCATTTTTTCCTTTTTGTTTTTTCTCTTTTTGTCTTCTTCTTTTTCTTTTTCTTTTTTCCCCTCTTTTTTCTGGTTTTATTTAATTTTTATTCATTTTTTTTCTTCCTTTATTTATCCTTTATTTTCTTTTCTATCTTTTTTGTTTCATTTTTTTCTATATTTTACTTTTTTTAATTTTCATTTAATTTTTTTTCTTTGTGTTTTTCTGCCCTTTTTTCTTTTTTTGTCTCCTCTTTCACATATCTTTATTTTCTTTCTCCTTCTAAGCTTTTAATTTTTTCTCTTTTTCTGTTTTCTTTGTTATTGTATGTTTTACGATTAGAAAATCTGGAATACATCACCTGATCTTGATTTTGCTCAAGAATCTGTCTCACTCTTAGTGTCTCACTTTGTGTCTCACTGTCTCTTGCCACTTGATGATGTAATCGTAGTTAGTGACCGCAGGCTGAACTGTGACCCTGACTGAATGGTAGTGGTGTTTATTCCCAGTGCAAATACCTGCTGTTCCTGAGAAGTATATTTACAGAGTGATGCAATAAACAGAAGTGTCTATAAACAATTATAAACCATGCGAGACGGAAGAAAAGCTCACGTCGCACAAACACACGGCTCAAATTCCTCTCCTGCCCGGATATGTAATCAAAACATTTAATTTTAAATACTAATAAACTACAGATAGTTTAAAAAAATGTTCAATCCCAGCATCAGTATGTTCTTTAGATTAGAACACGGTTTCATTAAGAGCGTTTTCTTGTTACGGCCAATCGGCTTCGTCCCATTACAGCAAATGCGATGTTATTAAACCCAGAGTAAGGCTTTATTAAAGCGGCCATTTTTAGCTTTCTCTATGTGTTTTATTAAGAGAAGACTAAACGTGTATATATGTAAATAAGGCAAAGAACATTTTACATCTTTACATTTAGCACAGAGAGAGACAGAGAGAGAGAGACAGAGAGAGAGAGACAGAGTTGTTGTCTCACTTGCTATCCATGTTTCACTCTCTCTCTGGCTATCTCACTCTTCTCCTTCTGTCTCACCCTCTGCTGATGTCGCATTCTCTCTATCTCACTCTTCTTCTTCTGTCTCACCCTCTGCTGATGTCGTATTCTGGCTGTCTCACTCTCCTCCTTCTGTCTCACCCTCTGCTGCTGTCACATTCTCTCTATCTCACTCTTCTCCTTCTGTCTCACCCTCTGCTGATGTCACATTCTGGCTGTCTCACCCTCTGGTGATGTTGCATTCTGTCTGTCTCACTCTTCTCCTTCTGTCTCACCTTCTGCTGATGTCGCATTCTGGCTGTCTCACTCTTCTCCTTCTGTTGCATTCTGTCTGTCTCACCCTCTGCTGATGTCACATTCTGGCTGTCTCACTCTTCTCCTTCTGTCTCACCCTCTGCTGATGTCACATTCTGGCTGTCTCACTCTTCTCCTTCTGTCTCACCCTCTGCTGATGTCACATTCTGTCTGTCTGATGATTCTTTTGTCCATCTCACTCTCTGTGTCTCATTCACGCTCTGTTTGTCTCATTTTTCCTTTGTCTCACTCTCTCTGCCTGTCTCACTCACTGTTGTCTTTTTTCTTTTTTTTCTCTAGTTTGGCTTCTCTTTTTCTTTTCTTCTTCCTTTTCCTTTTAATTTTGAGTGAAATAGAACTTGTTTTCTTTCTTTCTTTCTTTCTTTTATTTCCCTTTTATTCATGTTTTCTTCCTGTCTTTCCTTTTTTCTCTTTTTTGTCTTCTTTTTAACCCCCCCTTTCCCTTTCTCTCTTTCATTCTTCCATTTTTTCGCTGCTGAATTTTCCTTTGTGTGGTTTCTCTTGTTTATTCTGTTTCCTTTCTTTCTCTTGTTTTGTTCTCTCATTTTCTTTATTTCATACTTTTTCCTCTTACTTTCAAGTTTTCTCACTCTTACCTTTCTTTCTTTCTTTGCTTTGTTTTATAGATTTCAGCAACTGATAGGGGGTGAATTATTAAATTTCTATTCAATTCCACAACATGCGTGTGAATCAGTAATTTATAAAGGTTAATGAAGATGTATAAGTGAGTATTATTGAGACTGTGTGTATGTATGTGTGTGTGTGTGTGTGTGTGTGTGTGTGGTCACGAAGATAATCCTTACTGATGTTTTGCAGTATGTCATGTGCGTGTAAAGTCTTTAAAAGATGACAGGACGAGTCTCGAGGGAGCGTCACTTTAATCTGCACTTAAAAGCAAATCTCACGCCCAACACGGTTCCTAATGCACCCTTGTCAACTTCCCCTAAGGACTCGGAAGAGTGGAAAACCTACATCATACCTAAAAACGAATACTTAAAAGTGGGACTTGTGCTCCAGTTTCCTAGGCAAGAAAATTTTTATTTGGATCTGGATATGAATATGTAAAAGTGCTTGGCCCCCTTAATAAATCACAATCACTTCTGGATGTCAAAATACTGATAATAATTCCAGAACACGGCTTCCAGAAGATAATAATCAGCCCCTGAATGAACCTAAATAACCTTTGACCTTTGTTCCTGTTTGACTCCGCCCACTACACACCAGCAGTTTGGTTCTGGAGGTATCGTGTTATCTGGTTCGTGTTTGTGTGTGTGTGGTCTGTTATTTTGTCTCTTTTTTGTCAATGGGATGATAAATGACCATGATAAATGTCTTTGCCACCTGAGACACTGCACTGCATCGTGGGAAAGGAAGCATTGCATTGTGGGATAAGAATGGGGAAATCTTATTCATCTTTGAGGAAACATCAAGAGGCACATGACAAACAAATGTGATCTTGTCTAAAATAATACAGCTTAAGCATGGAGTAATTTTATTAATCATATTAGTAATGGCATTCTGTAGTTTTTTTTAGTGTATTTACAGGAAAAACATACATTTTAGCAAGACATATTGTTCTAAGTTCAGAATAATGAACCACCACATGCGTTAAAATGACCACAGAAATTTTTAGGAAAGCAACACTCAGACTTTGACCTAAATAAACTCTTAGCCGGGTTTGCTGGCATTTTTTTTGCGTGATTTCTCATTTCTGTTTCTCTCCCTGTTATGCTGCACAAATCACTATAATTAAATCCACCAGCTGTCCATCATCAAACACAACAAGTGTGTTTACACATTTACGTCCGGCGCCACCGTAGAAAAAAAAACCTTCTGACAAAAACGTTCATAATTACTGTAATTAAACTTGTCTAAAAGCAGAATTCTAGTCATTTCCCTCAGGCTCCAGGGTTATGTCCCAAACCACATACTACTCATTACAGTAGTGGTAAAAAGTGTGTCAGAGTAGGGCACCACCTATGAAAACTTTGGCGTTGTCACAGGAAGTGACAGTATCTTGTGATTGTGAAGCTCCAGTGTGGTTTAGCTAGCTAGGTGAGTAAATGCTAAACAGACTATACCAACATATGCAATATACTGCAATATTAAACATATATTGCTATTCTGGTCACTGAATTGTACATTTAAATACTAACCAATTATTGGTAGCATCATGACAAGAGTTCTTCTAATGTCCCTGTTTTGGACAAATTTGAAGAAGCAATGTCTCTTTTTGACCAAGTCTGTTCATGGAGATCCATAAAACTAGCGGATAGAACTGCTGTTGTGTTAGCTAATGTTTACCTTTGTTTGTAGCTGACATTTTCTTGACTGTTTTAATTAGCAGTTATATTTGTGTTTGTAGATCGCCAGCCGTTCCCGTGGTTACATACATTTAGCTAGCTAACATAACCCAAACCTGACATGCAGTGTATGCTACTCTGTAGCTAGATTAAGTTAGTTAGCTATGCTAGTCAGCTCACACTTCTCCATTCTATCTGGCTAGTTAAAAACCTAGCTAGCTTCTGGCTAGTTAAAAACCTAGCTAGAAAAGCTACTGAGCTATGTGGCTAAACATTCTAAAAAATAAATAAACATTTTTAATAAAACCTTAATTTGTATTAAGTTTGTATTGTGGTAAATTTCCACACAGTTATCATGATATGGATATATATTACGCACCCTATAAAAACCACTGATCATGTTAGAAAGCGGAATGTGAAACATTTCCCTTGGGCAACAATGAAGAGTCTAAAGCAAGGACACTTCTGAAATGTCAACTCTAAATGACCTTTCACCTCTGACCTGGTAGGCTTTGCCACTACAAGCCAGCAGGGTGTTTTTGTATGTATCGTATTATCTGGTTACCGTGTGTGGTCGTTTTTTTCTTCTCTCTTCTTTTGTCTTTGTTTCTGTGGGATGATAAATGACCAGGAGTCTTTGCCACCTGAGACGCCGCACTGCATCGTGGGAAATGGAGCAAAAGTCTAGAGGCTTTGTCCTAAAGGAAAAGAGGAAACCTTTTTATGAGGCGATGTGGGTGAAAGCTCAGTACTAGAGTGAGTGTGTAAGTGAGACAGAATTTGCTTTATGACCCATATGAACTGAAAATATAGTTTGTTGGGGGGAAAAGGAAATGAAATAAATAATACTGCAGTATCTCTCTTTTTTATCTCTCTATTTTTTCCCTGCTTATTAATCTTCACTACCTGCTTTCTCTGCTCTCTTTCTTCTCACCCGCTCTCAGCAGATCCTGGTGTGGGAGTAAGAGAGTGCTGGCTCATGGGTAACAAAAAAAAAGAGTCAGAGAGAAAGAGAAAGGGCATTTGGAAGAAGAGAACTGGACCTTTTCCCAACTGGCTACCAGTCTAGAACCAAGGATTCTAGCTGGATGTTGTTTTTTTTTTTGGTAGGCCCTCAAGGTCAGCATCAGACCATACAAACACTGAATATAAAAAAACAGGATAAAAAATAACCTGACTTCTTGTTGCTGCTTATGTCATGGAGAGCAAGAGGTGTCTCTATGTCAAACCAAGCAGAAGACTGAATGAAGACAGAGACAGGAGTTAGACCAAAGCCATGATCATTACAGGGGTGTGCCCACAAGAGAGAGCCAGAATGGAAAATACCACTCTTGAAATAATGGTCCCTCTGTTGCTACCTTAACCCTGACTTCAAATCCCAACTTCAAGACCTTCTTCCAGAAGACAATTCATTCAGTGGCTAAGATACCAGGAATAGATACAGATTTATCCTAGAGGCACACAGACAGCATGGAACCAGGTTGACAATCAGTCGGGTCCACAGTGTAGGGATCAGTGTAGGGCCAATAAAACACGCTAGCAGGTGATTTGCATGGAGGTGGGTCAGGGAAGTTGTATGCCAGGTGGTCAGGGAACTCACACACCAAGTGAACAAAGCTGATAGTTGGTGGGGCAGAAGACAGAATAATTTCCTCAGCTGGCAGAACTGCAGACATTTTACAGTGGCATCACTGGTGCAGTTTGGCAACACAGTAGGACCCTGAGCTGGCATTGATTTTTCCTCTTGGACTAGTAGAGTGGGTGTCAGAGGATTTGCACACCAGTGGACGTAAGAGCTTACACATTGCTCAGTCAGGGAACTTGCATGCCAATGTCCCAGTGGTAAGTCATGGAAGTCACCCACTGATGTCTCTGGGAATTCCCATGCCAAGTGGTCAGGTGATGTGCACACCAGTAGTCAAAGAACTTACTTATCAGTAGGTCAGGAAACTTGCATACTGGCAGATCAGTGAACTTGCTTGCTAGTAGGTCAGGGAACTCCCATGCCAATGGATCAGGGGATGTGCACAACAGTAGTCAAAGAACTTGCTTGTCAGTGGGTCAGGGACCTTGCACACGGGTGGATCAGTGAAGTCACTTTCTAGTAGGTCAAAGGACTTGCACTGGTGTCTCAGGGAACTCGCTTGCCAGTGGGTCAGGAAACGTGCATTCTGGTAGGTCATAGAACTAGCACACGGTTGGATCAAGTAACTCACACACTGGTGGACCAGGGAACTTGTATACTGTTGGAACAAGGAACACAGACAACATTAATTCCAGGAACTCACACATTGGTGTGTCAGGGAATTTGCGCAGATGATGTGCTGGTTGCAGGACAACGATAAGATGACGAATCAAACTGACTGTAGACTTTCTGGTTCCATTCTGACAATGAAAGCAGGACTCCTACTTCCATTCTGTGCCGAGGATGCTGACACAAACTTCACTCTATCTGATAAAGTAATGGAACAGCCCTGAAGATGCCATGGGCAGGGACGAGGCCGCATTAAAAAATGGGATTGGACCGCAGCAGGATGAATATCTGTTGAGATACGTTCGGAGACTTCATTTGCCTCACACACACAGCTGGGGTCATCGTTATCGGCCATCTCTGGGAATGAATAGCAATTTCTGTGCGTGTGTGTGTGTGTGTGTGTGAGAGAGAGAGAGAGAGAGACAGAGGACATTTCCGCTGCGAGTGGCAGCTCTCGAACTCTGTCAGGCACAAAAGGGCTCCCTGTTGAGTGTGTGTGTGCGTGTGTGTGTGTGTGAGTGTGTGTGTGAGACGGCTCGCTTTACGGCAGAGACAATGGCCGCCGCTGATCAAAGTGCAACAAAACGTGACACTGGCATTCAGGGTATCCATCTGGAGAAAGCTACTACTACGAGTGAGAGACAGACAGAGGCAGAGAGAGAGAAAGAGAGAGAGATATGCATTAGTAAGTGAGATCTGAATGATAAAGGAGACTCATTACTGCGATGACACACTGCTGATATTTGTCGAGGATAATAGAGCTCTCTCTCTCTCATCGTCTCACTCTATCTGTCTCACTCTCTCTTTCTCTGTCTGTCAATCTCTCTTTTTCTCTCCATGTCTCAGTGCCCCTACTTTCCCTCCCTCCCGTCGTCTCGGACTTTCTCTTTTCATTCTCTTTTGAAAGGGATCAAATGATGGTCGGGGGCGCCACAGATCACATGACCAACAGGCTGTCCAGCTTCTGACTGCTCTAAAGGAGACATTTAATAAGAAAGACACGCTTATTTTCATCATTTTAGATCCAAACAGAACTTTTCTAAGTTAAAGAAATACCGTAGTATCTTTGACTTTAAACAGATGACTACTGTATGTTTGTTCTGTATTTTCAGATTTGAAACATATCTATAAATTCTTGATTGCAGAGAATAACAAAGTAGTCATCGTAGGATAAAAAAAAAAGTGTTTTGGGATTTTTTTTTCCCAAAATGGCATGTAACAGGGTTGTTATATAAGATCCACCTCCAATAGTTCCTGTTCCAAAAAAGTGCCAACCCTGGAAAAGTGCCAACCCTGAAGAAAGACAGCCTTGGTTCTTAGTCTTTAGTACAATGTCTCAAAGGAAGTTTCTAGTACAACACTGCTATATTTGAAAGCCAATAGGAATTCATGATAACGTCTAGCTAGTTCTTGATTAGCCTGCTATTTAGCCAGCTAAAAATTATCATCATTGTTCATCTAAACCAGAATTTTGGTTTGAAATGACTTTATTACTGGTTGAAGCTTCTGCGAGGAAACAAAGCACATCGTAGTCTAGCTAGCTAGGTAGTAAACACTCATACACTTTGCTAGCTAGTAGCCTATTACTGAAGGAGCTAATTAGTTAATAGTGTTATAATGCTAAAACCAAACATTCCCATATATGGTAAATGTGAACAGAGCTTTATTTGCAATATGGATACTGATAACAAAGTCATGGCGACTATTGATGGAGTGAGACAAAATGAAAGAAACAAAACACCTCCCACTGTCCTGATTGACCAATCAGAATTGAGTATTTTACAGAGATGTAGAGTAAAGAGTGATTCATATAAGCAGTATAAGGAAGTCCTGTGAGAACTGTTTTAAGTGGTGACCCTAAACAGTCATGAGTAGCAGCATTTAAGACACAGCCGGTTTCACTCTGTCTGCTTTTCTCCGTTTAATCTCACTTCAACCCGTCTGCTGAGACCCACCTGCTTCTATTTACAGAGTCAGATCACTCTTTCATTCTTTTACTCTTTCAGTCATCCGCCCCTAAATCTGTCCATCTGTCTGCAGGATGACGACCAACAGCACACGGGGACATGTGTTATCTGTTACATGCGTCAAATGAGCCTGAGATTACGAGATTCTGGGAGGTAGGGGGAGAAAAGAGAGAGAGAGAGAGAGAGAGAGAGGAATACATTTTTAAAAGGGGGAGAATGAAGATAGAGATGGAAAGGGAGAAAGAGGCAGAGAAAGAAAAAGGAGGCAGAAAAAATGTACAGTATATTACATAATCTTATTTGTTTATTTTTACTCTCCTTATGTCGTCCTTTCTTTTTACCCTCCAGCTGGAAGTAAAAGAAAGAGGGGGATAAAAGAGACGGAGGAGGAGAAGAGAGAGAGAGAGAGAGAGAGAGAGAGGAAGGAAAAGGGTGAAGATTACTTCTCCACACATGTTCTGCAGATCCCCATTTGTAGGTCATTCTGAACAAGAGACAGATGGAGGAGCAGAATTTTTTCTTCTTTCTCTTTCTCTCATCCCTTACTCCCTCGAGCCTCCAAGAAGAATCGACAACAAAATCACCCATCACTCATTCTCTCTCTCTCTCTCTCTCTCTCTCTCTCTCTTTCTCTTGTCTGTCAGCGGAAATAAACCAACAGCATCAGCATTTACTGCGTGCCATGTGCAGATGTTTAGGCGGCCTATAAAGGACCCTGGATTGTCAGATCTCAGAGTGAACAGTTGTGTCACTAAAACTATCCTCCATGTCATGTTCCACAGCTGTTAGCTCCAGGAGTTTAAAAGAAGAAGGTCAAAACGTTGAGAACATTGAACCATCATAGCCAATTTAGAAGCCAGCTAATAGCCTGCTAGCAAACTGGCAGAAATCCCCTGACAGAAACTCGTAAAAAAGTCCATCATTTGTTAGAAACTTGTTAAGAAGATAATGGTGGGGTTAGCCTTTTATCTATTACCTTTCTCTTTTCTTTCTTTCTCTTCTCTCTTTCTTCCTTCATTTTTTTCTTTTTCCATTCTTTTTCGTACTTTCTTTCTCAAAGCTGTTCATATTTTTTTCTTTTCATTTCTTTTCTCATTTGTCTCATTAAAAAAAATGTCCTCTCCTTCTCTTTATCTCTTGTTCTGTTTTTCTTTTTTGCCCTTGCCCCTTTCTTTCTTTCTTTCTTTCACTTTTAATTTTTATTTTTCATTGTTTTCATTTTCTGCTTTTCTTATTTTTTCCTTTTCATTTCGTTCATTCTTTTTTTTTAGATTTCTTTCTTTTTTCTTTCTGTTTTATATTTCTGTTTTTGTAATAATTTATTAATGTTCTTAATTATTTCATCCTTATTTCTTTTTAGCATTTTTGTCAATTTGTCTCAATTTTTCATTTTTTTTTTTCTTCATTTTTTGTCATTAAAAATAGCTCCTTTACTTCTATTTCTCCTTATCCTATTTTATCTCTTCTCTTTAGGTTTTCTTTCTCATCTTTCTTATATGATTTGCCTTTTCTTTCTTTCTTTCTTTCTTTCTTTCTTTCATTGAAAACACTTTTTAATTTTTCATCTTTCTCACTTTCATTATTTTCCCTTTCTTTTTAGTTCTTTCTTTATCTTTATTTTTTTCTCATTATTCTCATTTTTCCTATTCTTTATTTTTTCATTTCCCAGTTAATGTCTGACCAGGCTTAGAGTGTCTTTGGTTTAATCTGATAAGGTGGCAAAAATCTACATTCCTTTTAAGTGAAGTATTTATTCTTTCAAATGGAAGCATAATGAAAATCTCCTGATACCACAAGCGAATTGATGGAGACTTATCCTTAATCCAATTAAGTAAAATACATCTTTGGCCAAAGCAACTTCTGTGCAAGATTTATGTGAACTGGTGCAAGTGTCAAATCATCATCATG
Source organism: Pangasianodon hypophthalmus (assembly GCF_027358585.1). Lineage (NCBI taxonomy): Eukaryota > Metazoa > Chordata > Actinopteri > Siluriformes > Pangasiidae > Pangasianodon > Pangasianodon hypophthalmus. The sequence goes on from NC_069735.1 coordinate 3,880,995, forward strand.
TATCAATCCAAGGCTAAAGAACCATGGGTCCTTACACACAGCATACTGCATTTCTTTGGACCTTACTCCAAAATTGTGAGATTGACAGACAAGACCAAAACATATGACTATGGGTACCAACTCTACTCTTGCGTTTTGGGCAAACTGATGGCCTTTGTGGATTTATTTGATTAAGAATATATGGAGTGCAATGTAGAAGATGAACTATTTTAAACTGCATTTCCCTTGCTTTAGTGCAAATAAATATACTGCCAGTAGGTTTTAAGGCCTTCTGCCAATCTTCATTCTCAGGGGCACTACCAAAGTCTTTCTCCCACACACTTCTAAAGGCTGAGATATTAGAAATAGTATGTTTAAGAAATAGAGAATAAAATGCTGAAATTATTTTTCCTGTCTTATTTTCTTGATTTAGTAGCTCAACCAATAGCAATTTTGACAAGCTAGGTGAAACGCAAAGGATATTAGTGAATATAAAGTGTCTGATTTGTAGATAACAAAAAAAATGCTCCTTCAGGATGGTAAATTTGCCTTGCAGCTACTGGAGAGACATAAGTATATCACCATCAAACTAGTGAAAGAGGAACTTAATTACTTTTTTATACCACTGATGGAATATACTGTCTTTAACCCCTGGAAGTGAAGTGACGTGTAGCCAAGTATGGTGACCCATACTCGGAAGGAAGAAACTCCTGATTCCTTATGAGAGGGGTCAGTAAAACTGGGGAGTTGTTACTTCCAAAAATGTACAAATATCTCACCGTACCTTAAATATACCCTGGAGAAAGGGGTTACATTTCATATTTAACACAGTTTTGCTTCAGATCCTAGTAAGAATGCTGAGCAGAGAGTATGGTAGAGTAAACCACAAATCAATATCAGTAGCTGAGTATCCACTCTAACACCATTTTAGGATGATTCTGGCATGACATGACCAGTTATAGAAATGAATATTAATGAGGACTAGACCACCTGTATTGACTGGTAACTGTAGTTTGGAGATTTTTAACCTAGATTTCTTTTTATGCCAAAAAAACTTCAAGAAACTTTTCTCCAGGTCACTAATTATATTCTCACCAATGTAAAGTGGAATCATTTGTAATAGGTACAAGAACCTAGGAAGAATTTTCATTTTAATTATCCCTATCCATCCCGTCCATAACATAGGCAGATCCATCCACGTGGACAAATCCTCCTTGATCTTTTTAGCAAGAGAGGTGAAGTTAAGATGTAAGAATCTATATAAATTTTTGCAGAGACATGTATTCCCAAGTAGCAGAAGCCATTAACTGACCAAGTGGGAAATTGGATAAAGCTTTTATATCACCAAATGGTCCCAGGAGCATCACCTCAGACTTACTGAAATTTATTTTATAGCCTGAGAAGGAACTGCAAGTGTTTATTTTGATGATAGCTGGCACCAACTTCTCAGGTTCAGTCAAAAACAATAAAATATTTTCAGAGGATAAAGCAATCACATGTCTTGCTCCGCCAACGTCGATACTCACAACATCTGCGTGACTTCGAATGGCCTCGGCTAGTGGTTCAAGAACCAAAATGGGGACAGGGGACAACCCTGCCAAATTCCACTAGTAAGTTTAAAGGCAGGGGAGCACAAACCATTTGTCAAAATAGAGGCTTGTGGTGATCTGTAAAGTATCTGTATCCATTTCACAAAATTGTCTCCCAGTCCAAATCGTCGCAACACCTCAAAGACATACGTCCACTCTATGCGATCGAATGCCTTCTCGGTATCAAGCGAAGCAACCAGGGCTCTTTGTTGAGTCTACAATATTACAATATTGAATGATACCGTGAAGACGTCTCGTGTTGGTAAATGAATGAATGAATCCTGTTTGATCTTGTTTAATTAGACGCGGCAAAAATGTCTCTAAACGTGTAGCTAGAACCTTAGAGAGTATCTTGATGTCAGTGTTAATCAAAGAAATAGGGCGATATGCTGAACACTCATCTGGAGGTTTACTTTTTTGAGAATGAGAAATGTATTTGCGTGATGAAACACTTGAGGTAGTGTTTCCTTCTCAAACGATGCGGAATAGGCATTAAGCAGTTGCTCGCTAATTAAGTTTCCACATTTTTTAAAAATAAAAATCTGGACCAAAACCATCTGGTCTTGGAGCTTTACCATTTTTCAGCATATCAATTGGCTCCAAGACCTCCTCATTAGAAATATTACTTCATAAAATGTCCTTATTTTCTCTCTTAATCTAGGGAGGTTTAAACCCTCTAGGAAAGCTTTCATGACGTTTCCAGGTGATGCGATATTGGAAGAATAAAGCTGAAAGTAATATTCTTTCATAAGTCTATTCATTGTTTTAGTCAAATGTGTTCTGCCACTGTTGTCTTTTAATGAGGATATTACATTAGTTGTTGGCTTGCCTTTAACCAGTCTTGCCAATAGTCTTCCCAGTTTCCCAGTCTTCTTAGTTAGTTTATTCCTTGATTCATACATTCTGTACCTGGCAAAAAATAAAGAGGATCCAGCTTTCTGTGTACAATATTTGTTAAAAGCTGATCTTGTAGTCTTTATTACATATTACAAATGCTAGTTTAGATTCTAGTTCCACCTGTTTTCATATAGTCTCCATCTTCATTGAGGAAGCATATGAAATGATGGCACCTCTTATAAAAGCTTTGCCTGTCTCCCACAAGATTATGGGGCAGACATCTGACTCGTTGGTTTCTAAGAAATAGTTCCATTGTGCTTTCAGATAATCCAAAAATTTTGCATTGTTAAGCAATGAGCTATTGAGCATCCATAATTTATATGAAGGGTCCCTAAAGGGGGGACAAATCTTATGCTTAAAGTTGCGTGAACCGAGAAGGAAATTGGTCTAATATCACATGACATAGTTCTATCCAAAGCTAACCTAGAAGCAAAAAAAATAATCAATCCTAGAAAAAGACTTGTGTGAACTCTTTGGGATGTAAAGGTCTCCACATTTTGAAGAGGTTGAGATCATTACAGAGGTCTCTTAAGACTCTGGACTTTCTGGTGTCTCTGACTGGCAGTGACAGTTTCTGCTCGAGGTCATCATTCATGACACAATTATAGTCCCCACCCAGGACTGTGAATGGACTAGGACAGGATGCCACACCTCTCAAAAGAGATGCAATAAAAGTATTTTAGAAAAGAGTTAGGAGCATACACAGAACCTATTGTAACCTCCATAATGGTAGCTCGACATAATCACATATCTGCCATCTTTATCTTTAATCATTCTATCAAATTTAAAAGGGAAATGCTTGCAAAGTTGTATAACAACACCTCTACTATTAGATTTAAAAGACGAGAAGAATACTTGCCCTGCCCAATCTTGCTGTAATTTGGCATGTTCAATATCATTTAAATGAGTTTCTGGTAATAGAGCTACTTGAATCTTTTTCAAGAACTGTCTTGCATTTAATCACATGGTTCAACTCCTTCACATTAAGGGTCTGTATTTTGAATTCAAAGTTGTTGTTGTTCTTCTTTCAGCTGCTCCTTTTAGGGGTCACCACAGTGGACCATTGGTCTGCATAGTTGATTTACATACAGTCCTGGGTGGGGACTATAATTGTGTCATGAATGATGACCTCGAGCAGAAACTGTCACTGCCAGTCAGAGACATCAGAAAGTCCAGAGCCTTTTTACACCAGATGCCCTTCCTATATGCAACCTTCCCCAATTTTTATCCAGACTTGGGACTGGCACTGTCATGTGCAACTCCAGTGGCTGGGGTCCGTTCCCTGGCCGGGAATCGAACCCAGGCCGTGGCGGTGACAGCACCGTGGCCTATCCGCCAGCCCTCCAGGGAGCCAAATTCACTCATAAAGTGATGGTATAATATTAATTATCCTGTGATTGAAAGACAAAAGGAAAAACCCATCCACAGACAGTGGGCTGTGCACTAACCTTCCACCCCAGTTAATCCCCAAAAAGACAAAATACAGAACACATAACAACCTCAATAGCAAACGAGACAGCAATTAACCAAAAAAACAAAAACATAAGTCAAATATTAATACTCGTTTAGAAAAGGGAAGATGCTACTTGAGTGGTCGACCACATAGAAACAGAGTGTTGTTCTAAGAGAAAAGGGAATATCTAGCCAAAAACAATACCTCCCACAATCCCCCCACCCACACAGCCCTCAGCAAAAATGCTCAGCCATGATATTTACCGCCCAGCACCATTACACTAAAATTGTGAAAAACATTTTTAACAGCAAAGCTTATTAGAATACATCCCTAACGGCTGTTGTGTAAGGCAGAGATTAACATATTATAGTACTGCAAACAGAAATTCGGAATGCGGTGAAGCCGCCAACTAACAAAGGTGTATGAACCCAACACCAGCGTTCTTAATAATGGAGTATTTGTAATGGAGCATATCCATCATGCATCACAATGCCCGGACCGACAGACCTTAAGTTGCTGAGGTAGGAGAGTCCCTGGTTTTAGCCAGGAAATCATCCGCCTTCCCTGGAGAGTTACAAACTGCCATTGTAGAGCATCCTCAATGAAGTGGGGAAAGACATTCCGGACTTTATTTTCCATTTCTTGAGTTTTTCGCAAACAGCATTAAAACCCCGTCTTCTTTGCCTCACTGACTGTAAGAAGTCCTGCATGAAGGAAATTTCATTCTCCTGGAAAAGAAGTGGACCCTTCATCTTAGCCACGTTGATGATCTTGCCCTTATCCTGGAAATAATGTAATTTCATTATCACCGGTCTCGGTCGGTGCCCAGACCGCTCAGGCTGCTGAGAACTGGGCCTCCCCAATCTGTGAACGCAGTCCAGGCGTGTCAGCTCCATCTCTCCATCCAAGCCCAGACAAGCAGATAACCGGGTTTGCACCTTCCAATCCTTCAGGAAAGTTTAGAATGATCAGGTTTTCTTGTCTAGATCTGTTCTCCAGATCATCTACCTTTGCTGTCAGTTCATTCAAGCATTTCATGGCACTCGTTAAGTTCGTCTTGGTCACTGCTAGTTCGTCCTCTGCTCCCAAAATTCGGGTTTCAACTTCACTAATACGCTTTGCATTGTCCTGGATTTTGTTTGCGATGTCCTTCATTTGACTTATCATCCATTGTAGCGGTTATGTTCCGCGTTATGTCAGCAACAAATTTCTCGGAATTGAGCACCTGTTGGCCATGCTCATGATCTTCTCCTCCATCTTCCTTGTGTAACACCTCTGCCGGTCAGTCTTCTTTTACATCTTTTTTTCATTGTTTCACCTGTCCTTTCCACATTACTGAGCATGCTGCCTCTGCTGGACAGTGTCATGCAAACATTTCATATGAATTTGAGTGCAAGTGCGAGATAATTGCGCTTCAAAAGGGCAGTGTGGGTGCGAGAGTCGTAGATCGCTTCTATCAGTTCAGTATCATCACGTGACCCTCATTTTCTTCTTTTCTCCTGTTTAAAAAATACTTTCTTTCCTTTTCTTCTTTTTCTTGATCTCCTGTTCTTACCTTCCATTCTTTTTTATTTTTTCTTTCTTTTTGTTTAATTTTTTTTGGTTCATTTTTCCTTTTTCTCTTCTTCTTTCATTCTTGTTTTTCTTTATTTTTCATTCGTGTGTGTGTGTGTGTGTGTGTGTGTGTGTGTGAGTGCGTGCGTGCATGTGTGCCCAGGGTCGTTTTAAGGTAAGAAGGTAATTACGGAGTTTGGATAAAACAGTGGGAATATTGCTGAGAGGCAGAAAGCGATTTAAAAAGGTCAGCAGCGGAGTCGCTCTCAAAGTCATGGCTAAAAAACAACAGGAACAAAACATGGTGCTGTGATGGATCACCAATTTATACAGAAAATAGAGAAGAACCTGCAGTGGAGCACCGAGCGCTCACAACTAACGGGAGGTGAAAGAACACAAAGTGGAGGAGAGGCTTCGTCCTGAATGCTGGACTTCACCGCTAGTTAGCGTGCTTAGCAGAATGTTAGCTCCTTTTTTTTTTTTAAACAAATATAGCATTTAAAGAATGACAAAGTATAAAGCTACATTGTGTTGAACACAGAGTTAGAGATCAGTCATGTTTAGCATCTATATGCTTCAGCTGAATTTTCGCTGATTAGCTAGAAGGCTACTTGCTAGCCACTTCACACGCAACGATTTTTCAGTAATCCAAAATCGAAAGGTCTGGTTCACATTGTGGTAATGTACGTTTAAATTGTGGTGATGTGGTTTGTTCAGCTCATATGGAAAGCTTTAAGGAGAAATCATGTTTGCTAGCAAGCAAGCTAACTAACAGTAGTATAACTCTTGTTGTAATGTCAGATGATCAAGTTGGCTAGTAGCTAACAGTATTAACAGTGGTAGCTAATTATCTTGCTAATTTTACCTCACAGCTGATGGAGGTAGATTATGCAGTTGTTTTGCTAGTTGTCTGGAATTAGCTAGCTAGCTAGCTGTTATTCAGCTAGTCAGTTCAAATGACATGCAGCATGAATGAAGGAGGCACTTAAAAGGAGGAACATATTAATGAAAGTGGAACTGATGAAGGAAAAGAAGAAAAGTCTCAGAGGAAAATGTCTCTTTGGGAATCTCTCACAGACGAACACATCTCTTTTTCTTCTTACTCACCAGAAAAGACAGCCACGGCTCATCAATGTTTCATATGCAAATGAGGCTCATTAGAATTAATGATTGTCCTCATTTAACCAGAGACAGGACATGAGAGAAAGAAGACATGAAGAGAGAGAGAGAGAGAGAGAATGTGAAGAAAAAAAAGTGTCTCAGTGAAGAAAAGATGATGTGAAGAGAGATAGATGACGTGAAGAGCAAGGCAATGTGGAGAAAGAGAGATGATGTGCAGGGAGAGTGAGACGATATGAAGAGAGAAAGACGATGTAAAGAGAGAGAGAGAGAGAGAGAGAGACAGGCAATGTGAAGAGAGAGAGACAATATGGGAGGAGAGAGAGAGACAGGCGATGTGAAGAGAGAGAGAAAATATGGAGAGAGAGAGAGAGAGAGAGAGAGAGAGAGAGAGAGAGAGAAAAGGAGAGAGACAGGCAATGTGAAGAGAGAAAGACAATGTGGAGAAAGATGCTATGAAGAGAGAGAGACAATATGGGGAGAGAGATGATGTGACGAAAGGGGGAGAGAGGGAGAGAGAAAGTGAAGAGAGAGAGACAATGTGAAAGTTAGACAGAGATGATGTGAAAAGCGAAAGATGCGTCTCACTGGAGAAAGACAGTGGAGAGAGAGAAAGGCAATGTAAAGAGAGAAAGAGAGAGATAATGTGAAGAGAGAGATGATGTGGAGAGAGACGATTCAAAGAGAAAAAAGACGTGTCTTACTAAAGAAAGACAATGTGGGGGGAGAGAGAGAGAGAGAGAGAGAGAGACTCGCACAGAAAGACTGACTAAAGAGCCACCAGTGAATTAATATTAATATGCTGTAAATCTATTTAATAATAGATTTTCTCTTTGTCTGTCTTATCTTTCTCTTTCCATCACTCTTTTTTCTTTCTTTCGCTTTCTTTTTTTTTCTTGCTGCATTTTTCTTTAGTCTTTTTTCTTGCTTACTCTTTCTCATTCTTGAATTTTTTGAGCCTGGTTACTGGGTAAGATATTTAAAAACAATTTTTATTTCTTTTTCTTCTGTTCTTTCTTTTCTTTGTCTTTCTTTTTGGCTACAACAAGCAAGACACTCAAGACAGTTAAACAGAGAGACAGGTAGACACCTGGACAGACAGACAGGTAGATAGACAGTCAGGTAGGCAGACAGCTAAACAGAGAGATGGACCCAGAGTCAGATAGATAGTCAGACAAGCAGAGACATAAACAGAGAGTCAGATAGACAGTGAGATAGACAAACAGATAGACAGTCAGATGGAAACAGACATAGTCAGTCAGATATGCAGACAGTCATATAGAAAGTCAGATGGACAGACAGACAGAAAGATAGACAGATAGAATTGACAGATATGCAGACAGTCAGATAGACAGATGGGTAGGTAGACAGACAGTCAGATAGATAGACAGGTAGTTAGACAGTTAGATAGACAGCCAGATATGCAGACAGCTAGAAAGTCAGATGCAGGGACAGACAGTCAGAAAGGCAGACAGACAGCTAGACATGTAGACAGTTAGATAGACAGCCGGTATGCAGACAGCTAAAAAGTCAGATGCAGTGACAGACAGTCAGAATCACAGACAAACTGATAGACAAGTAAATAGATAGACAGGCAGACAGACAGACAGACAGATAAGTAGACAGTTAGATAGACAGCCAGATATGCAGACAGCTAGAAAGTCAGATGCAGAGATAGACAGTCAGAAAGACAGACAGACAGACAGGTAGACAGACAGATAGACAGTTAGACAAACAGCCAGATGTGCAGACAGCTAGAAAGTCAGATGCAGAGATAGACAGTCAGAATCACAGACAAATTGATAGACAAGTGAATAGACAGACAGACAGACAGACAGACAGATAGATATATATATATATATATATAGATAGATAGATAGATAGACAGCCAGATATGCAGACAGCTAGAAAGTCAGAAGCAGAGACAGACAGTCAGAAGCAGAGACAGACAGAATCACAGACAAATTGATGGACAAGCGAATAGACAGACAGACAGACAGACAGATCTCCAGATTGCCAGGTCGAGAGTCAGACATGAAAATAAACAGTCAGATAAACAGACACAAAAACAATATATTTGTTAACTTGTAGAAGAGTAAATAAATAAATAAATCTAAACCAATAATGAGACTAAATACATGTGCAGTGATGTGACACACAGAGGGGTGTCCTCAGGGCCCTGAAGAACTAAATTAAGGGTCTAATCTGTGTGTGTGTGTGTGTGTGTGTGTCAGAAGTAGGAAGATGGAGGACTGGAGTTTTTTTTTTTCTTCTTTTTAATCTTCTGGGTGGAGAAATGGAGAGATAATCCCTGTGAGGGCGCAGTTCAGGGTAATTTACAATAACGGGTTGATTAGATAAATGGTTGCCACATTTGGAGCTCAACACACAGGCGCACACACACACACGCACACACACACACACACACACACACACACACACACACACACACATTCTCACTCTCTGTTTCTCTGTCTCTCTCTCTCTCTCTCTCTCTCACACACACACACACACACACACTGGGGCTTTACTAAATCAGAAACACCTGGAGGAACACCTCGGTTCTCATGTGGAGGAGATTTACAGAGAGATTTAAAAAGGTGCTGAGCTTTACGGTTCTGTCACAAATCCTCCACTGTGCACTGCATTCATACACTATACACTATACACTATATACTATACTGACTATAATGTACCTCAGTGTTTGTAGCAGAGGAACATCTAGAATCTTACACTAACATAAACGGAAATGACAGATTAGCATGCTGTGCCTCAATGGAAGCACCTGACCAGTTTACAATCCAAAATGGCCGCCATAAACTTTTCTCTGTTCTGTGATATTGTAATGTGTTTCCTCAGTGTGTCGGCCATTTTGAAAAAAGCTTCACCATTTTCTCTAAGGAGAGCATTCTAGGTTACAAGGGCGGAGTTTCAGTTAGATCATGTAACATCACCATCTAGTTTATCTAACGTTTGTTAGCTTGCTAACAATATTTAAAGTACATAATGTTGGCCATCTCGATAGCCTGGTTTTCATTACAAGCTAGCATACAAGACGGCTTAGTGTTAGCTAGGTTGGTAGAAAACTTGGGGATTATTTGCACCAAATAACAGTTAGCCGTAGCCTTACGTTTGCTAGCTTGTTGTAAACAATAGTTATCTCATTGTTAGCTAGCTTCCTAGTAATGTTTGCTAGCAAGAGAACTACTGGATTTTTAAAATTGGCCAGGTTTTTTAACATTACTAGTTTATTGATATCAATATTTTCAGCTAAAAGAGTGAGAAGAAAGGATAGTACTGATGTTACGTGATCAGGCAGGTGATTGGATGATTGTGTTGAACTTAAGCTCCACCCATTTGTTGCTCCAGGAACGTAATTATTGGCGTGGCTAATCAGTGAAGTGTTGTTTGAATTTTTGCTGCTGATTCTGAATAGAGGTTAACGTTAACGCAAAGGGTAAGAGAGTAAGAATACTTCTAGTAACCTTAAGAAACCTTTTTGTTTTTTCTAAGAGTGTAGATTAAAAAAAGTTAAAAGATTAAAAGGTTATGTAAGTGTCAGCCTTGCTAACAGGGGAGTTAGTGATAAATTGTAAAAAAAAAAAAAAAAATTGAAATATGTACAGTCTACTCCCAGTTTTATTAAAGATCAGTGAAGCTTTTTAAGCAAAACTTTTTCCATATTTCACTTAGTGCACATGTGGTGTGTATTAATGCCGTGACCCCAGAGTGGATTTTTTTTTTTTTCTTTTTTTTTCAGTGGGTTTTTTGTTTTGCTCTTAATTCAGTCCAGTGTGTGTGCATGTGTTGCCATAATCAAATTATAGTCACAAAGAGAAACCTTTGGAAATCAATGCTGTAATGTATTTCAGGAAAGAGCTCTCAAAACACTCTGCTTTTTCTTTTGAAGTGCACATTAGCGCCGAAATCACAGAAACGTTAGCCACTATATCAACTTGTAACATCAAACCTGAACTCTGTGTGTGGGTGTGTGTGTGTGAAATATTACTATAATAAAGTCTTGCTTCTGGTTGAATTTGGCATTACTAAGCATTGGCAGTTGGACAAACATCATTAAAAGTCTAAAAAAAATATATTGAATTATTGAAATATTGAAAAGAACATTTTCTGAATTCTGTGTGCTGTTATTCATCATAATGCCACTGTTTCACTTCCAAAAGTTTCATTCGGTCATTTTTTTTAGCAACACAAGTGTAATTTTACTGCCTTAAAATAATGTATTTCAATATAAAGTGTAATTATTAATACAGTATATAAAAAGAAAACTCTAAAATGTATATTAAATATACTGTGTGGTATGGTTTACGTTTTATTTATTTATTTATTTTTAAATACCATGCCTTATTTCTTACCCACTGTTAGAGACGTTGTGGTGTTTTTATGTGAGTTTTTTTTTATTATTCTCCTCATAATGGCTTGCTGTAAAAATGATTAGAATGGCTGAGGCTTTATTTAAACATTTTCTGCTACAGTGCATGTGTATACATTTTAAAAAACACAGATATCGGCCCCATTCCAAACAGTTCAGTAAGTAGATTTTCAGACCTGTAATAATAATAATAATAAAAGTTCAGAGATAAGTTAGGAAAACATGTGCAATATTGCTATGTAGTGGCTCAGGCTAGTTTGTTACTTGAGACTTTGGAATGTAGCTCATAAAGTACATGTATGCTGAATAGGGGGGGCGGAGTTTTGTTCAAACTGACACAGTAATGTCTTTTGAAATTGTACATATAAACATATGAACAAGTATGTATTCATAAGCATGAACAAATATATGTTTAAAAAACTAAATTGATGGGGGAAAAGTATTAGGACACAACAAAATACCAACATTCTGTAGGTACTTTGTTGGAAAGTTGTTGTTGGTAATTACAGCTTTGAGATGAAAGAAGTAATTCGATTTTTGCAGCTTTGTGGTGCAATTTTGGCCAATTTCTCTTTTCAAACTCTCTTCAATTCCCCAAGGCTACAAGCGTCCCTCTTATGGACTCACAATTACAACATCCTCCATACATTTTCAGGAGATTGTCTATACCATGCAAGACCTTCTTGAGTTACTTTGGCTGTATGTTTGGAGTTGCTGTCTTGTTGAAATTTCCATCTTCTCCTCAGTGAGATTAAATTCTCCTCTAATATAGGTCTAATATATAAAGGTTTTGGAGTCCATGACAGCTCGAGTGCATACTGTCATTAAAGCAAAAAGGGGATGTACCAAATACTAAGAAACTCTGAAATTTCACATAAATATTTCAAAGATTCTACTTTTCACACATTTTCACTAGTAGTCTCAGACTTGTGTGTATATATATATATATATATATATATATATATATATATATATATATATATATATATACACAGTGAAGTTGAGGAGCAAACCGATGTTGAGAAACAGATGTTGAGAAGAAAACAACCCGAAGTTCTAACTAAAGTTGGGAAGATCACAATCGTTTAGGACACTGTGTTTACAACCTGACATTGTACCTGGCACCTCATACTACTGGTTTCTCCTTTCTGTGTGCGTGTGTGTGCGTGTGTGTGTGTGTGTTTGTGTGTGTGCCCTGCAGGAGATTTCAGATTTCATGGTGAGGCAAGTCCTGACCTATGTCTCTGTTTTCACTTCAGCTGGGAAAAAGTGTCGCACTGATTTACACTGATTGGATGAGTGTGTGGGGGTGAAAACTTTTTATAGCAATAACAGAATTATAGCAAGAGAACTACAGGAATTCCCAAGTTTCAATTACAAAGGTATTATGTAATGGTAATAACAATTTAATTTATTCCATACTCACATAGCAGTTAACACAATCTGAATATGAGAATTAATATATTCATTTAATCCAAACAACAAGATAGAATGTTTATATAAATATAAAAAATCTGAGATAAATAACACACAAAAAGAAAAAAGTTTTTTTTTTTTTTTTAATTATTACTTAATATATCAGAATGTACTCATTAGTAGGTGTGCTGTGATAAGTCCTGTGTTAGTTGACTCATGTTGTGGAGTTTTTCTCTAAGGTTCAGAACCTATTAAATTTAGTTTTTGCTTTTAGAAGGTCCCTCCTCCTAATTTTCCCTAATTGCATCTAAGATGCCACAGGGCTTCTGCCAGTACAATAATTCAAATGGGGAGAATCCCGTTGAGGCTTGCTGGACCTCTTGTACCGCAAATAGTAGGGGCTCAAGGCACTTATCCCAGTTCCGAGTGTCATGATGAACGAACTTACAAATCATATTTTTAAGCATTTGATTAAACCTATCAATTTTTTGCGGATTGTAAGCACTCATGTGAATCGATTTATTCACTAATAATTTGTACAGGATCCTGAAAGAGATGAAGGAGATAACTCGGAAGAGTGCTTCTGCAACAATGCGTGCTGAGATGTTGTGAAGAGCCACTGTTTCTGGCTATTGTGTTGTGCGGTAAAACCACTAAAACCAACGCAAAGCGATGCCCTCATTCATACCATTCTAATAGCTCATCAATGTCCATACCAATCCTGTCGAAGGGGACTGCGATCAATGGAAGGGGGCACAATGGCACTGCTGCTGACATTCGCAAAATATACCACACACCTCTTGGAAACATCACCATGCCTGCCCAATAGAAGCGAGCCATTAGATAGTTTAGTGTCTTATCCTGCCCCAGTTACCCAGCCATTAGATTAAAATGAGCCTCATAGAACAGCATTTCCCCACGGCTCTTCAGTACCACCAACTGGGGCATCTTTTCCTTAGACTGACTGTCCTACGTCACTTGAGATAACCTATCCTTGATAACTAAAAAAAATACAGGTGGGATAGCATAACGTTGGACTAAATTTGCTGAGCATCAATTACTCTCACTTGGTCAAAGGCATGCCTCAGGGTTTTGTCATGTGACTGCTCCAAAGGGAAGTCCCTAAGGGGAATCTCCGTAAAGGATAGAGAGGCGGATCCCTCCCCAAACTCCATGTCAGAAGAAGGGAAAGGAGAGAGAGAGAAGAGAGAAGAGAGACACTTGGACCAGGGACCGCTGCCAGGTGATCCTCTGCCAACTGAACAGATCCATCCAGGCATGTGGGCCAATGGCACTGGACCCACTCCACTTTCAAGCAATGTACTGCTCCAGTACCACCAGCTTGATGATCAGGAGTCCTTCAGCTGCTGCATGTAGGTAAAGAGGCGGTCAACAATGGTGAGCTTCAGTGACTGGAAGTGTCTGCAGTGCTCCTCTGGTGTCTAACTGACACACTGCAGGACTACCTCCTTGATGCTCAGATAGTCCACCTGTATCCTTGGTGGCAAGCTGGGCTTCCTCTGATAGTCAGGAGCCCATTCATCCCCTGGCCATTCCCTCGCAGCTGCTGCACACTCAAAAAGCTCAGTGAAGGCCTCCAGGTCATTGGTGGAGGCCATCTTGGTGAGCATCACATGTCAGATGATGGCAGGGGACATATCTGGAGATGTGGCAGGCTGCAGCAGCTTCTGGAGTGCCCACTGACTCTCGGCCTACTCGGAGTGAGGGATTCAAAGCATTGCACAGGTCGAGAAGCACTTGGTGTTGGGTTTGGTGGAGGCTGGTGAGGGACTTTATAATGTCGCAGAGTTGGGAGGCTTCTGTGGCAGGATTTGATTCCTCCTTGATCCTGGATTTCGGCACCACTGGATAACCTGGTGTGTATTGGTGCAGAGAAAGATGGAAAACAGCTCTTTTTTTCTCTGCAGCTGTTCAGCACACTTTAAAAAAACTAACAGAAATGCAACCCAAAAGAGGTCGTCACTAACTCACGTTCAAGTTAACGATCACACTCCATGCATGGGTGTGAGTGTGTGTGCATTGAAAGCTCCATGAACTGTGGCAATCTTTCGCTCTGGCTCATGGCAGCCAGTGTAAGCACAAAGAAACACATAAGTAGGGTGGCAATAATAAGACACACGTGTGAATCATTACACATTACCTGCCAGTTCAGTCCACCTCCTCTCTGTCTGCAGCTGATGCTCAGCCACGCCCCCGCTGCCATAAATAATAATGATAATACAATAAAATGTTGCTGCTTCATTTTAAACAGATATAATAGAAATACAAATAAAATTATACAGAACTAGCATACCTGATGTTCCTTCACCACAGTCATTGAAATTGATTTACTTTTATGAAATGTATTCGCATTATTAACATTGTCGTTAAACTGCAGAATTTTCATTTAGTGAATGATCAGAGAAGAAAAAATTTTTAGCAAGCCTGCAATGGTGATATGCATCTGTACAATGATCTGGCACTTCATTTAGAAACATGACATATGAATGACATAAATTGTGAGAAATTAAGACTTAATTGTATATTTTTGCTGGAAATGGCAGAAACACACTTCCATATTGCACAATTGGTCCTAATAGCAGTAATAATAATAACGATTGTGACTTTTGACCTCTAGCTCCAGAGCTTTAACTTTACACGTTATTTCATTCAAACGCTCACTGCCTATGTGCAGTGCATCGTGGGTAAAATGTGCACTTATGATTAGTGTGGGGAAAAAAAAAAAAGTAATGGCTATCAGTGAATTGTGCTGTTGTAAATGCAGGAACACAACCACGTTTTTATTTCCCTTGTCTCTGAAATGACTAAAATGCTTCCTCATGCTGTTGCTGTCAGACGTGATTTATTAAGATTTAACACTAACGTCTTCACATAGAATCTGCAGTGTGAAAGAAACTTGGGCAACTCAAGTGAAAGTTAAGAATATGGGTCAGAAATTATGCAAATTAAAGAATGAAGCTGAAGAGAAACTTTGGCTGTTGGCCTGAAAAATAAAATGAGCTCTGACACAGTGAAAGAAAATCAGTTCCACATGTTTAATTTTCCTGTAAAAGAAGACATGAAGGACAGAGAGAGAGAGAGAGAGAGAAATCTGTTTCTCAAATGAGGGTTAGCTTAAAATATCTTTTTTTTTATTAGACACTGCTGTTGAATTCTGGATTCTGATTGGTCAGAAGGCATTCATTAATTTTCTATAACAGCCACTCTGACAGTACTGCAGGTATTTTTTTTTAATACATTCATTCTAATACATTATTGTTTCCATAGTAACATCTTATACAGGCTCCTCACATGTTATTCAACAAATAAAAATGAATAGTTGTTGATATGGTGACGTTTTCTGTAAGGAGATTTAACATTTATGGAAGGAGTCTCCAGTGTCAGATCTTCATAACGTTCAGAAGTAAAGCTGAAACTTTCAGTTTCTCAACACGGGAAAGTCTTCAGGACAGAGGATTTTACGCTTTGTGGTTTCTTGACAATCTTCTATTCTATTATAAGTGAGAATAGGAACTTGTTTCACGGACATTCCACAACATAAAATGGATAGAAATGATGACGTCACTCTTTAGTAAATAAAAAAATATATAATTGTTGGCAAATAGCTGTGGTGAAAAACAAAAGAAAAACACCTGTGGAGATGCTATTATAAGAAAATAATCAACTTCATCATCAAGTAACTGCTTTATCACACCACTCTGTTGTTCAGTATTTTCCCATCACAGCACGCCCCATCATGTTTTATAACTTATAATTGCTATTTTAAATAACAGTAGTCAATAATAGTCAAATCAAGTCAAATTCTGTTGTAAAGTAACCACAGTGTACAGATTGCTAATCAGATGCTGTCATTTTGTGTTAGTAACAACATTACTAACTTTGCTAATCAGACGTTATTAGCTACTAATTAGCATGACTCCATTGAAGCTAAAAGATTACAAAAAAAAAAAAAATAGAAATTTTTTTTATACAGTCTTGCAAGAAGCCATGACTTCAAAATCTGAGTTGGAAATTATATAATAATATAATACTAAAATGTCAGTTTTGTCATTTTATAATTCTGTGGGTGATTTAAAAGGGTAGAATAATAATCAAAATGCTAACAGTACTACTCATAACTGTTTGCTACGTGTTTTTGCTAATTGTTTCTTATGACTTTATTTGAACAAAGCATTGGTCTATAACCAGAAGTGCTAATTTATCTAATAGTTTTGCTCATTAGTGCTAATTAGAAGTTACTGCATTCTCAAAGCTTCACAATGTGGGTCAGTAATTATTCAAATTAAAGAGGTTAAACACTAGCATAGGCAGTCAGCCTGAAAAAAAAAGAAAAAAAAAACAACAACAACAACAGGAAAACAAATCTTTACTTAGCTGACAGTAAAATAATTTTATTGACATGTTTCATTGTTTTATAAAAAGAAAGATGTGAGAAGAATAAATCAATAGGAAATTATGATGTGTTTCATTTCCGATGGATAAAAGTTTGATTTTGAAATATTAGCATGAGTGTTAGACTCAAGCTAAGCAGCACTGCATGCTAATGAGAGGCTACGTTTTTTTTTTTTTTTTTTTTTTTTTTAGAAATTTAATTAATTTTGTTATTAATATTTGGTGGTATGATTAAAAGCTTGATCTAGAATGCAAATATTTGGAAGCTAGCATTTTGGTTCAAACAAGGATAATTTAGCTAACGGTTTTGCTAATTTTTGCTAATTATAACAATTTAATAATTGCAAATAATATTGAATTATTTTTAAGAAGACATTTTAAATTATTGATCAAAAATTATGTTATTAGAAATTTAAAGTTAAATGCTAACCTTAGCGGTTATCCTGAAAAGCCCAAAGCCAAAAGTGCATCAAAGAAATTTTTTTTCTTTATTTCATTCATAACATACAGTGAAGAAAACATCAATCTTAATTGTTTTATTTCTCCTTTAAAAGCAATCCACAAGAGACAGAAAATAAAATCTCAATCTGTGTCTCATTTTCTGACGGATAAGAGGCTAAATTAAAAACATAAGCTAAGCAAACGACTTGATTAGCTTTAAGCTAATCCATATACAATCCATATAAATGTCTCTGTTTAAAAAAGGCTAATGTCCAACCAGAAGCTAATCATTTTGCTAAGAACAACAATGGTAATTTTGCTAATAATAATCAGCTGTACTTTGAAGAATGCTAGAAAGCTAGAAACTCTTCCACATTGACTTTTCTTTATTTAGCTCACTGAGTGAAAGGAAATCAATCCCACATGTTTGATTCATCTCCGAGAGAAAATGATGGGTGAGAGAAAATCATAGTCTGTTTTTCATTTCCTGTTGGCTATGAGCGAGAGATTTAAAAAAAGCATAACCTCACTAAGCAACACCAAATGCAAATGAGACGCTAGTTTTTAAATTTGCTGTGGTTTAGCATTAGACTGTGTTGCATGTGAGAGCTTGAGCAAAGGCCCAGGTGGCCATTTTTTTTTCACAGCCACTTCCTGTTTATGTCCAAGAAATATGCAAATAAGCCATTAACAAGGCTTCATGGGAATTCATTCAAGTGATTCGTGGGAGAGAAGAAACACAAACTCAGCTAGATTTTCTTCATCACCACAGAGAGCAGGAACCTGAGAGCCTCTATCTATCTATCTAGATTAAATCTTAAATAAAAAGAAGTTTCCATTTGGTTACAGAGACATGTTGGGCAGGAAATGCCATCCGATTGGTTACAGTAACATTTTGGGTGGGAACTGTGGTCTGATTGGTTAAAGTGACACTTTGGGTTGAAACAGTGGTCTGATTGGTTACAGTGACACCTGGGTGGTAACTGCGGACTGATTGATTAAAATGATATTTTGGATATTTGGTGGGAACTGGTCTGATTGGTTACAGTGAATCTTTTGGCAGGAACTGTGGTCTGATTGGTTTCAGTGACTCTTTTGGAGGGAATTGTGGTCTGATCGGTTACAGTCACTCATTTGGGCAGAAACTGCGGTCTGGTTGGTTACAGTGACTCATTTGGTGGGAACTCTGGTCTGATTGGTTAAAGTAACACTTTGGGTGGGAATTGTGGTCTGAGTGGTTACAATGACTCTTTGGGCAGAAACTGTGGTATGATTGGTTACAGTGACTCTTTGGGGAGAAACTGTGGTCTGATTGGTTACAGTGACACTTTGGGTGGGAATTGTGGTCTGATTGGTTACAATGACTCTTTGGGCAGAAACTGTGGTATGATTGGTTACAGTGACTCTTTGGGGAGAAACTGTGGTCTGATTGGTTACAGTGACACTTTGGGTGGGAATTGTGGTCTGATTGGTTACAATGACTCTTTGGGCAGAAACTGTGGTATGATTGGTTACAGTGACTCTTTGGGTTGAAATAGTGGTCTGATTGGTTACAGTGACTCTTTGGGTTGAAATAGTGGTCTGATTGGTTACAGTGCCACCTGGGTCGTAACTGCGGACTGATTGATTAAAATGATATTTTGGATATTTGGTGGGAACTGGTCTGTTTGGTTACAGTGACTCATTTGGTGGGAACTCTGATCTGATTGCTTACAGTGACTCTTTGGGCAGGAACTATGCTCTGATTGGTTACAGTGCCACCTGAGTGGTAACTGCAGACTGACTTATTAAAGTGACATTTTGAACAGGAACCTCAGTGCTTTCATTACTGTAGCATTTTGGGTGCAAACTGTGGTCTGATTGGTTACAGTGACACTTTGGTCAGGAATTTTGGTTTGATTGGTTACATTTGCATTTTGTGTGTGAACTGTGGTCTGATTGTCTACAGCGAGATTTTGGGTGAGAATTGCTGTTGTACACACTTTGCTGAGCTAAGAGAAAAATGGCTAATCGAACATAACTGCTAATCATTAACACATGGTATTAACTTAGCTCAGGTCTTAGCCAATCAGGATACACTTCTTTGGACTTAACCCTTGAAGAACAAAGAATGAAATGTAACCTGTAAAAGTTTTATGTAAATTACAAAAAAAGAGATTGTAAACAAGGATTCTGATTTTTGAATCTAGTTTAATTAGCATTAAACCTAAAACAAAGCTATATTATCATGTGGTGCTGCTGGAAAATCAAATTAAATAATGTTTGTGCCGTGACATTTGTGAGTTCGGTCCAGAGAGACAGCAAAAAAAGGTTTTGATAAATTAAAAAGTCAGTGGATTTCAAAGTGGACGTTTAGCAGTTAGCGTGAGTTGATGCCTCACTGACAGACTGACAGGCTGCTGAATCATGGCCATGTCACAGGAGGAAAATGTCAGAGTGAAAAATGGAGCTCCAACTCAAACCTTCGTCTTCAAGCAAGCAGATCTGAGCATGTTTCTGTCTGAGGGATAACGTATTTAATCAAAAAATGCTAATTTGCTAAAACTAGCATTTTGAGTAGGAAATGCTAAAAGATAAAAAGCAGGGTAAATTCAGTAGTAGGGTTGCAATTATCATGACGATTCATCCAACAATTAGACTAATACTATTTACACACTGTTATTAAACAAATTTGAATACCAATATGTTTGTAATAATTACAGTTTGTCTGTTTTTTGTTATTTTAAAGACATAGTTCGGAGATGCTAATTTTGCTAACAACACAGAGCAGCCACTGATTAGCATAAGGCTAGAACAAATATACTTTTTATTAGCAGTGTGTATGTAACAATACTAAGCCATACTACAAATTTGTATGACCCAAAGATATAGTTTGCTCTCTTTTTTTCTCATTTCAACTAAAAACAATAATTTTACTCATTTTACTAATAACTATAAACCATTAAGTGAAAGCTCACTGTCTTTAATTAACCTTTTGATAGCAGTGATTGAAAGCTGACAAATTAGCATGGTGGATTTAATGCTAAGGGTGTTTGTGTTTATTTATTTATTTTTTCCAACAGATAAAATGTTGACAGTTGACAGTTATCATAAATGTCTAGCCAATTGTTTTGACATTTTGCTAACATGAGCTGAATGTTAGTAGCCAATTAATTTTTCAACCATGATGACATTTGCATGATGCTAAACAAAAACAAGAAGTGAATTTGAATGCTAATGTGTGTATTTTAATTAAACACAAGGTTCTTTTGGGGGGATTTTTACAAAGTATTTTGAACAACAATCAGAATCCACCAATTAGCATAAAACAAAACAAAACAAAACAAAAAAAAAGCTGAAAGTGAATTAGCCATGCACTACAATATATGCAAAAGAAGGAGTTGGATTTTGACGCCACTGTTTTTGTGATTTTTATTCATTCCATGGTTTCCATTTAAGGCATCAATTAGCATGATACAAAATGCATGATACAAAAACAGAAAGTGAATATTAATACCAGGGCCTTTGCAGCAATTAGCCATAGACTACAGTGTATGAGGTTTAAGAGTTTCAAAAGGTGCTATATTATATTGAACATAACTGACCAAACAAACAAACAAACAAATATTAGCATGATGATATTTATTGCTACAGTATTCACAATAAGCAGGATTTGAAATTTAACGATATAATAAAAATTAATTGCTCATTAAGTGCATTATTTTTTTCCAAGGAACTTTCGAAGCAGTTTAACAAAAAACAGATTAATAGTTTGGAAGCCAATAGCAAATGCAAAAGCATTACACCCTTTACAGGAACGAGAAAACAGGCTTATCGTTTATTTTAGTAGTACAAACAAAATCTGTTGCTATTATGGTTTGACGATTGTTATGTAACTTTGCTAGGCAGATTTTACGAGAAAGAAAAGTAAATATTATTTTAAAAAGATATATGTGCATGGCCACATACTTGTAATAACTTGCATAATGTTGGTTTACGCTGTTGACAATAAGTATTGGCACACAGTAGGTAGATAAAATAAATAGCTTATCAAATTTTGGCACACACAGAAACATGCGCATGCATAGGCATGCCTAAAAATGCAGGAATGCATGTGCACACAAGCTCTAAAACATTTTTGCACCCAAATATACATGTATGCATGAAAATATAAACATGCCCACACTACTACTCTGCACATAAACACATGTACATGTACACACACTCATGCAACACACATTCTTTCGTTTAACCTGTTAAACAGCACCTGTTTTCCTCCAGGGAAAACATACTGTAAACACGCTGCATTGCAAAAACATGTCCTGTACGTGTGCGTGTGCGCGTGTGATCAGATTCAATCACCACACTTAATTGCATTAATCCAAACCAGGTCAATTTTTTTTTTTTCTAATTTACTTTTTGTTTCATAAATCACCTGTTGTATCACCATGACAACAAAAATGAACTGCTATTATTATAAATGTCATTGTTATTGCTGTTATATAACCATGTGCGTGTGCAGCCTGATTGGTTTCATTATTTCATTGGAATTTTTATAGACATATCTTTTAATATATAACTTTTAATATTCTCTTTGGCAGCAAAGCATTTAATGATGAATTAATGTCATTAAAAAGGGGATTTTAAATGTTCAGGGAAGAAAATCTGCAAGGTGAAAGAGTGAATGTGTCATTATGGAAATGACGGATGACTCTGAAGTTTTTTTTTTTTCTTTCTCCAAAGACAAGAACTGACCCAAATGGGAGCATCGGAACTAGTTCTAGTTCATTTTCCGTCTCTGTGATGAGAGAAAAAGCAACTGCATCATCATAACCATCATCATCATAATCATCAACAATCATTACAATGTAGAAAAGTGCTTTGCTAGTTTTGCTAACAGTGGTTACAAGTTGACGATTAGCAAGATGACATTTAAAACAGGAATTGACTGGAGGGTGATTGATTAGTATCTTGTATTTTGTCAAAAAGCTACTTTTACTAACAGAAACTGTTACTTGTTGATTAGAATATTCAGAGAGAAAGAGATGAACAAAAACAGGAAGTGAATTTTAACAGTAGCGTATGTACTTGATACTTATCTAGCCACCATGGGTGTTTTTTGTTTTTTTTTTCCTCCCAAAATGTTAATTTTACAAACAGCAATTAAACGATATTAGGCATTGATTAGCATAATTAATTCTAAAAAAAAAAAAAAAAAAACAGGAAGTGAATTTTAAACAAATATAGTGTGTGGGATACTGATCTATGCATCATGTTTTTTTAGTCTTTTTTTTTTTTAATTTTGGTTAAAAATTCTAATTGTACTAACAGCGACTGAGATGTGAGGAAGTGAATTTTAATACCAGTGTGTTTGTAACAATTAGTCATATATCACTACATAGCTCTGTGTACCATATTCAAGACAATTTGATTTGAAATGTTAATCTCGATAAGTGAAAGTGATGGCTTTATGAATATTCCCAATTATCCAGCTCAGAAGACCTGGAAGGAACACCATGTTGTGACATATCCAGAGTTCCAAATATGCAATATTTCATATAAGGTTATTGAAATTTGTATATACTGAAATGAAAATGGGAGGCATTCAGCTGCATCTTGGTGGTTTTTCTTGCGATCAGTTCCACTCCTGGCTATTCAGAAAGTATGAAATATCCAAGTAAAGCTCCTGCACCAGACAGAGGTGTTCTTAAAGGATCAGATGGAGCCTGAAAGCCCGGAGGCTTAAGCCCTTTCCTCAGAAGAGAAGAGTGAGCTGCATGTCTTTTCTCTGGATTTGAGGCTCATTTGGACATTGCTGAACATCCTGGTATTTATGCAAAACTATTAGTGTTGGATTATAGCCGTGTTTATATTGGCTGGAGAAACATTACTAACAGTAATGAAAAAAAAAAAGGTCAGAAAAAAATCATGAGAAAAAAGGCAACAAGGAAAATCTTGAGGCAGAACCAAAAGAGAAAAAAAATATAAAAAAAGAATAAAAATTGGGAAAAAACAATTATAAAGAAAAATCAATATGAAAAAAGAAAGAAAGAAAGAGCTAATGAGGTATTGATACAGGGATAGAAAGAAAATGAGACAGTAAGAGAAACAAAAAAAAAAAACAATTTCTATAAAATAGAAAAAGCAAAAGAAGGCAGAAAAATAAGAGAAGAAAAGAAACAGAAAAATTATTAAGGTAGAAACAAGAAATAAAAAGGAAAGAACTGAAATGGGGAGAGATGAAGAAAATAAAAAAAAAATGTGAGGAATAATGGCCTAGCACTGCGACAAATTGAATTGAATTGAATTGAATTGAAGTGAAGAATCAAGAATCTTCAGCAGAATCAAGAAGAAACTGTGAATGAGTGTGTGTTAAATATAAAAATGAAGCTGCTGATTGGTCGGCTGCTGTAACACCCATTATGACATCATCAGATATCACCTGGAATTTCAATTCTCCAACATTGCGTCACACTTTAACATTTTAAATCTGAAACTGTATAATGTTTACATAAAAAGCAAACCCACATCACCTCTCACCAACCAATCAGAATGAAATATTCCACAGCCTCAGGGTAATAGGCATTCATGTCTCTGTACCAAACTCATTTCCTGTTTCGGTTTGTTAATTGTAATAAATGAATATTTAGGCCAGAGCTACATTTAGTTTTATAACAAGCCCTTTATCCTTTCTTTTCCTACATACCTATCCTTAAAGAAGGTGGGCGGAGCTTCACAGAACAGCATCCCCTGGGATGTGTGAAGAGAAAAGTGTACAGCTTAACGAGGCAATAATACATCAATGGAAGGATTCTGTTTAATTATTAAACACACAGGACACGTCCAATTTGGTCTGGTTTTATCTCCAATGGCTCTGAATATTTAATAACACATATCCACCAAACGCCAGCATGATCTAAATCCCTAACGAGCTCCTCTTTATCTCACTGAAAATGGCTGCCTCGTTGTTTTATTCACGAAGCTAATCTTGGGATCTCACATTGATTTGAAGTTTAAAGTGAAAGAGAAACAGAGTCCAAGAGGTGAAGTCACAAACACAGACATGGTCAATACACAAGTGATCAGATATAATCTGAATAAAATCAGAAGGCAATCAAAAGAAATATCAAGACAGTATTAAACAGAGTTATACACTGTATAGCATGCAAGATAAATCAATGGCTCTGAACTCACACAATTGAACTGGAAATTGGCAAGGCTTCACACTTAGACTGCATGTCTTTTTGCTTTAAATACATTGGGGGGGATTGCCCACTGGTGGCTTGGCTGTGAATTGTCTGTAAGAATCATGACAATAGGGTGTAGTTTTAGGAAAGTGGGGAAATATTGAACATGCAATTTAGTAAAAGTTTCAGAGTTATAGTTTACAAGATAAAGGGTTGAATTGTTCAACTAGTTAACTTGGCTTATGGGTGATGATGATGGTCTCCCTATCTCTTCCATCTGTCAAAGGCACTTGGTAGTCTCACATGTGTGGCTTCCCATGTCTGCTTACTTCTCTTTATCTAGTAGTCTATGGCTTGGATGTTGGATTGTTCTCTGGACCATTGGTGGAGAGGAGGCTGGTACCCTAACAAACACAGGAAGGGATTGGGACCTGTGGATGAATCAATCAGGGAGTTCTGAGCATTTTCCCCCCAGGGTAGGTACCAGCATCAATATTGCCAGTGATTGGGGCAGGATGCTTGTGGGAACCTCCCAATTTCTTGTTTCAGATATTCTGTTTGTCCATTAGACAGAGGGTGATCACCCGAAGATAGACTGATATTGAGGCATATGCAAAAGGTGGGGAGTTTGGTTAATGAAACTAGGCAGCAGGCTTGAACTTGGAGAGAGGGATCAGGGTGATGGTGGATGGGTGCGGTGATAAACTGGTCTTTGAATGTTGTAAAGGCTTGTTCTGCTTCTTCTGTCCATTTGAATATTCTGGGCTTTCCCTTGAGGAGAGAAGCCAAAGCTGCTGCCACAGAGCTGAAACCTCAAATGAGTCACTGATAAAACTTGGCAAAAACCCAAAATCATTGCAACTCCTGTGTGGTTTTGGGTTATGACAGGGACATGACTGCCTCCAACTTGCTGTGGTCCATTTCTACTCTCCTCTCATCTAGGATATAGCCCAGATACTTAACTGACCTATTGTGAAATTCACATTTCTCCAGCTTTGCATAGAGATAGTTTTTGGAGAGCTGTTTGTACCTGTTAAATGCGTTCTTCTTCAGAGATCGAGAAGAATGTCATTAATATAGACAAAAACACAGCAATTCATAAACTCTCAGAGGATTTCATTCATGAAGGCTGGGAAGACAGATGTGTTTATGAGGCCATATGGGATTACAAAATATTTGCAGGGACTAGAATTCAGAATGAAGGCCGTCTTTCACTTGTCACCTATGAATGACATGGTAGGCACTTTATAAGTCTATTTTGGTAAAAAAAAATCTTTGCTCCTCGTACCTGCTTGAGGGCAGATGTGACCAGTGGGAGAAGGTAACAATACTCATTGGTGACAGTGTTCAAATCCTGGTAATCAATGCAAGGACAAATTCCACCATCTTTTGTCTCCACAAAGAAGAAACTGCTGCTGTGGGTGATGTGGATGGTTGGATATAACCTTGAGCTAGTGCTTCCAAGATTTATTCTTCCACAGCTTTACTTTCAGGAAGGGACCATGGATGTGCATGTCCTCCAGGGGGGCATCACACCTGCCAGAAGGTCAGTCGCACAGTCTCAGGGACTGTGGTGGCAGGTTGGCGGCTTGAGCTCTACTATGAATGTTGGTTACATCTTTTAATCCTTATCTCTCATTGGGTCTTAGGGCTATCTGAGTGAGTGGAGTTACAGGAGAGAGACAGTTATCAAATAATTGTAAATTGCAGGGAATGAGCTCATCTTGTTTCCACAAAATCTGTAGGTCATGGGTTGCCAGCCAGTGAGAACCTCAAATAATAATCAAACAAACAAATCAAATCAAATCTGGTTGGTTTTGATATGAAAGTTGAAGTCATTATCCCCACTGGCTTTTCTTGTCCTTATACAGTCATAAGTTCTCACATAAAAATATCTATAAAATAAAATGAGTTTAAAGAGAACACTTTGATAGAATTCAGTTTGAAAGATTTAGCACTTATTTTTTACAGTCCCATACTGGGGCTTTAGGAGAGAATATATGTGGAAGGAAGGAGGAACTGAGGGATGTAGGGAGAGAAAGTTGAGAGAAACAAATAAGAATTTAGAATGAAAGAAATGGAACAAAGTGAATACCCTCTCTGGCAAATCCGCGGCCATGTACATGGGTCTTTATAACAAACCTGGCGACGGTTGCTACACAAAGACCTCATGCAGGTAATCAGCCTAAAAGCGGTGCACCTGGCTGCGCATCTTTATAAGCCCTCTGAATGCATCACTCTGTGTGGGCATAGATCTGTGCTTTTAATAGAGAAGCTTAATGTTGCTAAGGGAGAAAGAAAGAAAGAAAGAAAGAAAGGAGCACAGAATTAAAGAGAAAAATATATTAAGAAAGAAAAGGAACATAAAACTAAAGAGAATGACAGAAAGAGAAGTTTTATTTTGAGATAAAGATTCAAGAGGAGTCCTCTAAGTTAAGAATGATCGTTGGGTGCTTTTCAGGTTGGCCAGGAAGATGGCCATTTTGGGTTGTCATTTCCCACCTCACTGATGTACTCTGTGTGTTGAACCTAATATTCTGAAGCTCCCACATTTCTGACTATTCATTGTCTCACACAAGCACCATTACCCCCAACCACCCTTACGTGCACTGCTCCCATAATCAACTCCATGGCTCGGTGGCTAGCATTACAGAGCAGCATACTAAAAATTCTTGATTCGTGCCCTGCTAGGGTGAAAGTGCTCTGTTTTTGGTTTGAGCTGTTTGGTGGCCAGCGTTCACTTTTTCATCCACCCCAAACTCGCAATCAGTTCCCCTAATCATACAACGTCCTTCTGGGGACAAACAGGCCCTAAACTGAGCTTCTGCTCACACCATGGGCTGAACCCTGAAACAAGAAATGAAAGAATAAAACAAGAACTGAATGGCTTTGAGTAAGGATTGAGGAATTTAATTGAAAGAAAGAAAGAAGGATGGAGAGAAAGAAAATGAATAACAAACAGAAATATAAAAAACATTGAAAAAGCAAAAAAAAAAAAAAGCAAAATAATAAAGAAAGCAGCAAAATGTGGAGAAGAAAAGAAAAAAATTGGGGCAAATGAAAAAGTAACAAGAAAGAAAGAAAGAAAGAAAGAAAGAACAAAATGAAGAATGGAGAGAAAGAAAATGTGTAACAAACAGAAATATAAAAAAACATTAAAAAAGCAAAATAATAAAGAAAGCAGAAAAATGTGGAGAAGAAAAGAAAAAAATTGAGGCAAATGAAAAAGTAACAAGAAAGAAAGAAAGGAAGAATGAACGAAATGAAGAATGGAGAGAAAGAAAATGAGTAACAAACAGAAATATAAAAAAACATTGAAAAAGCAAAAAAAAGCAAAATAATAAAAAAAGCAGAAAAATGTGGATAAGAAAAGAAAAAGTTGAGGCAAATGAAAAAGTAACAAGAAAGAAGGAAAGAAAGAACGAAAGAAATGAAGAATGGAGAGAAAGAAAATGCGTCAAAAACAGAAATAAAAAAAACATTGAAAAAGCAAAAAAGCGAAATAATAAAGAAAGCAGAAAAATGTGGAGAAGAAAAGAAAAAAATTGAGGCAAATGAAAAAGTAACAAGAAAGAAAGAACGAAAGAAAGAACGAAAGAAATGAAGAATGGAGAGAAAGAAAATGAGTAACAAACAGAAATCTAAAAAAAACATTGAAAAAGCAAAAAAAGCAAAATAATAAAAAAAGCAGAAAAATGTGGAGAAGAAAAGAAAAAAATTGAGGCATATGAAAAAGTAACAAGAAAGAAAGAAAGAAAGAATGAACAAAATGAAGAATGGAGAGAAAGAAAATGAGTAACAGACAGAAATATAAAAAAACATTGAAAAAGCAAAAAAGCGAAATAATAAAGAAAGCAGAAAAATGTGGAGAAGAAAAGAAAAAAGTTGAGGCAAATGAAAAAGTAACAAGAAAGAAAGAATGAAAGAAAGAACGAAATGAAGAATGGAGAGAAAGAAAATGAGTAACAAACAGAAATCTAAAAAAACATTGAAAAAGCAAAAAAGCAAAATAAAGAAAGCAGAAAAATGTGGAGAAGAAAAGAAAAAAATTGAGGCAAATGAAAAAGTAACAAGAAAGAAAGAAAGAAAGAAAGAACAAAATGAAGGATGGAGAGAAAGAAAATGAGTAACAAACAGAAATATAAAAAAACATTGAAAAAGCAAAAAAAAAGCGAAATAATAAAAAAAGGAGAAAAATGTGGAGAAGAAAAGAAAAAATTGAGGATGAAAAAGTAACAAGAAAAAAAGACTTGAGGGAGGGAGAGGAGAGAAATAAAGAAAGAAGAAATTAATTAAAGAAAGAAAGAATCAGTGAAAGAAAGAATTGAGGGAGAGAGAAAAAAGAAAAAGTAAAAAGAGGAATAAAAAGAAAGAGAGAGGCACATGGGGGCTTTGGAGAAGAGAGAGCAGTGTTTCTTGTGTGTGATTCTCTGGGCTGTAGTTGCTGATGTAAAGCTCCTGATGGAGTGGCTGAGAGCTGAAACACATGCACTCAGATTTCAGGAGAAAATCCCACAGCAGTGTACGCTACATCACCCTTGGGCCAGACGCTGTGTCTGTGCACGTCTCTGAGCTGACTCGCATTCCAGATCCTGCAGATACGCTTGTTCTTCATCTCTCCACATCATTCTATCTCTATCTCTTTATCCCTTTCTCGCTTTGAAGTGTGCCATCACTGCTCTAAAGGCATGGGTGAAGCTGAGGATTCAACACATACACATACAAAACATAAAGTTCATTAACATCATTAACCTGTCATCTACATCATAATGCAAAATGTATCTGTATTAACCACTTCACTGTTGATTACTTTCCCGTAACGACATGTCCCCAAGTGGTTTATTCCTCTTATACCACAGTAATTTGCTGCTTATTAAAGAATGTCGTACGTTTTTATTCATTTATAGTTAATGCTGTGGAACATCTGTGGAAAAAAAAAGTCAGTTCCTGTTCTTACTTACATTATAGCAGCTGTAAAGAGTTGTTTCCTCACCAGCATTTCTCTTTTTGTTTTGTTGATAAGAGAAAAAAAAAACGCAGCTTGGCATGTTATCGAGAAACCGCAAACTTTGCTGTGTTGGAAAACAGCTTTGACCGTTACTAAGCTCCAACCCTGGAGACTCCTTCCAAAAAGAAGAATCCTTCCAAAAATGTTAAATAAACATCTTTTGTTTTTTTTTTAACAGAAAACAAATAATATTGATGTGAATGAGCTGTTACTTTGGAAATTACAGTATAACATATTAGAAAGAGTGTTTTTTTGTTTTTTTTTGTGGGGGGTGTGGGTGCAGGGGGTATTTATGGGTGCATTTTTTTTTTCAAAATCTGTTTATTAT
Organism: Pangasianodon hypophthalmus; assembly: GCF_027358585.1. Taxonomy (NCBI): domain Eukaryota; kingdom Metazoa; phylum Chordata; class Actinopteri; order Siluriformes; family Pangasiidae; genus Pangasianodon; species Pangasianodon hypophthalmus. The sequence continues at coordinate 3,910,748 of NC_069735.1, forward strand.
TAGTCTTAGATTATGTGGAGTATCTGCTGTTCAAGTCCGTATGTATGTGTATGAACTATTACCACAGAAACAATAACATATTACGATGAGCGCATTAATATTAACCTATCGTTCATATTACACTGGAACTACTGTCCAAGCCGTGCTCTTACACGGAAATAATGCACGCACTCGGACCAATCAGAATCCAGAACTCAAAAGCGCTGTGGTGTAAGCATTCTGTAACATCTGCAGCAAGTTTCCATCTTTATCTTAATAATATTTCATGTCCATTTCTGATTGGTTGATTTGCTTGACGAATTGATTTGCACCGATCTTTGTACTATGTATGTTCATACAGTAACTCTGTCGCATGTAACCATGACAACTAAAATATAATTATACTTTGTCATCGCAGTTTAACTCATAATTGTATAATTATGTAGTTAAGTAAGAGTGAAAACGTTTCTAATTAAAAGTGACAGAGTGAGAAAAGAGCACTATTAGAAACGTAATCATTAAAACAACCATAAAGCCTACATAATTAATATGCTAATAGACACGTATACGTAATTAAACACACACTTGAAATATCTTTTTTTCAGACATCTTTTCCAGACCATTTGGATTAACAGATTAACAAGATTATATTCTGATATCAATCAATCAATATTTTAATTATATTCATGGGTTTCTTTAAAGGATTTCTTCATTTCAAACCAACTGTCAGTCAAGCAGGGAAGTTCATTTTCAGAGAAGACAATTCGAAAATAACAAGAACACCTCTTAAAAAAATAAAGAAGCATGTACAATACTCCATGTTTATACAATGAAAATTAAATTGGAGTTTATAACTTCCCATTTAGGGGATTGTATTGGCGTCTAGTTACTCTAAATCTAGTTCTCACGTAGATGTTTGGCATCCCTCAGGGTATGATGTTGGGTCCCCTATGATTTTTTAAAAAAAATCTTTTTTATTGACTAAAACAAATCTTTATTTCACAATCTGATTAGACAAGGTTGCGTTTACAAAGACACTTAATCCAATTATGGCTTCGCCTCCAAAACAATTTCTGAGTCAATCTCAATGTAAATCTTTCCCTACAGCACATCCCTATGCTCCCTATGTGATGTAATAAAAGTAGCACGGAGTTGGACGATTATCACAGCGGGAATATATTCAGCCTTTTATCTTCTGCAGGTCATCTTTCAGCGGTTTAATTGGGATCATATAATTGTATGTGTCGCTGGTCAGAAATGTGATCTAAGCTTGGACTGAGGGGGAAAGAGAAACCTGAGCAAGTGCACTTAGTCATAAAGCAGCACGGCTCGTATTCCCTCCTTTAAGCAAACACAAAGAGGAAAAGCACAAAGAGTCCAGACTGAAGCTTTACACCAGCAAACCTCACAGTTTGCCCACCGAAATACAGGGTTATACAGCCGGGGCCAAACATCTGCAAAACACTCCCAAAAAAACAGGTTTTAATTTCATTGCAACTCAGGGAAAGAAAGTACAGAAACATGTCTCAGCTGTTGCTCTGGAGAAGCTGTGTGTACACCACTCATAATAAAGCAGAAGTGCATTGAAGCTGAAGGTGATGATGTCATAACACAAAGTTTAAAAAAAAAGATATAAAACATTAAAATGTGTAAGTATGAAAGAAAGAAAGAAGGAATTAAGAGAGTGAGAGAGAAAACTGAGAAAAACAAAAAAAAGCTAAACCTGAAAGAAAAAGAATAGAAAATGCAAAAACAAGAAGAATGAACACAGAGAGAAATAAAAATGAAAAGAAAGTAATGGATCAAGCAGTGAAAGAAAGAAAAAAAGATGGTTGAAGTGATGAGAAAGAAAGAAAGAAAGAAAGAAAGAGTGGGACAGAGAAAACTGAGAAAAATAAAAAAAAGCTAAACCTGAAAGAAAAAGAATAGAAAATGAAATAAATAAAATGAAAAGAAAGCAATGGATCAAGCAGTGAAAGAAAGAAAAACAGAAGGTTGAGGGAGGGACAGAAAAAGAAAATGTGATTGAAGTGATGTGAAAGAAAGAAAGAAAGAAAGAGAGGGAGGGAGGGAGAGAGAAGACTGAGAAAAACAAAAAAAAAGCTAAGCCTGAAAGAAAAAGAATAGAAAATGCAAAAACAAGAAGAATGAACATAAAGAGAAATAAAAATGAAAAGAAAGCAATGGAGCAAGCAGTGAAAGAAGGAAAAAGAAGAAGGCTGAGGGAGGGACAGAAAAAGAAAATGTGATTGAAGTGATGAGGATGAAAAGAAAGAAAGAAAGAAACTGAAATAATTAAGCATGGGGGGAAAATTATTTTAAAAAATCAGAAAGAAGAGGAATAAACAAAAGTGACTGAAATGGAATAGTAAGTAAAAATGACAAAAAGAAATGGAGGAAGAAAAAAGAAAGTTGAGGGAGGGAATTAAGAAAGAAAAAGGTAGGAGAAAAAAGAAGCCAAAAAGAAAGTAAGAAAGAAAAAAAAAGAAAATAGCAACAAAACAAAAGAAACCAAAGAAAAAAAGAAAAACAGAGGGAGGAGGAACAACATAGTAAACAAGTAATGAAACCTCGTAAATGAATAATTAAATAAATTAAAACAATTCATCTGAGGGAGAGCCCCAAAGCTAACCCAAAAAAGTGAGAGAAATGGACAAAAAATTAAGAGAGAAATAACATAACAAAAAAGAACAAGAAATTAAAGAAAAAAATGAAATAAAGTTTTGAAGAAAGCAGAGAAACAAAAACAAAAACAAAAAAATCAGAAAAAGTAGAAATAAAGAAAAAGAGAGAAAGAAGAGACAAATAATAACAGAAAAAAAGAAAGCAAGGGAGGAAACGAAATAGGAAAAAATGTAGGAAAATGAAAAAAATGAAAGCAAAAGACCAAAATGATGGAGGGAGAAAGAAAGAAAGAAAGCCTTAAGAGAGGTAGGGAGAGAAAAAGTGAGAGAAACAAGAAAAATTCAGAATTTTTAAAAGAACGAATGAACGAAACACAAAGAAGCACAAAAAAGAAAGGAAGAAAGAAAGAAAACATTAAATCAAAGCGACAAAGAAAGCCGAAAATGAGGAAAACCAAATGAAAATGAAAACTGGAGGATGAAGAAAAAGAAACAGAAAGGGAGAGATGAAGAAGAGAGCGGAACAAATGAAAACTGGAGGATGAAGAAAGGGAAGAGATGAAGAAGAGCGATGTGGTGATGACAATGAAAAAAAGGAAAAACAACACAGGAGACATATTTGTTAGAGCTGAGAGGAGAAAACTGCACTAAAGCCACTGAGGTAAACCTGTCATGTGACCATGTAGACACAGTTAGCATGTAGCTAAAGATATTAGCCCATATGTTTTTTTTTTAATGTAAAGTAGTACACTGGTTAGCCATAGCACAGGTTTCTCTCACTGCACTTCCTGTTTGAGCTCTGTACACTTCCTGGAGTCTGTCCCTGAGATGGAGTCATTAGGAGTGAATTAGCTAACTTGTGCTAAATCACTTACAAGACAGCCATTTGATTATGACCTCCAGGGCCCATGTTGAATAATTACTCACACAGACACACACACACACACACACACATTTTTTTCTGGATCCTGAAGGTCTGTTCTGTAATATCAAAACCACTCATTTAGCATTTTATGCTAATCAAGGCCACTCAAGGACATCTCCCCAGCTTGTTGCGGGACTTCAGTTCCATTACGGACGACAGCGAATTCCCACAAGCCCTCACGTTGTAATTTACGCTAATTCACAAAATCACGCTAGATGCTAAACTTAGAAATGACACCATAAGCAAGCCATGACTGCTACGACACAGTTAGCACTGAGCTAGCAGCTTAGAGTGGACATTATTAGAGAAACTCAGAATGCTGGCTATGCATGTGATTTCCCAGGTGAATTAAATTATGAGAAAATACACATTCTCATGATTTGTTTATAACACTGACAGATCCAAAGGGCTTTGTGGGACTTTCTAATCAGAAAAATTCACTTTTCTTAAAGAAAAGCCCACAAATATGGCTTCCATGAGCTAATCATCTGAGAAAATATGCGTGTGGTCAGATGCGAGAAAGTTTTTTTCAATGTTCTAAATATTTATAATGTTTTATAATTCTCACAGTAATGAAAAAAAAAAAAATATATATATACATAATCTAATTTAGATAAAATATTTTTGAGGGCGAGCACTAAAATTAAACCAATAAGAAAAAGTATAATCCTGAATATAAATAAATAAATAAATAAATAAATAAATAAATAATGCACATGTTTACTTTATTTATGTCCATCTCAAATTAATTTATATTTATCAAAAAATGGTTTTCATAATATATTTATTAATAATAATAATAATAATAATAATAATAATAATAAACGGTGGTTAGTTTTGCTAACAATGCTAGTTAGCATTACAATGAGTGGCTGTCATAGGAATACTAGCTAGCTTTTAGCACTGTAATATAAGGAAATAGCTAGTGTTAAACACAGATAAATAAATAAATAAATAAATAAATAACCCACATGATTATTTATGTTCATATCAAATTAATTTATATTTATCAAAAGATGATTTTCATTAAAAAAAAAAATTATAAACGATGGCTAGTTTTGCTAATAATGCGAGTTAGCATTACAGTGAGTGGCTGTCACAGGAATAATTGCTAGCTTTTAGCACTGTAATATAAGGAAATAGCTAGTGTTAAACACAAATAAATAAATAAATAATAAAATAAATAAATTAATTTAGGCTATTGTTTTTAGCAATTTGTGGCATCATAACTTCTTATACTTTCCAATTTTTTTTTTATTTCACTCACCAGCAGTTTTTTTTGTTTGTTTGTTTTCCTGCAGTAATAAAACATAATAAAATACAAATATATAAATGATAATTACATATAATAATGTATAAATAATTTGGGGTTTTAAAACAAAGAAGAGTTTTTACCTTTTTTTTACCTTGCACAAATATATATATATATATATATATATATATATATATATATATATATATATATATATATATATATTGTGTGTGTGTGTGTGTTTATGTATGTGTGTGTGTGTGGTAAAAATGGTATAAAAAATAAATAAATAAAAAGATTTAAAAATGTAAAGACAGATAAACAAGATAGATAGATAGATAGATAGATATCCTATCTATCCCAGGACTGCCTCAGAATCCACCGAGACCCTGACCAGGATGAATGAATGAATAATAATAAATAGATATACAATAAATGTACTAATGACTAATTCATTTTGTTCCACTATGCCAGCAGTTTTTAATTTTACTGGGAAAATTTCCGAATAATAAGGAACTTCAATTAATTTCCGATTTAAATTAATGAGGTGTTACGACGTGGTTTTAACGCACTTTCATTAATAATTGATACAAGTCGATATTTAAAGCCCAGATGTCAGGAGCATGTGGAGTTTAACAGCACTGGCAGCATCTCACACAGCTTTTATTAGTCAATCTGGCTAAAAAACCACAAGCTAAGTGTTGCTGCTGCTGCACTGTAAACGCTCGCCATTAAACTTTAATACGTCGTGTTTTATTTCATTTATTCTGATGTGGTTTTGGTTAAAGATCCGCAGTAAATAACTTTCTCACTCACACACACACCGCTGTTGTGTGGAGAAGAAAACTTGCCAAGCTCCTAATGGCGTTCAGGATGATATCATAAAATAAAACAAGGAATAAATCCCAGTGTTCAGACAAAAAAGTGTGAATAAAGGAGGCTAAGCAGGACACACATTAGTGTTTCAGACTGCTAACGCTGCTAATGCTGACTTTTTAAGATTTCTGATGACTGTCTGATTTCGTGTGGAAGTGTTTTGTGTGTGTGTGTGTGTGTGTGTGTTAGGGAGTAGTAGCCTACGCAGGCTGCAGCCGAAACTTTGATAACAAAACAATCATACAACTAGAGAGGAACAGCTATAGAACACTGAGTGTGAGAAACAGTGACACATTAAATATTAACCAGGACACATACACATTAAATATTAACGTGAAGAGTGCAGTGTGTGTGTGTGTGTGTGTGTGTGTGTGTGTGTGTGTGTGTGTGTGTGTATGTGTGTGAGTTGAACACACACACTGAAAAAAAAGCAAAAAAACAAAAACGACCCTCGTACCTAGTACTGAACCAAGTGGTATTTTTAATACTGGAGTCTCAGTTGACCTTAACTTGAGATGTAAAATTTCACTTTTGATTTTTTTTTTTTTGATAAAAAAGTGGATAGATAGATAGATAGATAGATATCTGGCTCACAGAAAGAAATAATCAATGAATAAATAAACAAAGAAATAAATACAGAATAAATATATACTTAAAATAAAAATAAATAAAACATTCCATTAATTAATTATTTTTTTTAAATCATACATCGATAATGCTGAATATTTAAATAAAAATTTTAATTCTAATTTTCACACAGTTCACACAAAGATTTACAAGATAATTAATAAGTGAAAATATAAATATATTTACAGCCAGTGAAGCAAATAAATAAATTATATAGAAATGGAATATCAAAATATTATACAGCTGAAATAACTTAGTAAACAAATATAAAAAAAGGAAAATGTTTATATAATCACATTAGAAGTTGTGGAAATTAAAAAAAAAAGTTTTTTACAATAAAAAAAATTAAGAGTTAACAATTTACAAATATTGCATAAAATATACAAGGATTTATATTTAAATCACTTAAATATTGATCAACAGAGATTAAACTTTGTAAATTCATTTATCAAAATATAAGTGTAAAATTTAGTAAAATTTAGTAAATTACTAAATAAAATAAATAATATTTAAATAAAAATAATAGTTAATTAATAAGTAATAAGTAAATAAATATTTTAAATAGTAAATAAATAAATAATCTTTATATATCTACCAATGTACAAGTAGTAAATGAAATTTATACAAAAATAAAATATAATAAATTAAATAGATAAATGCTATATATATTATATATATATATATATATATATATATATATATTATAATACATAAAATCAATAAATATTATATAAGAAATGTTTGTAATTATTTTATCTTCTTGAGTGTCTTCTTTCTTTATATTACTCCCTCAACTGTGAGATCTCAAGACATTAAGTTTTAAAGACTCTGATGATGCAGTTTATGATAGACGGTTTTGTCACGTCCTAGACCTTTTTTTTTTTAAACACAGGTTGGGAAAAGTCCAGGAGCAGACACAATCACATGATCAATACAACAAAATCTTTGATACACCAAGAGGCTCCATGACTCTGGAAGGAATTTCTCATAGCGCTTGTGGCAAGAAAAAGTACCAAATGATGTAATGAGCAGAATAAAGAAGCTGCTTGACCTTTTGCAGTTTTGCCTCTAGAGAAAAAAGGAAGCAGAATTTCATGAAAGACTTTAATTTATAGACTTATCTTCAGATAAGAAAGCCCTCTCTTTTATACAAGCAATCTACTGTTTCTTGCTTTTTAATCTTGGTTTGATCATAATGAAGTGGATTCTTTTGAGACATTTTTGAGATTGTCCATTACTCATTCTCCATAAGGGCGAAGGTTTAGTAAACAACGGTTTATGATGACTACTTGAATGTCTCACAAACAAAAGACGTGAACATGTTTTACTTAAAATCAACTGATATAAGTACACTACAGTCTCCTCTGAAAGCAATGGAATGGCGAGGCCAATTCTTTGTTTTTGCTATACACTGAAGATATTTGGGTTTGAGATAGATCAGAATTTCAGCTTTCATTTGCTAATGGCACCTTTGGTGGCAGCCCATCCAATTTTTAGGTGAGCAAAAGTATTGAAACAAATAGCCTTAAAGTGAATTAAAGTAAATAACACTTAATATTTGGTTGCCTATCCCTCGTTTGCAATAACTGCATCAAGCCGGCGACCCAATGACAAACTATTGCATTCAGGTTCTTTCAGTTGTTATTTGTTCTGGGGGTTTTCTCCCTTGAATCTCCTCTTCAGAAGGTGAAATGCATGCTTGATTGGGTTAAGGTCTGGTGTTTGATTTGGCCAGTCTAAAACCTTCCAGTTTTTCCCCTGATGAACTCCTTTGTTGTGTTGGAAGTGTGTTTTGGGTCACTAACTTGTAGCATGATGAAGTTCCTGCTAATTAGATTGGATGCATTTCTAGGTAAATTGGTAGGCAGAATGTTTCTGCTGCTACCATCATGAGTAGCATCATCAATAAAGATTAGTGAGCCTGTTCCAGAAGCATCCGTGCAAGCCCAAGCCATGACACTACCTCCACCATGCTTGACTGATGAGCTCTTATTTTTTGGATCATGAGCAGATCCATTCTTTCTCCACACTTTGGCCTTTCCATCACTTTGGTGATTCAACTTTTGTGATTCATCTCTGTATTTCTTTGCAAACTCCAGTCTGACCTTCTGATTCTTACTGCTGATGAGTGGTTTGCATCTTGTGGTATGGCCTCTATATTTCTGCTCTCAAAATCTTCGTTGATTGGTAGATTGTGATCCCTTCACCCTTGCCCTGTGGAGGTTGTTGGTGATGACTGTTGTTTTTGGATTTTTCTTTATAGATTTCACAATGTTTCTGTCCTCAACTGCTGTTGTTTTCCTTGGTCGACCTGTTTGATGTCTAGTTGTTACTACACCAGTGGTTTCTTTTTTTCAAGACATTCCAAATTGTTGTATTGGCTATATCCAGTTCTTGTGCAATGGCTCTGGTCAGTTTTCCCTCTTTTCTCAGCTTCAAAATGGCTTGCTTTTCTCCCATAGACAGCTCTCTGGTCTTCATGTTGGTTTATCCTTTTTAACAAATGCAGTCTTCACAGGTGAAATCCAGGGCTCAAACCAAGAGTAGATATTCAGAGCTATTAATTGTATAAACAATCAATCTAACAGGGCACATCTGGGCAACAAGAAACACCTGTCAGTCACATGTTCCAATGTTTTTGGGTTCAAGCAAAAGGTGCCATGTTCTAAGTTGTTTAACACATCTAGATGTAAATATCAGGAAATGAAAGCTGAAATTCTGACTTATTGTCTCATATTCATCTATTGATCTCAAACACAAATGACTTCAGTGTATAGCAAAAACAAAAGAATTGGCCTTGCTGTTCCAATACTTTCAGAGGAGACTGTATATAGACAAATGTATGTGACCGTCACACCCATATGTGGGGTTTTCCCAACGTCTTGCCACAAAGTTGGAAGCACACAATTGTTTAGAATGACTTTGTATGTTGTAGCATTACAGTTTCCCTTCACTGGAACTAAGTGGCCCAAACCTAGCTAGATTGAAATGGGGATGCTGTTATAACAACTCTGTTTTAATGCCCATGGTTTTGGAACTGGTTGTTGAACAAGCTCATATTGGTGTGATGGTGCACATACTTTTGGCTATACAGTGTATGTTGAAATGCTTATGTGGCCGCTATGTTGCATTGGATTGCTCCACCATGATGTCGCTAAGATTTAGTGTTTACAACCAAGCAGATAATATGAATGTATTTTAGTTTAGTTCTGATAAAGGAAAGGTCATTATAACAACTTGGCATTTATACTATTTCCCAATTTAAATTAGGGACTATGCATAAAGATATTATTTTAACAAATTATAATGGGAGTAATCCATGTGCTTAATGTGCTTATATATCTTTTTTGGAGCTGATTTTGTTGGGGTTGTTTTGTTGCTTCTGTTGCTGCAAAACAGATTTCCCATGTGGACAATAAAAAACTGAACTGAACAACAGAACATCACACACACACACACACACACACACACACAGCTTCAGTAAAAAAAAAAAAAAAAAAAAAAAAAAGAAAAGAAAAAGAAAAAAAAAACATTCGACCTTGCAGGTTAGACGAGCCCATTGAGGGTTAATTAATTTTCTTTAGTCAATAGCAAACAGTGATTAATGACTTTTCATAAAAACCATGAACAATACAAACACAAAGTCCTCAACTAAACCTTATTATTGAACAATTTATTGTTTATTAATTTTTAGGGTTTTTTTTAATCATTAATGTATATTTAGTCATATTTTGGTATTAAGGTCAGGTGCAGCAATCTAATAGGCTTATCATTTTCATTTTAATTTTACAGTGTAAGCAACAGATGAAGTTTTTGAATGTTTTTTTGAATGTTTCAAAAGATTTGAATCATTTGAGTCCATGCATGTAAATGATTCATTATGGTTGAATCATTGGAAACAGTGGAATCCAAATCAGCTTTAATGGAGTGGGAAGTTTCACTGATTCAGACACTGAATCACTGAATGAGAGAGTAGCAAATGACAGAAAGATTCACTGATTCACTCACCTGCTGAATGAGAGGGTAGCAAATGACAGAAAGATTCACTGATTCACTCACCTGCTGAATGAGAGAGAAGCGAATCTCACTCATGACAGAAAGATTCACTGATTTAAAAGATTCACTGATTTAAAAGATTCACTGATTCAAACACTCACTTGCTGAATGAGAGAGTAGCAAATGACAGAAAGATTCACTGATTCACTCACCTGCTGAATGAGAGAGAAGCGAATCTTACTCATGACAGAAAGATTCACTGATTTTTAAAGATTCACTGACCCACTGAATGAGAGGAATGAATCATTTGGTCATAATTTGCAATTCGCTCCTCTCTTATTCAACAGGTCAGGGTCTGAATCAGGTAATTTTTGGAATCAGCAAGTCTTTCAGTCTTTGAATCAGCAAGTCTTTGTCAGTAAAAGCTGAAAGACTTGCTGATTCCAAAAATTACATGATTCAGACACTGACCTGTTGAAAAAGAGAGGAGCGAATTGCAAATTATGACCAAATGATTCAAACCCTGCCTTGCTGAATGGAAGAGGATGGATCTCAGTCATAACCAAAAGATTCACTGACTCAAGCACTGACCCTTTGAATGAGAGAGGCGAAGACCTCAGTCATGAAGGATTTGCTGAGTCAAATTTTTCACTGATTCACACACTGACTTGCCGAATGAGAGATTCAGTGAAGATTCAGGGGCACGAATCAGGTTCGGCACACTCACTCTCAAGTTACAAATGCTAAAAAAAGACCCTGACAAACATATAACGTGAACTTACATCAAATCTATGTTTATGATGTAGATGTTGAAACCCATCTGCAGCAACTGAACAAGATGAACGACACGGATGATACTAATCGTAACTTATTCAAAAAGACTGAATCGTTCATAAACGAAACATGTTTAGTGTAATCCAGTTCTTTCAGAGCTGAGCTGACTTCCTCTCTGGCAATGTCTGTTAGAGTGATGTCATCACTATCTTGAAGCCAAATCACTTTCTACTGTCACTCAACACCAGCATCATCAGACTCAGATAAGGGGTGTGGCCTAAAGTCTGAAGGTCAAACTTTACATTTAATGCAAAAAAAACTCACATTTGTATATTTGCTGCATTTACACACTAATGTAGGTGTGTGTGTGTGTGTATGTGTCTTGGTGAGCTGCTTAACAGGAAATTGCTCGTCAAGCATTCTAAGCAGGGAATATCATTTACAATAGAATAATTAGTATTGATCACATGCGGGTTGGGGAGGGGGAGGGGGAGGGTTTTCGAGGTTATAATAAAAGATTAGAGACAAGTTTTTTCAGACTCATCCATCTCAAACCATTCCGGATGGTCCCGAGTTCAAATCCCAGAAGCGTCAAATCCCTGGACTGCTGAATGAAATTCCACCTCACTTGAAAAGCTTCTCGTGAAAATAATTAAATCTGAAAATCATTAAGACTTTGAGAGCTGATGATGTAATCCTGCACACAGAAACACGCAGCACTGCTTTTTTCATTACTTCTTCTTTACTATTATCTTTTCACTTGCACTTCCTGTGAAATATGCGTGTAGCCGAGTCGGGCAATAAAACCAGCTGCAGGTGCATTAAATATTCACGACTTTTCTGAGATAACACGCTCATTCTGGCATAAAACCAGGAGAGCGGTGAGTGAGTCATCTGCTGCTTGCTGTCACTGAGACAGGAGAGGCTACACGCTGCTAAACCCTCGGAGGAATTCCATTATTTATTTCTTTATTTTTATTTGAAGGAGGGGGATATTGCACGAGAAGATAAAGCTGTTTGCGAAAGAAATCAATCTTTAGAGGCTTCACTAGGAGAACAATAGCAGTGAATCAAGCAGAGTCTTTAATGGTGTTGTAAAACTACTCATAAAAAAGATAAAGAAATTAAAAAAAAAAAACAAATACTATAATAAAATGCAAAAAAAAAAATCAAAATGTTACTGATTATATAAGTATATATACACATGCTGCTATATATACACACACACTTTCTCTCTCTCTCTCTCTCATATATATATATATATATATATATATATATGCACACACACACAGTATATATATATATATATATATATATATATATATATATATATATATACACAGTACTATGCAGTAGTACAGTACTGTACTTAGGCACATGCTCAGAAATGCTCTACAGCAAAGATGCCTTCAAAAGTAATGAAAGTAATGTTTCTACACTAAAAAAAATACTCTAAAGAGCAGTAAACAATAATAAATGAAACAAAGCCAATATTTGGTGTGACGATCCTTCGCTTTTAAAAAAATTATTAGTCTCAGGTACAATTTGTGCAGATTTAATAAGGAAATGAGCTGTAAGTGTTCCTGAGCATCTTGCAGAAGCAGCCACAGTTCTTCTGGAGACTTTGATTGTCGCGCTTCCTTCTTAATTTTGCTGCAAAACCCAGCAGCCTTCATTATGTTTTTGTCTGAAAAGCGGTGTCTTATGTAATCTGCTTCTTTCTTTACTGACATGCAAACATGTTTCTGTAACATTTTAATTTTGTGCTAGAAAACTAATTTTTGGGAAATCTAAAATGTTCTTGTACTGACTCGATAATGTAGAAGCCATAAAATAAAAATCTATGACTAAGACTTTTGCATAGTACTATGTGTGTGTGTGTGTGTGTGTGTGTGTGTGTGTGTGTGTGTGTGTAAGAAGTTCGGGAAATGCTCTTGTTATCTCCACAGCACTCCATAGCAGTTCATGTTTTAAACATTTTTTTTTTTACATTGTCATGTACAGAACATTTCCTAGCACACACATGAGTTTATTTTAATTTAATTTCTACCCAGTAATCCAGTGAGAACATGCTGCATTTTGATTACTCTATTAACAAACTCGTAAAGTCTCTAATTAAATACACACACACACACACACACACACACACATACACACACACACACACTTTTATCAGTCATTTGGCTAAAAGCACTTTATAAACCACTTTGCAGGGGAATTAATGTGAAAAAAATTCGAGAAAATTTAGCCTGATGTTAATTAGTGAGGAACCCGATGGTGTTTCAGATGAACCCCGGTGGCGTGCTGAGAGAACAGGAGCACAGGTGTGTGTGCGTGCGTCCGTACGTGTGTGAGTGTGTGTGTGTGTTAAAACCACCTGCGGGTAAGAATGGCAGTATGGTCAATCATTAGTAAAAGTAATTAAGCTTTTTACGAATAAGCTAAAAGATGCATGCACACACATATGTAATGCCCTGATTAATACTTTATTTTATTACCTAATTAGCTATTTGGGTTTAGCTAACACACTGTATTGCTCAAAAGCTTAAGAGATAAAATATTTCTATAGTGCGTTCATTATTTTTTTATTTCAATAATAAATCGTGATAAAAGGTTAGACAGTTATCACATTGGAGAAATGTAATATTAGCACAGAGCTTAACAGGAATGCGATGGCAGAAACATAGTGAAATTGATCTCCCAGTTCAAAGTCTTTGAAGATGGTTGCCGAGAGCGTGTGATAACACACACACACACACACACACATTTCTTTTGTTTGGGCAGCTGGAAAAGATGGAAGCCATGTTTGTACCTGGCGATGCATTTGAAAATTATATTACATTAGAATTTTAATTAAATCCATTGAATTCAAATCACTAATCAAAAATGAAATAATTCAAAATATTAGCCAATAAACTATTACATAAAATTTTATTGAACACATATTCAATTTACATGTAACTTTAGTGGCAAGGTGTATTGGATCAGCATTGGATCACTGATGGATCAGCATTGGATCACTGATGGATCAGCATTGGATCACTGATGGATCAGCAGAGGATCTGCAGTGAATGAACATTGGATCAGCAGATCCTCTGCTGATCCATCAGTGATCCAATGCTGATCCAATACTAATCCACCACTGATCTTCCGATGATCATTTGTTCATCCACTGTGGATCTCTCTGTGATCCATGGCTGATCCTCTTTTGATCCATTGTTAATCCTCTGCTCGTCCACTGTGGATCCTCTGCTGATCCACACTGATCCTTTACTGATCCACAGCTGATACTCTGTTGATCTATTGCTGAATCACAACATTGCCAATGCAGATCATCTGCTGATCCATCATTGATCCACTGCTGATAATCTGCTGATTCAATGCTGATCCACCACTGATCCCCCGTTGATCCTTTGCTCATCCACTGTGGATTTACTGCTGATCCACTGCTGATCCTTTTCTGATACAGAGCTGATTCTTTGCAGATCATCTGCTGATACACAACTGATCTTCTGCTAGTAATCTGCTGATCCACAGCTGATCCTCTTCTGATCCATTGCTGAATCACAACAGAGCCACTGCAGATCATATGCTGATCCCTCAGTGATCAACTGCTGATCCTCTGCTGATCCACTACTGATCCTCCGTTGATCTTTTCCCCATCCGCTGTGGCTCTACTGTTGATCCACAGCTGATCCTCTACTGACCCACAGCTAATCTTCAGCTGATCCACCACTGATCCTCTGCCAATTCACCACCTAACTTCTGCTGGTCCTCTGTTGATCAACTGCGGATCATCTGCTTATCCACCATTGAACAGTTTATCCGCTGCTGATCCCTAGCTGATGCTGTACTGATTTACTGCTGATACACCCATCTATGACCGATCCTCTGTTGATCGTCTGAAGGTGCTTTTCTGATGAATAAAGAGAAACTTAGACCTCAATCACTTCCTGTTTCCTCTACAACAGATGGACAAATCTAAGAGTGATGTTGAGATGTTGAGACATCTCACCATGCTGGATAGACAAATAAACTACAGATGGACAGTTTAGCAAACAAAGCAGGTATAAAAGTAGGATTCAAAATAACGGACAATGTCCAGTCTGATCACATCACCCTCTGTCCAAACACCTGTCTGATCTCATCATGAGGATCTTCACACTTCTGTCCTGCTGCCTGCACTACTTAGACTGAAAGTTTTATATGAAAGTGAATTGCAACTGTAATTACTGTCTTCATCATGTCGCTGAAGGCTGGAACGTTGTAGCCATCTAATGTTGTTTGTCTCCAGAATGATTAGACGTATCACAATATCATTTTCTCTTCACTGATTTTGTGTATATTACTTTATCACTATCTCTGATAGTGTTGGTGTGTTGGTGTCTCAAATCTTGTATTTGGAGATATTAGGCTAATGTATCTAATGAGCAATAAAAAAAAGACTAGTTAAGATCTGATGTTAAATATCAGTAATAGTCCTCGTTCCAACTTTCTACTAAAATCACACTTTCACATTTAGAGAGGCGGGGCTAAATGTGGTTAAATGAATGATTGATTTTGGTGATTTTGGGTGACACAGATCTCCTTTACCTGGTAGCTACTTAAGATTTTTTTTACAGTAACACAGCAAAAACATTGTTCAAAACTTATTCGTGTTTATTGTTTATCCACTTTCCTAGGTTCTACACCTTGGCGTGCTGGCATCTTGTTTTTTTTTCTTTTCTCTCTGGTTGGAGTTCTCATCGGTTGAGTTCGCTCGCTGCTGCTGGGGGTGGCCCCATATGGACTGCCTGAAGAACTGTTTGGATTGCTGGGGATGGTGCCACCTGGGGGCTGTGGAGATGGCTTGGGGATCACATATGGGGAGCTGTACTGTAATGGCTTGGGACTGCGATTGCTGTAGTGGCTTTGGGGCTGCAGTTGCCACGAGCAGCTTCGTACTCAGGACTCCATCAGTGGACAGTGGATAGATTTTAACCAGCCGGACCTCTTGCAAATACTGTGATGAATTTATTGGTTGCACAATTGCACTATTTGTCCATATAGTACACAATAGAAGGGATTTATTTATAATTGCACTATCCGTTGCACCCAGATGAGGATGGGTTCCCTTTTGAGCCTGGTTCCTCTCAAGGTTTCTTCCTCATATCATCTCGGGGAGTTTTTCCTTGCCACCGTCGCCACTGGCTTGCTCATTAGGGATAAATTCACAGTGATAAATTTAAATATTTACAATATATTTTTGTGAATCCATTTATTTCTGTAAAGCTGCTTTGTGACAATGTCCATTGTTAAAAGCGCTATACAAATAAAATTGAATTGAATTGAAGTTAATCTGTGAAGATTATAAAAGACAGAGTTTCCAGTGTTGGGATTGTTTAATCTGCAATCCAGTGATTGTGTGTGTGTGTGTGTGTGTGTGTGTGGAATCCAATCCTGGGTTAACACTTTTGCTTTTCTCTGTTTTTCTCTCCAGTTTTCTCAGCAAGAGATCAGAATTACAATTCCAGCTAGAAATGAGATAAAGAGAAAATTATAATGTGTAAACAAAAAACATGAAACATTGCCTGATTTCTTCCTCCCATTCTGTCAGGGTTAATTACACACTGGTGTTAAGAAGGATGTGATTTTAAATGCTTCCTGTGTGTGTGTGTGTGTGTGTGTGTGTGTGTGTGTGCGTGTGCGCGGCATTCAGTTATCCATCCATTGCCGCGTACACCAAATTCAAACACATGCTTTTAGCTTCATCTGGTGGCTGATGCTTGATATTACAACCCAAATGACCAAGTACCATCTATACCTTCTTTTTTTTTCTCGACACAGCTCAAAATAATCCTGTCCTGATTAAAATGTTACAAATAAATGACCATGGTTTAAAGTACTTAATGCTACTGAAGTGTCCTGGTATCAGAACTTAATGAACTTCTTAATTAATGAATTAAACTCTACATCATGGTGTTATTTCTTTTCCATATATGTACATTTTTGATTTCTTACTTCTATTCCAGTTACTTAATTGCTGTTATGTGGAAATCCTGGAACTTTTTGTCCCGGTTCTTATGTAGGACTTTTGTGAGGTAAACAAGGCTGAAGGGGAAAATCTTGACCTTTAAAACTGTCTCTATGCGGCTGGATAAATCGGCCAGGACAGCAAAAAAAAAAAAAAAAGATTTTAGGACATCAGTTACCTCTTTATTCCTGTCCCACCATGTGTGCTTCACTGAGGTTTAATTGGGATCTTTCTAGAAATAAGGGGGTGAAATAAGCAAAAATGATGTGCCAATAGAAAAATAATAATCATTTCATTTAATAATTTATAGATTATTATTTATAGACTTTGTATAGACTAATTAAATTAAATTCTAGCCTAATTGACTTTAATTGAATTTATAGGTTCATTATTTTACTATTTTATAGATTCATAATTATAGAATATTTATAGGCTTTTTAGAGAGTAATACTGTACATGCACAAACCATTTACAGACTAATTTAGTTTACTAATTCAAACTAGTAAAAATGTTTAGAAATACTTGGAATCAGCTTTTGATTGCAGTGAGAGAAAAGAAATACTCAGACACTATTGGTGAATAAAAATCCAGTGCGTATTCTTCAAATTTACACACATAATCTCTTTTGACTTTGTACATTGTACTGCAAATATTTTGGCACATTCCTCTTGCCAGATTGTCTTCAATTTCCCACGGTGACTTAAATCCCATTGAAAATTTATGAAGTGAGGATTTTGAAATCGTCTGATGGATTCATACATTTTCAAAATCCTCACTTCATAAATTTTCAGTGGGATTTAAGTCAAGAGATTGGCTAGGCCATGCAAGGCATTCTTGAGTTACTTTGTTTGGCTGCATGTTTGGGGTCCTTGTCTTGTTGAAATGTTTATTTTCTCCCCACATTTATCTTCTTGGCCAGTGAGATTGTATTCTTCTCTAATATTTCCTGGTACATCCCTCCACTCATGTTTCCTTCAGTGACCTGAAATGCCCTGGTACCATTTGCAGAGAGATGGCACCATTTCATGATGCCCCTACCTCCATACTTTGCTTTGTTCTTGGAATCATACATGCAACCCTTGTATCTCCAACCATGATGAGCTGAATTATTGCCAAAGACCAGAGTTTATCATTCCAAAATAGGTCTGATTTATCTAAATGCTCTTAGATGTGCATCTCTGTGTTTCTTTTTTAGTCAGGTCTGGAAGTATTTGGCCAATGACAGAGGTTTTGTGATTTTGCCTTTATACACCACCACAATGGATTTGAAATAAAACAATCAAGAACTGTTGATTTGGCCACACCTAAGGGTTTTGCTATCTCTCTTATAGATTTAGATTGTTTTTTCAGCCTAATGATGGCCTCCTTCACTTGCATTGAGATCTCCTTGGACTTCATATTGGTAGCACCAGTCGAGCAGCTGCCGAATGCCAATTCAATACCTGATATCAACTCCAGACCTTTTATCTGCTTCATTTGTCTTGAAGTAACGAGGGAATGGACCGCACCTGGTCAATTAACTTCTTGTCAGTCAATTGTCCAGATACCTTTGAGCCCCTGGAAATGGAAGTACTTTGCTTAAAATGGCTGTAATTCCTAAATGGTAAATGTCATATTTTTGTGGAACCTCTTAAAATAAAGCTGAAAGTCTACACTTTGATCACACCTTGATTTTTTTTATTTCAAATCCATTGTGGTGGTGTATAAAGGCAAAATCACAAAAACTCTGTCATTGTCCAAATACTTCCAGACCTGACTGTGTGTATATATATATATATATATATATATATATATATATATATATATACAGTACTGTGCAAAAGTCTTAGGTACTATTTTTCTAGTAATCTAGTATTTCTAGATTTTTATTTTCTACATTATTGATTCAGTACAAAAACATTTTAGATTTCCAAACATTAGTTTTCCAGCACAAAATTAAACGTTACAGAAAAATGTTTGTATGTCAGTAAAGAAAGCAGCAGATTCCATAAGAGATACTTTTCAGACAAAAAAACATAATGAAGGCTGCTGGGTTTCGCTGCAGAAATAAAATACAAGTGCGACAGTCAAAGTCTCCAGAAGAACTGTGGCTGGTTCTGCAAGATGCTCAGTAATACTTACAGCTCATTTCCTTATAAAACTGCACAAATTACACCTGAAACTACTATTTTTTTTTTTTTAATCGAAGGATCGTCACACCAGATATGGACTTTGTTTCATTTGTTACTGTTTACTGCTCTTTATATCATTTTCTTTTAAATGTAGAAACATTTAGTTTCATTATTTTTGAAGGCATCTTTGCTCCACAGCATTTCTTTGCATGTCCCTAAGACTTTTGCACAGTACTGTATAATGCTTACAATTATAATACAAATATAATAATGTTTGTAGTGTCTGAATTTCCCTAACAATCTTATCTTTTTATATATTGTTTTTTATGGGTATGAGTACATAGTGTCCTAATACTTATTTTCCTTCACTGTATTTTTATGTTAATGTCATTATGAGGAATTAGATAAAATTAGTCTCTATTCTAGATGTTTTCACTTGTTAAAATGCAGTGAAATATTTTCCTAGTAGAGTATCGTCCAGTTGGGAAACACTCAGGCTAATGTGCCAAGAAGCTGTGAAGTCATCAGAAAACAGAGAAGTGAACAGATGAAACTTCCTCCTGTGGTTTTATCCTCGATTTCTCAGACACACACCACATTTTGTCTCGTCTCGTCTCATCTCATTGATCGCACAGCTGTTAGGCAGAGCCAAATTTAGCACATTAGCACCTCCAGAGGGAAAACACACACACACACACACACACACATACACGGTCGGTCAGGGATTTCCTCTGAGAAATGAGGAGAATATAAAAAAAAAAAAGTTTTCCATTGAAGTTAATGAGAGCGAGTCACTTTCAGACATGTTACAGATAAAACTGAAAAATTCTGTATGACGGCCTGGAAACAGTAATAAATACGTAAAGTTATTATTTTTTTTTTTTCATTTTTATATCACGCCTCGAGTCATGTCCTGATTAGATTCGCTATCATAAAATGATCTGATCTCTCTATGATCAATAAAATCAGTTTGCTAACCCAAGCATGAACTCATATCACTATGAAAAGCATTCACTATTTAGTAATGTATAAGATACATGTATATGTATTTGTACATGAAGAGATTTGTTAAATTTGTTAAAAAAAAAATGTTAGTGCTCAGTGCTAGCTGATATTAACATGCCAACGAGCACTATTTGTTAACAGAGGTAGGTGTTTGTTCATTTTTTTAGAGGTCATTAACAATTCAACAAAATTTATTTGAAAAAAAAAAAAAATCTGTCTTTCTATTTATCCAAGTAACACTGTGTTGTAACATAAATGTGTTTTATATATATATATATATATATATATATATATATATATATATATGTATATATATATATATATATATATATATATATATATATAATGTATGTATGTATGTATGTATGTATTTTCTGTGACTGATGGCTTGTTCTTTTGGCTTACAAACTAAATTAAATTTAGTTCAGTTCAATTTGCTGTCAAATATTTTTCCAGGGAAATCCAGGTCTATTCACTAGAAATCCTCCTCAGTGATCCATTGACAATACACTCCATTTCTTTCCAAACTCACTTGGCAGTCCACTAAAATTCAGCTCCATTTATTTGGAAAACTCAGTCAATTCATTGGGCAAACCCACTCCTTGATCCAGTGAAGTTCAGCCCTATTTGATTAGAGATCTATTGAAACTGAGTGTAATCCATTGGGCCAACTTACTTCCACTGAAATTTGGCTCTAATCATTACAAAACTCATTCAATGATCCAGTGAAAGTTGACTCGTTTGGGAAAACTTGCTTGGCTCTATTGGGAAAACCAGTTCAGGAATCCAGTGGCATTTAAGCCTTTTAGGAAAGCTTGCTTGGTAGTATTGCTAAAATTTGCTCAGCTCTACTAGGAAAACTCTCAGCTCTTTTGGGAAAACTACTTTGGCTCCATTGGGAAAACTCGTTCAGTGATCCACTAGCCTTTGAATCCTTTGGGAAAACTCACTCAGCTGTATTGGGAAAACCGTTTTGACTCGATTGGAAAACCACGCTTGGCTCTATTGGGAAAACTCGTTCAGTGATCCACTAGCCTTTGACTCCTTTGGGAAAACTCACTCAGCTGTATTGGGAAAACCGTTTTGATTCGATTGGAAAAACATGCTTGGCTCCATTGGGAAAACTCACTTGGTTATCCACTGGCATTAGACTCCGTTGGAAAACTTGCCTGGCTCTACTGGAAAAACTCTCTCACTGTAACGTGCAGGGTGGAATATCATCATCAACAACGTTATTACAGGCATGGGTTAAAACACATGCATCCAACAACAAACAGGGATAATCCATCTGAGGGTAAAAACCAGAAAACACTGAACATGGAAACTAGGAAATACTTGTAAACAAGGGCTCAGACTGAGGCTCGCGACATAATAAGACCTCACACTGAAACAAGGACACAAAGATGTCCTTGATTCATTCATTTCCTTGATAGGTTTCCTATAAATAGGAAAAATGATCAGAAAGTAATACAGAAAAGGTGAGTATAATCTACATAAAATAGGGCAATAAACCAATGATAGGACAGGACTGGAGACCAGACATAAATCAAAACAAAATGCACATGGACAGAGACAAAACAAAAAACAATACCAAACCCACAGAAGCGCTGATTTGCTCTGAAAGCCATGCAGCACATGTTGAAAACCGTAGCGCAATCTGAAAGGAATTATATGACACTCGGTCTATTGGGAAAACTCACTTGGCTCCATTTCAGAAGAAGGGTGATCAGTGATCTGATAAAATTTGGATTTATTTGGAAAAATGAATCTGTTTTTTGGGAAATTGTCTCAGTGAGCCAGTGAAGTTCATCCGTAATTGCTTGCAATTGAGTTGTCGAGTGAAATTTGACTCAATCCATTGGAAAAACTTACATGATTTCCATTGAAATTTAGCTCCTAGGGATAGGGTTAGGTTTTTTTTTTTTCTTTTACAAAACTGAATGATCTCAATCTATTTGGAAAACCTGCTTAGTGATCCAGAGACATCTGATTCTTTTGAGAAACCTCACTTAGCTCTATTTGGAAAATTTGCTCTGTGATCCACTGACTTTTGGCTCCATTTCTTCAGAAATGAGATCACCGATCCTGTTATTTGGAAAATAACTCATTCTGTTCAGTGGAAAACTTTCTCAGTTTGCAACATTTCTTCTCCTTGGAATCTTCAGGTGGATTTTACTGAAAACTCGAATTAATCATCAACTTGTGGAATTTGTTGAATTTTTTTCACCAAAATTACACATGTAACTTTACTGTTTCCTGAAAAACAGTGTAAGAATTTCAGAGAAATCTTGGTGTGTCATGGATTAAAAAACAACAGCTCGTCAGTGACATCACTTGGCAGGCTGCAACGTGATTGGGCGATGATTTAGCACATGAAATGCTGCACGTTAACATATTTAGCACAATATTATTTGACACAAAATGTGACAAGACAGTGATAGCATAAAATATGTTGTTAACGTTTTATTTTTGATCCCACACCACCATCAGCAGCAGGCATGTTGGTTTTGTGAGTTATTTGCTATAAGTCCCATGCCTTTTGTCTTGTACTGCATGTAATTTGTCCATTATTCCACACTTAATTTTACAGAAGTGTATGGTTTGAGACACAGACAAGTGATAATGTACAAAATACAATAATATATATATTTTTAAAAAATTAAATAGCTAGCAAAAAACAGTGTATACAGTGTAAAAGACAGTCCACTCTGTAGAATATAAAAGTCATTGTTAATGGAACATGGACTTGTATTTAGATGAAAACAGAGTTAAAGAGAAACAGAAATAAATTAGGATGAATAGGAAAAGATCAGGAGAAAAGCTCTGATTAGCATTAGCCAGCACACAAGATCATACAAAGTGAAGGCAAAAAAAAAAATAAATAAATAAAAATCTTTTCAAGATTCAAAAGGAAAATAAATGCAGAGTGAAGGTCAGGCATGAAAAAGCGAGTCTTTGTGTCTCAAGATGCAATTTTCACGTCTAAAAAATCAGAACAGCATCCATTAAGAGCTGCAGGATGTCAGAGACGCCTCCATGACCTTCAGCACAATGGAACTGTGTGTGTGTGCGTGTATGTGTGTGTAAAGCAAGAAAAGGCTGAAAATTGAAAGCTGCTTTAAGCAATTTGATTGAGGAGCAATTTGAATATATGCAATTATTTCATTCTTTGTATAATTAATAAAACTAGGATGAACCGACTCAAAAAAGATTGCAATGAATTGCAATGAAAAGTAGGACAATACTACATTAATAAACGTAACATAATTAAAAGTAAAAACGAGTCTGGCTATGATAATGATAATGAATTTATACATAGAGACAATTTATTTAATGTGAAATAATTATCTATTATAAGCTGAACAAATTAAAAAAAAAAAAACAAGTAATAACTGTAACATGGATGGTAACATAGATAAAGATTAAAACAAAATCTAAAAGCAGTTTAATTAAATATTATTTTTTTATTTTACTTTAGTTTATTTATTCTTTGTTTGTTTGCTTGTTTTGTCAGCTGGCCAGCTTATTTTATTTTATTTTATTTTATTTTATTTTATTTTATTTTATTTATCAGCTGGCTGACATTTTATTTTATTTTATTTTATTTTATTTTATTTTATTTTATTTTATTTTATTTTATTATTTTGTCAGCAGGCTAGCTTCTAATTTTTATTTTATTTGATGTATAAACATACAAAAGTAAAAATAAAACTGAAAAGAAAAAAGGTTTCTAAAAGGATAGAAAACCAAAAACACAATCATAAAAACAAAAGAAACAATCCTAAAAAATATAATCATGTGGCTTTAAGGCTAATGTGTAGAAATGATCTCTGTTCAAATTCTATTTCAAATTTTATTTGTCACATGCATAACGATACACAGTACGACTTGCAGTGCAATGCTTTATACAACTGTTTTGACATAAAATAGAAAATTTGACAAAATCTCGAAAAATATTAAACATGAAGAAAAATATATACATTATATATATGTGTGTGGATTGGTGTCCATTTTTCTTATTTTCTTATTTTCATTTCTTTTATTCTAACTTTTTCTCTCCCCTCTCTTAATTCTTTCTTTCTTTCTTTCTTTATCACTTTGGTCTTTTGCTTTCATTTTTTCATTTTCCTACATTTTTTTTCCTATTTCACTTCCTCCCTTTCTTTCTTTTTTCTGTTATTATTTGTCTCTTCTTTCTCTCTTTTTCTTTATTTCTACTTTTTCTATTTTTTTTTTTGTTTTTGTTTCTCTGCTTTCTTCAAAACTGTATTTCATTATTTTTTTTCTTTCATTTCTTGTTCTTTTTTGTTACATTATTTCTCTCTCTTTTGTTTTGTTGCTATTTTCTGTTTTTTTCTTTCTTACTTTCTTCTTGGCTTCTTTTTTTGCTCCTACCTTTCCTCTTTTTCTTTCTTACTCCCTTCCCTCAACGTTCTTTTTTCTTCCTCTGTTTCTTTTTGTCATTTTTACTCTCTATTCCATTTCAGTCACTTTTGTTTATTCCTCTTCTTTCTGATTTTTTAAATGATTTTTCCTCCATGCTTAATTATTTCAGTTTCTTTCTTTCTTTCTTTCTTTCTTTCTAGCATCAGACTCATCTTTTTGCTTTGGATTAGAAGCAGAGAAGTTGTGATCGTTAGACTGAAATAAAGTCTAGAAACAGATTAAGAATAAAATTGTTCTCTTTTAATAACTATATAGTGAACTATATAGGGAATAGGAAGAAGTGTACAGTAGCTAATGCATTATGCACTTCATAGGCTGTAAAAAAAAAAAATTCCACGCTCAGTACAGTGCAATATGTAGGGATTAGAGAGGCCAAGTCTATATTGATTTATAGGACATGAAGCTCTCCTGCTAATGAAGGCTAGGGGACAAGTGTAATTACGATGGATCGGCACTCATCCAAGCACTTATTAAAACAATTTGAGACTCCACCCTCAAATCTCTACCATTCAATAGTTAATGATTTATTTTTATTATATGATACTCTGGAAGAAACTGCAGTAAAAGAAAAAAAAACAGTCATAAATCATTCATTAAAGCAGCTGATGATGCTAATCAGAACAAATGGTAGCCCATGTTGTGGTTCTCCTCTCCGTTTCCCCCATCAATATCAGCTAATTAATGATTTATAATTAATAACTTACCAATATCTACATTCACTCAGTGTTTAAGCCCTTTTTTGTGTGGAATGTCCTGGAAAAAGACTGAATGAGTATAATTGTGGTTATATTTTAATTACTACTGCTGCAAGAAACAAAACTACATTTTGAGTTATACAAGAATGACAGCATTAAATAATTTTAACATTTACTTAACATTTTTTTGCATAGAGTCAACAACAACAACAACAACAACAACAACAAAAACATAAATAAAATAGTCACGTTACGAAGGCAACAAACAGCCGAGAACAACAAAACTTTCCGCTAACAAAAAATGGCCACTAATAACATGACTGTGATGTAGTTTACTGTTTATTTACTTCGAAATTTGTGTGTCCTTTGAGCGAATATTTTACGTAATTTGTGTCATCATAGCACCAACGGGGTGCTGAACTTCACTTCCCATCAGCCCCAGCACGTCACATGTCTCCATAACCCTCACCTGTGTCTCCTTTTACCTTGATTGTTTTATTTACTTATTTTTACTGTTTTATGTTTAATTAAAATAGCATTTTTGATAGTGAGAAGTGTTAATTAAATTAAATAAGTGTGAAAAAGTACTGAGCATACTCTATAACCAATGGCAGCATCTTGAATCTCCCGGGAAAGGAAAGGAAAGGAAAAGCGTACGTGTAGATCGGCATACTTACAACAACTGTGTATACAGGAATATCCAGATGCCTGTACGCATATAAATATCGTATTTGGAATATGGCTGCGATTGATGTTTTCAATGTCCTTAATGTAACAACTATGTACTATATATGCAGAGATCAGACGCATTTAAAAAAAAAGCATTTTGACAGATTTGGACAGAAAATCTTTATTCTTCAAAAATAAAGCTGTGTCAAAATTTGAATCTCTTTACCAAAAATTGGAGATTCCAATTCTCAGCAATTCAGCAACGAAAAGAAAAATATATATCAGGCATCCCTGTCTCACTCTTCTGCTAATATTTAATCCTTTGCTAGTGTATGGATTAAGTATGACTGAATTTATGCCATTATAGAACATTTTAATGGTATTAATAAAAGTCTCACGAAAACCAAATAAAATACAATTGCTATGAAATAAAAATGAGTGCTCAACTATGTCAAATGTTTTCTAAAACTCTAAAAAAGAAGAACGATACCATTCTCTTTAACCAATTCAGAATAGTCTAAGAGATTAAAATGAGTCTAATAATATTATTAATATGATGGCCTTTCATAAATTGTAAATTGGCAGGACACAAGTGCGGATAGTCAATGCGGCTTTTATTTGGGGCAAGGCATCATCATAGTCCACAGCAGACGTTGAGAAACAGTGAGGCAGCACCACAAAAGGATAATTCATAATCAGTGTAGCAACTCGAGGCTGCAGCGGGCTGAACACAGACACAGAGGAGGCAGGAGAAGTGCAAACAGAGGTGCTCTTTTATTCAGTTTGGTGCAGTGTAGGTATGAGAAGTGCAGGGTGGTGCTGGTAGGGAGCGTAGTCTTCAGCACTGTCGATGGTCTCTGCGGGAAAGGGAGAAAAACAGATCAGCAGGTAGACCAAACTGACTCACCTTGCCATATCAACTGTGCCCTTGTATACTCCTCTGTCTTCCTCATGGGGGGTGAAGAGCCGCTGCTGATATCATTGGTGGCCTGTGACATAGTTCCTGTTTTCAAATCACTTGCCAGGAGTTTCTTGCCTGAGTCGACATTTAAACTATACCGTTTCTTTTGTTTTATCAAGAATTTTGCCCTATCATTTTCATCTGCTGTATTTTTCATTTTCCTTTCTGCCATATTTTCATTTTTCGAAGAACTCTTTTGTTTTTTTGTCTAAAGACAGTGAGTGGAGGCCATCCTGAGTGCAGGATGTTTAGTCATTCTTCCTATGTCATTAGTAATAGCTTTATTTGTGATAAGTGTATATTAGTTAGCTCACTGATGGAGAAGATTGCAGCATTAGAGGTGTGCATCCAGACTCTAGAGAGGGTTAGTGAGAGTGAGAGTAGCATAGTTTCTGTAGGGGAAAGTCTGGATGCCTTAGGCAGAGTTAGCAATCCACCAACCCCGGCATTAGAGCCCTCACAGTGGGGCGAATGGGTGATGACTCTGCAGCATAATTGCAAAGCCAAAGCTAACGCTAAGGCTTGCCCACAGGAGCACCACTCCTCTCCACTTTGCATGTCTAACAGGTTTGCTCTCCTCAGTGAAGCACCCACTGAGAAACCTGAAGGAGCTCTGGTTATAGGAGACTCTATTTTAAGGCACATGAAATTAGCTAGGCCTTTAGGAGCACCAGCTTTAGTTAGGTGTATACCGGGAGCCAGGGCGCCAGACATAGCAGGTAATCTTAGGATCTTAGTCAAGCACAGGTTTTCAAAAATAGTTTTTCATGTAGGAGCTAATGATATACACCTTTGTCAGTCAGAAGTTACTAACAGTAACAATTTAGAGGTGTGTAAATTAGTGAAGGTGATGTTGGATGCTGTAGTATGCTCTGGCCCCATCCCAATGCGGCGTGGTGATGTAGCTTACAACAGGTTATGGCCGGTGAGATGCTGGCTGTCCATGGTATACATCCCACTCAGGAAGGTGCTGTTCAAATTTCTTGTAGCATAGCACATAGTCTCAGATCAGGTTTATTTAATAGGTGATGATCCAGAGCCAATTCTAAGGAGCAGACAAGCAGGCTAAACTGACCGTCTGCTAGCTGCACTGAGTCGTCACTCAGGTTCCAACGTATTGAGATGGTGTCTGCTCCCCGAGCTAAATAAAAATGTAGAAATACTCAGAAGGTTTGTTATAGTAACCAAATTAACATAACATTAAATCATATCGAATGCACAGCCAGCACCTTTGATCTGAAGCTAAGACTGTTAAATATTAGATCTCTTAGGTCTAAAGCACTTATTGTTAATGAAACTATTACTGATCAGGAATTTAATATACTGTGTTTAACAGAAACGTGGATTAAACCAAATGAGTGTGTAGCATTAAATGAAGCTAGTCCTCCCAGATACAGTTATATACATCAGCCTCATCTAACTGGCAGGAGGTGTCATGGTTATTTATAATGATAATCAAGGCATCACACAAAAAACCTGGACATAAATTCAACATGTTTGTAGTTGTTTATGAAAACATATGTAGCCACAAAAATAATTCTACCCAGTCATTTCCACTAATTATTATCTACAGACCCCCAGGGCCATATTCTTAATTCCTACAGACTCCCAGGGCCATACTCTGAATTTGTGAATTTCATCTCAAAGCTGGTTGTTTCTGTAGACAAAGTATTAATTGGTGGAGACTTTAAAATTCATTTTGATAACCCGAAAGACCCTCTGAGAACAGTGATTGTGCCCATTCTAGATTCAGTAGGGGTTAATTACGTAATAACGTCATAGGACCCACTCATAATGGTGGTCACACACTTGATCTAATACTAACATTTGGATTAAATATAGAAAATATAGTCACATCTCCACAGTCTCAATTAAAATGTGTCTTAGACATAATATATGCACCATGCTACCACGTCAAATGTACATTCACATCAGCTACTGCACATAGTTTTATCAATAATCCCAGAATAATCAACTTTGATTGGATCACCGTCTGACACCACTGAACTTGACCAGGAGACTGAATGCTTAGAGTCAGTGTTCCACTATGCTCTAGATAATGTAGCCCCCATAAAAGAAAAATAATTAGTGAGAAAAAACTAGCACCTTGGTACAACGATCACACATGCACCTTAAAACAAACCACTCAAAAATTATAACATAAATGGCATCAAACTAAATTAGTAGTATTTGAATCGGTATGGAAGAAGAGCCCCCTGAGTTATAGAAAATCTCTTAGTGCTGCTAAATACCTCCAACATATCTCTCCATCCTAATAGAAGATAACAAAAATAATCCTAGATTCTTATTTAATACTTAATGTAGCAAAATTAACTAGGATTAAGACCACCACAGAAGCATGCATACCATCAATATGTAATGTAGTAGTGATTACTTCATGATTTTTAATGACAAAATTGAAAATATCAGGCAAAAAATTCAGACTATAAATATAAAGCCAGACAATTTTCTAACAAACCCTGCAGATAACAATATAACTATATCAGATCAGTGATTAAACTGTTTCGCTCCCCTTCAAGAGGCCAGACTAATTTTTTCATCAAAATCATCAACTCGTGTACTAGATCCCTTACCTACATGTTTCTTTAAACAGATACTACCAGAAGCAATCGAACCTCTTCTAAAAATTAATCTATTCTTCCCTTAGCACTGGCTATGTATCTAAATCTTTGAAACTAGCAGTTTTCAAACCCCTGATTAAAAAAACCTGGCCTTCACCCCTGTCAGCTGTCCAACAATAGGTCAATATCAAACCTCTCTTTTTTCTCCAAAATCCAAGAAAAGGTTAATTCATGAAATCTATCAGTCTGGATTTAGGCCTCATCATAGCACAGAGATAGCACTGGTTAGAGTGGTAAATAACCTAGTCCTGGCCTCTGATCAGGGTTGTGTCTCCTTGCTTGTGTTGCTTGACTTTAGTGCAGCTTTTGACACCACTGATCATACTATTCTCCTTGATGGACTAGAATATGTTATTTGGGTTTAGGGAACAAACTCCTGACTCAAGTCTCATTTGACTGATCGTTATCGGTTTATAGATATAAATGATGACTTTTAAAGTTTGTGAAGTTTGGTATTCTCTCAAGGTTCTGTTTTTGGCCCACTGCTTTTTTCTTTATATATGTTACCTTTGGGTAAAATTATTCGTAAAAACATGATATTAGCTTCCACTGTAATACTGATGACACACAGTTGTATGTTTCAGTAAAGCCAGATGAGAGACACCAGCTTAATAAAGTTAAGGAATGTGCAAAGGACATTAGACAATGGATGTTTATTAACTTCTTTCTACTTCATTCTGACAAGACAGAAGTACTTGTACTAGGAACACATTCAGCTAGAAGTAAGCTCTCTGATTTCATAGTATCTCTGGATGGCCTTTCAGTTACATCATGTGCAGCAGTAAAGGACCTTGGTGTGATTATTGACTCTAGTCTTTCATTTGAAGCTCATGTAGATAATATTACTATGATAGAATTCTTTCATCTCAGAAATATTGTTAAGATAAGAAATGAAAAAAGAAAACAATGCAGAAAAACTAATTCATGCTTTTGTTACTTCTAGGTTGGATTATTGTAATGCCGTACTGTTTGGATGTTCCAGTAGGTGCATTAACAATCTCCAGTTAGTCCAGAATGCTGAAGCAGAGTCCTTACTAGAACCAAAAGATAAGACCACATCACCCCATCTTATCCACACTGCATTGACTCTCAATCAGATTACACATTAATTATAAAATACTACGATTGACCCTATATAGCACTGCATGGCCTTGCTCCACAGTACCTGAGCAAAATTCTGGTCTTTTCTGATCCACTATGCCTACTTTGATCAAAAGGTGCAGGCTCTTTGTTGGTACCTCAAATAGTGAAGGCTATAGCAGGGGGCAGAGCTTTCTCTTACAAAGCCCCGCAGTTATGGAACACCCTTCCAATTAGTGTTCGGGAGTCAGACACAGTGTCCGTGTTTAAGTCTAGGTGGAAAACATATTTGTTTAGTCAAGCATTTTCTTAATATATTTTCATTTGGTAAAGGAGCAGGTCTGGAGGGTTCATGGGTATACAGTGTTTTGGTGAACTCGGATGTTTGGATGCTGTCACCCCTTCCACTCTCACAGACTCATTTAGGTTTTTGATGGTGGAGTGGCTGGCCTCTTTATGTCCCATGGCACTCTCATGTCTGTGTTACCTTCTGGCTCTCCCTTTTAGTTATGCTGTCATAGCTAGTCTTGCCGGAGTCCCTGCTTGCACTCTGCACACAATGTACATTGTCTTTAACAATTACGTGACAATCAGCATACCTAATAATCTGTGTTTTTCTCTCTCTCATTCTCTCTATGTTGAGCTACACATACGACTCCTGAGATACCAGTGATTGCTATGATACTCTTAGGACTGCAATTGCTATGAAGAGTTTGCATTCAAATCTCCATTGAATGGTTGATAAGTTTAACAAAATAGACTTCCTATTAAAACTGAATTCAGAAATAGTTGTGATGCTTATATTCATAAGTTGCTCACAAGTTTCTGGTTACACATTTGCACTTTTTGACCATATAATACACAGTTATAGAAGGGAAATTATTTACAATCGAACTATCCAGTGTCACCTAGATGAGGATGGGTTCCTCTCATGGTTTCTTCCTCATATCAGCTCAGGGAGTTTTTCCTTGCCACCATCACCTCTGGCTTGCTCATTAGTGATAAATTTATAAATTTTAAATTTCTATTCAGAATTTATATATTTGTATAAAGCTGCTTTGTGAAAATGTCTATTGTTAAAAGTGCTATACAAATAATTCAAATTTAATTCAATTGAAAAAGGTAGCTTTCCTTTTGAAATTATAATACTCCATGAAATTATAATCAAATAATTAAAATGAAAATTAAACCCCATTCAGCTCTAAAAATATAGAAAAAGAAAAAAAAAACAGAACAATAAATGATAAATAACTTTTGTGAGTCAAACAAACAAACATTGTAACCTACTTAATCAAGAACAAGGGAGTGGTAGAACTGTTAAACAGTCTATTAATCAGCAATTTTGTGCAAGATAGTTCTGGCTAATGCTGAGCAGATAACATGATATTCGAGAAAACTGAATCCACAAACCAGATCATTTCATTTCTGTACAGTCCATTTTTTTCCCACTGATGAAAACAAAGGGCCCACTTTACCTTCCTCACTACCTGTTTTGACAGCAGGCTATAGTTTCTTTCTAGCAGCAATGTCAGCTGGGGATACTGCTTCTGTGAGTTGGAGGCTAACTTTGATCCTCTGGCTTTCTTCCAGATACAGTTCCGGTAGCATCGCTTAGAGAACAGTATGATAATAGTTTGATGGGAATGATTCTCTCTTTTGGGACACACATGGTGAACAACATCAACCACTTCCATCAATACTCATCAAACATATCAGTACCATTTGTCCTGACATCCTCAACCTCTACCTTCTTTACACCAAGCACCATCTTCAAATACACTGAAGATCTGCCAAGCTAGTTTTCAACTTTTTGTTCTTTGCTTTCAGCTCGTATATTTCTCCTTCCCATGCAAGCCATTTTTTCCTTTTTGCTGGCTACCCTCTTACACCAGCTAATGCATGGTAAATGAGACGTTTTGCAAACTTCCAGAGTTAGCTGCAGTAGACCTCTCTATGTGAGGTAAACATTTTATCCTATTTGGCTGATAAGGCAGCAATAGCTTTGAGGATGTCATTTTCAGTAGAAAAATTAGTTGCCTGAGCTTTCTTTGGAGGTGCAGGTTTCTTAGTGTTTTTGGAAGCAGAGAAGCGATAACATCAAGACAGTCCATCTCAGTCCATTGAGCTGTGTTTAGATTAGCAGCTACTTTAGAAGTTCCCTCCATTTTTCAATGTCATGAGACTTCCTTTTTGTCATCACGTTGTTAGCTGAAGTAACTGAATCACTTAGATTTGCTGTAAACATGAAATTTAGGTTGGCTGACCTTACACTTCCACCATCTTAGCCTCATGGAGCGTTTAAATTCCAAGTGATGGCTAATGATGTCATAACGGGTGCTACAGCAGCCAACCAATCCACAGCTTCACTTTCAACTCAGACTCCTCCCACCATCGTTTTTTTCTTTTCTTATCTTCTGTTGTTTCATACTTTCTTTTGTTAGTTTATTTATTTTGGTTTTTCTTTCCTGCTTTTCCCACATCCTTTCTTTCTTTCTTTCTTTCATTCTTTCTGCAACTCTTTTACATTCTTTATCTTTTTCTTTTTTATTTCATTATTGTGTTTCCATTCTTCGATTTCTCTTTTGTTTTATTTCTTTTTTAAAATTATTTTTTCTCTCCGTCTTTTTTCTTTTCTTGTCTCTTTCTTTTTATTGCTACTTTATTTCTTTGTTTTACGCCTTCATTTTTCTCTGTCTTTTTTCTCTATGTTTTCTGTCCATGTCTTCGTTCTTTTTCTACCATACCTTCTTTCTTTATTCATTTCTTTTTTCTTTCTTGGATTTTCATACCTCATTTTGTTCTCATTCTTGGGCTTCGTGTTACTTTTCTTTCTATCTTTCTTCCATGCTTTATTCTTATTTCCTTCCATTAATTTCTTTTATCTAACTGTATTTCTTTCTTCCCATGTTTTTTCTTTCTTTTTTTCTTTCTTTCTTTCTTTCACATATAATTTCTGTCTTCTACGACACTTGAAGACTTTTAAAATATTCTCTTTGTAAAATAAATTATTTCTTCCATCCTTCTATCATTTCCAGCTCTTCAAAACGGGAAGTATTTCCACATGGCTCCTATACTGTGGTAAAAGAGATAGCTGTCTCCATGGCAACATTTCTTTAATTTATGGCATATATACAGGTATATAGAGATAAGCTTCCAATTTCATTGGCTGTTTTCTTTTTAAGTATAAAATACTCCAGAATTGTAGTATGTTACAAATTTTAGGAATTTAACATTAGTGCCAGTTATTTCCCAATTTTAGGTTGTTGCTTAAACTTGTTGCGTTATGTTATACAATGTCAAACAAACTACCTATAAGTTAGTTTAAGCTAGTTTAGTTAGTTAGTTAGCTGTGTAATACAGATGTGACCTCAGTGATTAGCAGAAATTAAAAACGTAATAGTAGAGTGCTTGTAAAAAATTCAGAGACACCACACCACTAGGGGGCACTGTTGGACCAGTGAAACGTCAGTGTGCGTGGACACTATAGAATGTGTCTCTGTGTGTGTGAGAGAATAAAGGATTGAGAGGGAAATATTTTCATCGTCATGCCATGTGATTGCGGGTCAGCAAGGCATCGTCACGTTTAACAACAGCGTCTTTACAGAAATCTGCCAAATAATTCTTTATGAGACCCGTGTGTGTGTGTGTGTGTGTGTGAGAGAGAGAGAGAGAGAGAATTAGAGAAAGTGTGTCTAGAGGGAAAGAGAGAGTTTGCATTCCAAATTAGCATTCAATAATTAGTATTCAATGACAATCAACATTCAATATTTAACAACATTCTAAAATTAGTATAATCGAACAGTCACTGACGGTTAGCATCCAAAATATGTCAACACGCTAACATTAGCATCATTGGAAATTCACTAACACTGACAATTGATCCAAAAATTAGCATTAACAAAACACAACTAATGCTAACATTCAAAAATTAGCATCCATGATTGATTAGATTTTGTCCATGATAACACTTTTGTGCATGCTGAACATTGCCATATATGATTATCACATTCAGCTCTTTGGTTTTAAAGCATATGACTTGGATACCCTGGGCGATAACATGATGGCTGCGGCTTACGTCTTGACCAGGAAAGCTTTTCAGTGCTGACAAAACTCACATCAGCTCAAATTAGCGTGGGCTCAACTGACAACCTCCCTGACAGGCATTCTTTATTCACACGCTTGTGTGTGTGTGTGTGTTTGTGTGAGGATAAATATAACCCTTTCCCATGAGTTAACACAAATGTGAGAAAAAGAGAGGCAGAGTTAATGTCAGCTTCCCTGCTAAATGCTAACATCTTGATAGATGAATAAGATTGAGGGTATAAATATACAAGAAAATGAGTCAGGGCAAACTGATCTTAATCTGATCTTAATTTCACTAAGAAATCAAAGAGAAATAGTACTGGGTATCTAAGGTCCTGGGAGTATAAGGTCCTGGGTATCCAGGACTACCTTAGATACCCAGATATATACTCAGGATCTTATATATATATTCCATCCCCACTTTATTCTGAAGACTTTCCACTAGATTTTTAAGCAGATTTTGTAGATTTTAGGGATTTGCCCAATCAGCCACAAAAGCATTAGTTGGGTCCATCACCACTGATGGTTGGGCGAGAAGGCCTGGGGCACAGTCAGCATTCCAGTTCATTCCAAACATGTTCACTGGGGTTGAGGTCAGGGTTCTGTGCAGGTCACTTGTGTTCTTGTTCTCTGACCTTAGCAAACCATGTTTTCATGGACTTCACTTTGTGCATAGGGGCATTGTCAAGCTGGAACTGATTTGGGTCCCTTAGTTCCAGTGAAAGGAAATTGCAATGCTACAGCATTCAAAGACAGTGTATACAATTGTATGCTTCCAATTTTGTGGTGACAGTTTGGGAAAGGCTCACATCCAGTCTCTTCTGAAAGTATTGGTATGGCAAAGCCGATTCTTTTGCTTTTGCTATACACTGAAGACATGTGGTTTTGACGTCAAAAGATGAATATAAGACAATAGATCAGAATTTCAGCCTTTATCTCCAATTTTAGGTGAGCAAAAGTATTGAAACAGATCTTCTTGTAAATAAAACTTAATATTTGGTTGCATATCCCTTACTTGCAATAACGGCATCAAGCTGACAACCCACTGGTATCACCAAACTGTTCCATTCTTCTATTGTGAAGCTTTTCCAGGCTTGTACTGCAGCTTCTTTGCAGCTTCTCCATTCAGTCTTCTCTTCAAGAGGTGAAATGCATATGCAATTTAATTAAAGTCTGGTGATTGACTTGGCCACTCTAAAACCTTTCACTTTTTTTCCCCTAATGAAGTCCTTTGTTGTGTTGGTAGTGTGTTTTGGGTCATTGTCTTGCTGCATGATTAATTTCCTCCCAATTACAGTAGATTGTATGCATTTCTCTGTAAATTGGCAGATATTCTGCTGCTACCATCATGCGTTACATCATGAATAAAGATTAGTAAGGCTATTCCAGAAGGAGGCATGCAAACCCAAGCCGTGACACTATCTCCACCATGATAGACTGATTAACTTGTATGTTTTGGATCATGAGCAGATACTTTCTTCTTCCACACTTTGGCCTTTCCATCACTTTAGTAGAGGTTAATCTTGGTTTCAGAACTTTTGTAACTCAGCATTTCTTTGCAATTTCCAATCTGGCCTTCTTAATTCTGATGAGTGGTTTATATTTCTGCTCTCAAAGTCTTCTTTGAATAGTGGATTGTGATACCTTCACCCCTGTCCTGTCAATGAATATATATATTCATTCCATCCCATTCCAGATTCAGTCCCCACTTTCTTCTGAAGGCTTTCCACTAGATTTTGAAGCATGGCTGTGGGGATTTGCCCAATCAGCCACAAAAGCATTAGTTGGGTCCATCACCACTGATGGTTGGGTGAGAAGGCCTGGGGCGCAGTCAGCATTCCAGTTCATTCTCAACGTGTTCACTGGGGTTGAAGTCAGGGTTCTGTCCTGTTGAGGTTGTTGGTGATGTCACTAACTGTTGTTTTTGGGTTTTTGGGTAAGGTGCACAAGTGACTTTTATTTACAGGTGCGGGAAGGGTAAGTGGGGTGCCAGGTGCTAGTGCAGGCTTGATGCTTGTTGAAGGGGTCACAGTCATCCCTGGAAGGGGCATGGCACAGGAGAGGTTGCACTGCAGCATTGGGATCCAAGGGGCTCTGCGGTTGGCAGGCGGACAGGTTGGCACTTCTGTGGGTCCTGGGAGAGTCGTCGTCGTCATCGTCGTCATCGTCGTCATCATCATCATTATCTGAAAGATATACAGAGACCAGTGTTAGTGTGGGGCATAAGCCTGGGTCTGTCTTCCCTACGCACACCGCAGGCCCCTTTTATACTCTCCCATCTTCTCAAAGAGGGTAGGGAGCCGCCGCAGCCCTCACTGGTTGCCAGCTGTGCCTGATTACTCCTCCCCCGGCAGCCACTCGCTCCCATTTTGTCCACAACATGTGTGATGCTAAAGTGGCACTGTCCTTTCAGCACCATAGTGGCAGTAGAGAGAGAAGCGCTTGCTGGTTTATGTGCGCTGGCTACCGGCCCGTCATCACAAAGGTTATAAGTAGGGATGCATCGATAAAGATAGTGGTACTGGTATCGATCCAATACAGTGCTCATGAACTGGTACTCGTACTCATAAAAATGCCTCGATACCAAAAACCAACACCACACAACATAGTATTTGTACAGCGTTCATTGCGCAGATGTTGCTACACAAAGAAAGAGCAGCAGCAGAGCATAAAATGTCAGTGGTTTGGAAGTACTTCAAGATTAACGACACAAATCAAAGCACAGCAGACTGCAAACTGTGTTCTGCCAAAATATCGAGAGGAGGTACAAAAAAAAAAGTTCACTTAATAACATCTGAAGACTAAACATAAAAATGAGCATGACGAATTTACTGCTAGCTGCAGCACGCAACAACCAACTTTGCAACAAACACTAGTAAGGCGGGAAAAAAATGTCAGCTGATAACTCCAGGGCAGGAAAATTACAGAGGCACTCATCCAATATATTGTTCTTGATGATCAACCACTGTCAGTCATGGATAAGGTGGGATTTCAACACCTTCTTAATGCTTTGGAGCCCAAATATGACATTCCCAGTTATTATCATATAACAGAGACTAAAGATTTGTTACCAAAGATGCACGACTTTGTGAAAAAGCATATCATGAGCTTGTTACATGGTTTAACAGCAGTCAGTTTTACTGCTGATATTTGGACTAGTAGTGTGTGTCTAATGTCTCTCATCAGTTTATCTGTGCAATGGATAGACAGGGATGTCACTCTCAAATGGGCTGTGCTGCAAGCAAAGCAGATTCGTGGCTCGCATACAAGCCAGGCAATAGCTAGTGTATTTGAGAAAATGCTTGAAATTTGGGCCATTCCAAAAATTTCTGTTCACATTTTGCTCCGTGATAATGCCAAAAATATGATAAAGGGGGATGATGATGCTGGACTGCCAAGCCTTTTGTGTGTTGATCACATAATCCAGCTAGTAACAGAGCGTCTTCTATCACAACAAAGCATTGCTGACGCTGTGGCTGTTGGACTCAAATTAGTTGTCCTGCTTAGAGGACATTCAGCTACAGTTAAACCAACCTATTAAAAGACTGCAACAAGACATGCAAACTCATTGGAATAACACATTCTACATGCTACATTCTTTACTTGAGCAGAAATGCGTCCTTGGAATATTTGCGTCCGAATATGATCTCCATGACAGCATCAATGTTAACCAATGGAATCTATTGGAGAAAACACTAACCATTTGAAGAACTGACTCAACAAGTACGCTCTTCAGATGCCTTGGCCTTGGATGTAATTCCGCTGTCGAAGTTTTACAGAGATTACGGTTAAAAGAAAAGACAAGGACCATGGGATGAAAACAATGGAGTCCATTTTGCTACAGAGCTACAGAAAGTATCTTCTGGAGAGGCAGCCAGACTCAAGGAGCAGGAGGAACTGCCTACTATTAAAATGCCTTGCAAGGACCAGCCCAGCAGTCTGGATAGCGTGTTTGATGAAATTTCAGATGAGCATGCATCTGTACTGCTGAGCAGTGTTCCAGCAGCTGATGTCACACAGATGGAAACATACCTTGGAGCGACCACACTGCCTTGTTCAGACAAACTCTTTCAGTCCTGCTCAGTTAACAAAATACGATTTCCAGTTGTAGTCCAAATGTCACGAAAATATTTTTCGGCTCCACGCGGGAGTGTGGAAAGTGAAAGATTGTTCAGCTCTGTGTCACACATGCTTAATGAAACAAGCAACAGGCTTACAGCCAAACATGCTGCTCTGTACCAAAAAGAACCTGCCACTTACTATTTTTAAAGGATTCCTAGTGCACAGACTTCTAGGTTTCATTCTAGGAACCACTATCTTCAAATAATTAATCTGTGGAATGTCCTTGTTAGCTGAATTCCAATGAACACTCCAATTCATTTAGATAGATTACAATAGACAAATATGTTTTTTTCATGGTCATTTATTATTATTATTATTATTATTATTATTATTATTATTACTGTATTATTGATAATTTACTGATTTAAATATGGTTGTCAGTTCACTAAATTCCCTCTTAAATTTTGGATACTTGTGGAATGCCCTTGTTAGCTGAATTCCAATGAACACTCTTCCCTGCAGTTGCAGTATTGTTGTTGCTACACTCTTTGGCTTTGGTTACAGTTTTTGGTTGTTATTATTATAGCTGTTATTTTTCTCTGAAACTGTTTGCTTTTGATTAACATTGTTACAGCTAAAAATGAGTTAAAATGGAGTCTTCAGTGCTCAGCTGCACTGTTCACAAGTTGTCCTATAACTGATGTTGTTGACAGTGAAATTGTTGTATAAAGAGTCTGATAAACTTCAAATCATCTGTCTCATCTGTGCTGGTGTGTAAATAAAAATACTGGTATTGGTATCAGTGAGTACTACAGCAAAAGTATTCTTAAAAGTCTTTAGTTTTAAGAAGTCTTAAAAATCTGGTATTGATGCATCCCTAGGTATAAGTATATAAAGCTCTGGGTATGTAAGGTCCTGGATGTATATATATATATATATATATATATATATATATATATATATATATATATATATATATATATATATATATGTATGGCCCAGGATACACACAGGCCTATAGGATAAAGCCCTGGAACAATAATGTTTTGGGAACATAGCACTCTAGGAGTGGGGATATAGATCTCTAGGGCCAGGACATTGCAGTAGAGCCCCGGTGAAAGCTCTGCCTAGCATAACATTCATTAAAAACTCTTCACAAAGGAGTGACGAGGAGTCACCAGAGTCAGGTTACATTAGAATGGCCAATATTGTATTTCCTAAAAGAGTCATTTCATGAAAAAAAAAAATCATTTTACACGCATCTCTGCCTCTTTTATTTTCTCCCTGAATGGATGCTTCGATATTCAGTGTGTGCTTTAATAATAACACTGTTATTGTCTCTCTTCTCCATGAATTATAGATGGATTGGGCCATTATTTCTGTATGTGAATCAAAATGTGTGTGTGTGTGTGTGTGGGTGGGTGTGTTGTGCAAGGCAAATAATAAAACTGTGATGTCTTTTTCCTTTGCTTGTTTGTGAGCAATTTTAACTAGCATTATTTTAACTAGCACCAAGTTCTGATGTTTGTTTGTTTGTTTGTTTTAGGTCAGCGTGGTAATTATTTGGACACAATGACAACACTTTGGACAGCGTTTCATACATGCTGACATTTTGTATTATCAACATCCCGTTAGCATTGGCCACCCACGTTCACTGTGTCACTTCCTGTTAGTGAAGCCCACTAAGGAAAGCTAACAAGAAGCAGACATTTATATTGTTTTGAGGCGACTTCAGGGATTGTTTATTTGGGACAAAGCCCACCCAAACAATAACAGACATGTTTCCATGGTTTAATTACGAAGATGAAATCAGATTTTATTTTATTTTTAAATTAGCAGGCCATGTTTGCCATGTCACTTCCTGTTAGCGACACCTGTTAGCAAGAACTAGCATGACATAATCAGCTCTTATTACTTCGTGTTTCTACATAGCTGCAGTTGGAAACGTCAGATGAAGTGGACTTAAGGGGGTCATTTGGGAGGCAATCCATCCTCCACACACACACACACACACACACACTTACCTGAGTGAAGAATCAAAGGAGACAGATGCCATGAAGCATCTGTGATGGTGGTCCACCATCCAGAACACACACACACACACACATATGCAACAGCACAGCAAACGTACCTCCCAAAATTCATCTGTCTATCCCCAGCTGCAAAAAGAGCCAAGTCACCTTGAGGCTAATCCTGACACACATGCATACACACACACACACACACACACAGCTAAATTGATCACTGTTACAGCCACAAACAAAAACAGATCCATTCACCCTCCAAAGGTCACTTCCCAAACCTCCATCACTCCTCACTAATATCAATCCAGTAAAGTGTGTTCTGATAGGCTGAAACCAGCAGGGCTGATATTGCATAACACAACACACAAAGGAATGCACTAATCCATAGTCTGATAGATTTGATAGCTGATACACAGCTACTTTACTCACTTTAGAATATAGAGCACTGTGAACATAAGCTCCCGATAGTATATTGCCACAGAAATATATATTATTTGAAATGCAAAGTACTGGATACATGGAACACCAATATAGGTGGGCACTAAAAACATGTACTGGAGTACTGGTGGCATAGGGCCATGGAAACTGAGGGTACTGTGGACGCAGGGCCATTGAAATAAATGATATTGGGGGCATAAACCCATGGAAACATAGGGTACTGTGGACATAGGACCATGGAAACAGGGTAGTGGGGACCTAGTGCCTTAGAAACATTGGGATACTGGGGACATAGGGCCATGGAAACTGAGGGTACTGTGGACACAGGGCCATTGAAATAAATGATATTGGGGGCATAAACCCATGGAAACATAGGGTACTGCGAACATAGGACCATGGAATCAGGGCAGTGGGGACACAGGGCCATTGAAACAGGGTACTGGGGACATAGGCCCATGGAAGCACGGGGTACTGCGAACATAGGACCATGGAATCAGGGCAGTGGGGACACAAGGCCATTGAAACAGGGTACTAGGGACATAGGCCGATGGAAGCATATGGAACTGGGGATCTAGGGCTGTGAAAACATGCCGCCAACAGTATTGCTGCTATGGCAACGGTGCTTCTCATCCAAGTATTGCCCAGCAATACTACTTTTCAAAGCTGGCAAAAAGGCATGTTTAGTTAATCATGTTTCATTTTGTCACATTTAGCTAGTGAATAACATACATTCATTCTAACATTACTGGTAGTTTTAATTTAGAATCCATGTAAGAAGATTTTAGATTCAGATGAGATTCCTGATTTTATCTTTATCATATGGATTGCATCCAGAGGTGTCCCTGGAGGACTAGTGGTTAGGCCTCAGCACTCTTGCCACCACAACCTGGGTTCAATAAGTAGTTCTCAAATTGGAGTTTTGCTGCCTCACAATTTTCTTAAAGTTGCAGTTATCTTTTACTGTTGCAAGAAAGAAAAAGGCGTGCCTCAGCAATTGCTGTTCTGTGCCAGCGACCAGAAGTTGTGAATACAAATCCCAGCACTGTCAAAGAGCTATTGTTACATCTTTAATCAGAACCCTAGCCAAATTTCACCAAAGTGAAATGACTTATTTATAAGTAATCTGTTTATCTATGATGCTAAAGTACTCAAACTTGAGAATTATTCACACTGACAGCATTCCTTATCCTCAAAGGGAGGTTCATAGTGAGTTTTAATCTGGTAGAAAAATCAAATCATTGAGGACATGGACATATTCGACTGAAATAAAATGCATGCTGGAGTAAAAAAATTCACCTACAGTACAATTATTTATGGGTCAAAGATCTGTCCCAGCCTATATACCCACCATCCATCCTCCAAAAATCCATGAAAATAATGAAAAGTTCTTGAAGTGAAGATGATAAGTAATACACTGTGATCACCTATGTAAAAATACTGTACCATGGTTCCACTCCAACTCAGTATCTTATGTCGACTTTAGTATAACCACACTCTCTAGGCTCACTTATTACAACGAGATATAAATAAAACCTGATTTTATTATATTCTATATTCAGATTAAGCCGAGTTATCATCTTGTGTTCAAGTTTTCAAATTTCACAATGTAATGACATGTAAAGCACAAGAGGTTATGAACCCCAATGCAAACACAAACACACTCTTTTACACGCACACACACACACACACACACACACGCTTCATTTAAATGCAGTGTGTAGGAGGAGGGAGAACCTTGCATGTCTGCTGTTTTTTATAACTTCATAATGCATGGGAATAATCAAAGATTTCTCTTTGATTTTAACCACAGCACGCACACACACACACACACACACAGCAGTGCACTCTTTATCTATTGTTACTGCCAGCTTGCTGAGAGAGATGAGGCGTTTTCTCTTATTGACTGATTCACTCACTGACTGACTAAATGAATCAGTGAATGACTGAATCACTGTAAAACTGACTCAGGGCTTGTGATTCACAGACTGACTGAATCACTGACCTCTTGAGTCAGTGACCCACTGAATGGTTGAATCTCTAACTGAATGACAGACTGACCAAATCATTGACTAACCAAATAATTGACTGACTGACTACTCAGTGACCAATGAATGACTCCTTCACTGACTGAATCTTTGCATGGTTCACTGACTGGTTTACTAAATGATTAACTCACTGATTAACTTCCTGAAACACTGACTGACTGAATCGCTAATCTTATG
This sequence comes from Pangasianodon hypophthalmus, assembly GCF_027358585.1. Classification (NCBI taxonomy): domain Eukaryota; kingdom Metazoa; phylum Chordata; class Actinopteri; order Siluriformes; family Pangasiidae; genus Pangasianodon; species Pangasianodon hypophthalmus. The sequence continues at coordinate 3,954,252 of NC_069735.1, forward strand.
ACTCAGTTACCCACTGAATAATTGATTCACAGAATGAATGCCAGACTAACCAAATCATTAACTGACTGATTCACTGACTTTCTGACAGAATCACAGACTGAATCACTGACTGAACAAATCACAGATGATGGGTTATTACTGTATAAATAACTGATTGATCCCAGACTTCATTACTCATAACTTCATCACTCACTAATCGACTGACTTATTGACTGAATCATTGCGTGATTCACTGACTCATTCATTACCAAATGAATAACTCACTCAGTGAATCACTTCCTGAAACACTGAATTACTGACTGACTGAATTAATGATTCGCTAACTAAATTACACACTTTTTATTATTTATAATAAATTCTCCATCATACACATTTGAAATTAAAAATGTGTGTATGTGTGTATTTACTGAAGCATGTGACAGACTGGTGTGTGTGGAAAAATGCACCATGGGTAGTGTATCAGTTTTTTAACCTCCAATTGCCTTCCTGTAGCTGACACCGCAGCGGGGGAAAATAAATCTCACACACACACACACACACACACACACACACACACACACACACACACACACAGAGAGAGAGCATATGACTGCTAACCAATTAGTAAAAGTTCCCCTTTGGTCCCAAACACACTCGGCTTTCGGGGAAACTAGGAGTGTGTGGAATTGAGAGATCTTATAGCAACTATACATAAAACCATTTGACTGTGTATTATGTTATGAATGGAGGGTGGAGCTGACGAAGGTGAGTGGTAAGGATTGCACACCTGCGGGGAATTAGACTAATGAACGTTCTGTGTTGCAGTGAACCGTGGCGAGGATAAAAAGCAGAGAGACGAGCGCCTCAGGAGAGAGACCCAACCAGCACAGAGCCGTCTGTGTCCGTGTGTGTGCGTGTTTATGAAATAAAATTGCTGAAAAGCGAAAGTATAAGATAAAGAGTAAACCTTTTGAGTTGTTCCAAGCCTGCCTCCAGCTTCCTCATTCTCTGCCAGAACCGTGGGAGAGTGTCACCTATGTATTTTTATATTTATATAGTTTATGGTTAGTCTGTTTAATCTAATGCAAGTTTGTTGTTACCTCATTTTGAAATCTAGCAAAAAAACCAGTATATATCAACTCTTGCATACACTCCTTTGCATAAGTATTCATCCCCCTCCACATTTTGTATTATTCAACCATGAACAGAAATGGATTTCATTGGGAATAAATGAATCTATACAAAATAGACCATAATATTACCAAGGGAAACTCTGAAGGAGCTGGAGAGATCCATAGATCAGATGGTAGAAGCTGTGCACAGGACAATCATAGCGAGGACACTCCATGAAGCTGAGCAAAAAGAAAGCCTTTACTGAAAAAGCCACATGAAATCCAGCTTGGAGACTCCGGAAAAATATCGAAATAGTTTCGATGGCCTTGGCACAAAAAGTTTGGAGGAAACCGAACACTGGTCTTCACCCCGAGAAGACTACCTCCACTATGAAGCATGTTGGTGGTAGCATCCTGCTGGCATGATGCTTGTCATTACCAGAGACTGGGAAGCTTGTCAGGGTTGAGGGAAAGATGGATGGTGCCGAATACAGGGCAATCCTAGAAGAAAACAAAGACCTGGAATGTGTGGAATGACTCAGTTAAAGCCCACACCTCAATCCCATTGAGAATCTGTGCAAAGACTTCAAATTTTCTGTTCACCAGTAGCCCCCATCCAATCTGACAGAGCTTGAGCAATTTTGCAAAGAAGACTGGGCAAACATATCAGGATCCAGATGTGCAAAGCTGATAGAGACGAATCCCAGAAGATCTCTAGCTATAATTGCAGCCAAAGGTGGTTCCATCAAGTATTGAGTGGGGGGCGGGGGTTGGTGGGTGAATACTTATTCAACGAATGGCTGCATTTTTGCTTAATTAACCTTTGTGTCACATTAAAAAATAGTTTGCACCTTTAAATGTTAGACATATTATGTAAATGGGGAAATAAGCAAGGCACTCTGTCAACCCTTGCAGCAACAAAAATCTGAACTTTTCCCCCATAAATGCTTTGGAATTTTAAAATAAGATCACTTCTTTGGCCGAGATTTACAAACACTGTACCAGACATTTTGCTTCAGCTACTCTCATGTCATAATGACCCCAAAATGTCTGTGTTTTCAAGAATCTTTTTATTAAAAAAAATGTATGAGTTCAGAAATGTAGCACTGAAATAAACCCTGATTTTTGGCAGTGAGTGATGAAACACAGCCAAGCATGCTGTACGTTAAGATGGCCACATGCTGTGCACATTGCCTCATTAACAACAAGTTAAGCAAGTGCATGCAGTGCTAGAAAATCGTGACACTGTGTTTTGGCAATTCTCCTGCTTATTTTTTGAACAACCTTCCGAGCTGGTGGTGAGGAAAAGGATGCTCAATATCTGTAAGCATAAGAAAAACCACATTCCCAATACCATTGGTCTGAGTATGTAATTGTAAGCTATTATGAGCTATTATCCCTCAAAGTGCTATTGAATTCTGGATTCTGAACATGCCCCGCACCCCCCCACCCCCCCCCCCACACACACACTTCCTGACTAATGATATACTACAAAGGTATTTGACTTGATCATAGTTAACAGTTAACCTCATGATAATTTTAAACAAACCTAATTGCATGACCATTTTGCTATAACGTCAAGCCCCATTGTGATTTATTCCTTAGATAATATTATAAACATACAGAATGTTTCAAACATTTTTACCTTCTAAACTGTTTGGACTGGAAAAGCAATAGAAAATAAAGCCTCATAAGAATGTCTATTTGAGCCAAGGAGTTATATATTTTAATTTACAAACCCATACTTGCCTTGTTACATTCTTATCTAGGTAATTTCCTCCAGTGTACACGCACTATATATTACTACGTTATGCATGCAGAACCATATCCTCTCTCCCTGCCTCTCTCTGTCCCTGTAGTACCAAATCTGATAAACAAGCTTTCATGTGTTTTTTGCTCGTTCTGACTGCAATCTGCTGCTGCCGTTGGAATTAAAACTTCAGAAATCTTTACCAATCATATTCATCAAATCACTTTTAAAAAGTCGAGACGGTCTTATCTGTCTGTCAGTGCAATCAAATTATTTTAATGTGGGTTTTGATTTTCATTATGTCATGTTTCATTGCATGTCCTGTGTTTATTACTGATATGTGCTGATTTTATTCCTGTAACAGAGTTTTTTTCTTCTGGTTAAATAATATTTCAGGTTAAATAAAAGGTATAATTATAATAATAATAATAATAATAATAATAATAATGGATGATCACATAAGCTAGATGGATACATATATGGATGAAGGGATATAAGAAAGAATTAGTAGGTTAATGTACATCTATAAATATAATGAACATATGGACGGATTGATGGATGAATGGGCTGGTGAATGAACAGACAGATGACTGGGTGAATAAATGGATAGATGGAGGATGGATAGATCTGTGGACGGACAGATGGTCTAATTCTGCACAAATAGATAAAGGAATGGACAGAATAATAGATGAATAAATTGATGAATTTGTTGGTTGGTGAATAGGAATTGGCTGATGAGTATGGGCAAATAAATGGTTAGATGAATCTAGGTATGGACAGAAGGACGGATAGATGTATAGATAAATGAATAGGTAGATAGATGGATAGGTAGAACAGACAGAATGGAGATACCGAATTAGTTATGGTATATGAGCTTTAGTCTTACTGTAAATGGATTAAATGGTTAATGTCCTCATGTGTCTTCTGTCCTTTTTCCAGTAGGGTGTAGTGAGTTTTTGCTCTGAGAGGCTTAAATGAAAATGGACACACAGAGAATTTTCCAGAACATTTATGAACAGAAAGTGAGAAAATGTGTTATTGACTTTGACCAGGATATTGTTTTACTGCAGGTGAAAGTTTAACTTTAACAATTACTTTATTTTCTCCGAACATATCCGTGTCCTTTAATCGTTATTGTTCTACAGGCTGAAAAGCCCTCAGGCCTTGGTGTGAGGATAAGAAACCTTGTTTCTTATGAAACATGACTCAAGGTCGAAGACTTCAGCAGTGGAGATAAAGCCATGATTTATTTAAACGCCGTAGCTGCAGATATTTTACTGCAATTTGGTTTGTAAATGGTAGATAGTTCTGCAATTAAGTAACATTCAATTCCATTCAGCAAAGTGCAGTCGGCATCACTTTAGCTCATGCAGAATACATTCATTTATGCAGCAATAAACTTTGTTGCATTTGATGAATTTGTGAATTAAGTTGTAATAAAAGTCGCAAACAGTAACCCCGCCTCTCTGATTCAATTTAACCAATCAAAACTTTATGCGCCAGATGCAGCTGCAACACGTATTCCTCATTTACAGTCAGGAGAGTGTGTTATAATAATAAATCACACAGCGCATTACAGCCAGCGGGGGATTTCGAGGTGAAGATACAAAAGCGTTCAACTAATCTCGTTAGTCATGCTCGACTGCTGCAGATGATCGTGATCTCAATAGCTAACACACTTCTGTTACAAATGCACGCTATCCAACGTGCTCTGTGTTTCATACTGCTTTCATTTCACAGAATTCTTCTGCAGGGCTGGAAAGTCTGAAAATTTTTTTTTTTTTTTCCCAAAAGGCACCCATTTCCAGAAAAAACGCATGAAAATGATATGAAAATTAATATAGCTTGATCAATGCAGCTTTTCAAAGGCGCATCATTTTTGATGTTCACTTTTTATGATATAATACACATGAATCATATGAAATAGACCTCTAAAAGTTAGCAACACAACTGGACATGAAAATTTAGGTCAAAGAACAGGTCTGTTGCAGCCAATTTGGAATTGTTTTTTTATATATATATTGTATATTTACTACAATAATATATATTGTATATATATTATTGTATGTAACAGATTTTTTTCCATAATGCTGGAGCCTTCATTTGTTATAACTGATGATATTTTTTAAAGTAATCCCATCTTTATGGACCCTACTGAAATGTTTTACGCTAATATAGTCCACCAGTTTAGCAGTGTGCAAATTGCGAGCCTTAATCACCATACACTCACACTGAAAGAAATTGTTGGGCTCAGTGGCATGGATTTTACATAAAAGATTTAAATAAAAATTACAAATTAAATTCACTGTGCATTATGGAATAAGAGTAAACTTTTAATTTTTTATTTATAATTTCAAAATTGATCATATTAAAGTTTAATTCGTATAGTGCCTGTCTTATACCGAAGGTCATAAACAACTGCCAAAACAACTGGAGTCTAAGTGCACTCTGTCCTCTATCACGGGCTGCAATATTGATATGTTTGATGGCTACTGGTGATGTGGGTGTGATGCACTTCTGGGACAAGTACATGTAGTAAAACACAGCACGGGTGAAAAAGGCATTTGGTTCCAAGCAGTGTACAGCAAGGTAGGACAGGATTTTACAGTCATCACCTCCTGTCCTAGTGAGGCCGATGTCACATCCTTGATTGGCTCATGCATAATTAAGTGGTTTACTAAGCCAAAGTACTTGACCTCAGGCAATGGAAGTGTAAGAAAAATATCCCTGTTTGCACACGCTGAACAGATACTAATAAAATGACAATGAAGGAAAGCCCTGGAATATTGATTTCCCAGTGCTTACTGTGCTCGGGAGTTAAGGGTGAAGTGATACAGACAGATAAATCTCTTCCTGATGGTTTTGTCTCATTTCCACTGTCTGTATAAAATACGTATTGGTTAATGTACGTCATTTCATTATCAACTTTATACAATACAGGACTGTATGTTTTCAATGATTTGGCAGTTCAATTTGCTCGTTTGGTGATTAATCATTTCAAGTTACTGGAATACCTTAATTAAGGAACACTATGACCAAAAGAAAATGTAATTATCAATACATCTTGCCTACTCACCTCTTATGGAATATTGTGCAAAATTACAAATAACATAATAAACACTAGTTTTATGCCAGAACACAAAAGAACTACATGCATTTGTTCTCCTGAGACCTCCACAGTCTCATTTCTCTGTACTATTTCTAACCAGCAATGCGTGATAACTATGGAAACAAGGCAAAATCTTCCAGCTAGAAACAAGAAAGGAAAAATATTAAGGGTCTCATAAATTGGGGTACCAGTAGTCTGAGTACACTACTAAGAACTTTTTCATAATTTATAAACATCATTTATATAATACAATTTTTCTTAAATTATATTTCTAACAATGAATGTTATATTTCTCTGTCCCATCCCTGTAGGCCCATCTCCATCCCTACCACAACCTACTCCACCAGCTTACCCCCATGTGCCCTAAGCTTCATCTCGATTTTGCTTGCTACCTCCATCTCTACCTTATCCAAGATTCAAGGGATCCATGATGGCTCTGAGCATTGCCTCTGTGTTGCAGGCTCCCAAATAACTTAGCACTCTTTTGTTTATACTAGCTATATTTTTTTATTCTTTTTGTGTGTGATGTACTCAGCATCACCAGCTGAAGCCAGCAGCACTGTTCCAGACATCCCCACACGGAGACACCACCAAAGAAGAGGAAGGAGCGGTGGTGTCTTAGTTAGACTGAGGAGACTAGCTAGCCGTTCTGCACTCCCCAGCATTCTCTTAGCAAAAGTCCAGTCACTTGACAACAAACTTTGTGAGCTGAGTGCATGAATTCTCTTCCAAAAAGAAACTACAAAACCGAAGTATACTACAAAACACAACCAAACAGCAAAGGTGTATTAATAGATGGTGTCAAAGGAATGAAAGTAAAATAACGCATACGCTGTCTAATCAAAGCTAATCTAAACAAAACTACAAAGAGTGGCACTCGCCTCTAACCTAGCGTGTCTAAACAGAGTAATACTACTAGTGTGGAGTGTATGGGCGTGCCCAAACTATCTATCCACGCAGACTGTTGAAGCGTGAATATACAAGAGCTAGTGAGAAACATAAACAACAGCGTAGGTAGCAAAGGGGAAAATAAACACTACGATAACTTAACACTTTCGCAAAGTACAGCTCAAATCTCTGAGAGAACAAAACAACCTTACACACGCAACACAGTTTTCTTTCTCGTGTTATATATCTGTCACGTCTCTTGTCTGGGAAAACCAGAACACCAATTGGTGCAAGAGCAGCATGCCAGCGATGCACTCATTGGTTGAGTCAGCACCTGTAAGCGAATTAGGTAGAAGATGAGAGAACAAGCAAAAGAGTAACAGGAAAAACAATAAGTGCCTCTCTGGCACGTAACAGTTATGCTTAACAAAGCTTGGTGTGATCATCAGAATGTATGTATCTGAAATATATCATGATTAAGGTGCTGGCCTTTCTGGCTACCTAGGGAGGTTCATATCCCAGCACCAATGTGGCACTTAAGATAGTACAAGGACATCAATGAACAGGAAACCATATACCCAGAGGCAGTACAATAATCGGGGACTTCAACCGAGCAAAGTTAGCCCAAATACTACCAACATGTCTCAAAGAACACACTAGGAGACCAGATACCTGATCATTGCTATTCCCCCTTCCAGAATGCCTACAAAGCCCTCATCCAACCCCGCTTTGGCAAATCATATTACCTATTCTTCTGGCTCCTGGACCCTCCTGGACCTGAAGGATCAAGAAAGACCGCAGCCACCCAAACCACAGCCTGCTCACACTGCTCCCTTCTAGCAGATGGGTCCGCTCTACACCATCTCCAATACCATCCCACCCCTGAAGTTTCTGCTTATCAATATCACCAGCCTATCTGTGCAGGCCTCAGCTCTGTCAGCACCCCATCCCCTCTCTGTGCGGGCTCAATCTCTATTACCACCCCAGGCCTCATCTACTTCACCACCCCATACCTGCAAGCCTCATCTCTGTATTGACCCCCCCCTCTCTTCAACCCAATGTCAGTTCCCACCCTATCTCTGTCCCATCCCTATGTCTCAACAGCCCATTTCTGCACCATGCTCTTGTGTTCCATCTCCATCGCATGCGCCCTAACTCTTTCCCTCTGTGCCACAGGTTCTACTCATCTATGTCATCATCTCGTGCCTGCAGGCATCAACTCTTTCACCTCTCTATATGTGCTCAATTTTCATCACCTTCTCATTCCTTTAGGCATCGTCTACTTCACCAACCCATTTATGCAGGCCTCATCTTTGTCACCACTACATTCCTGCAGGTTCCACTCATCTTCATCATCACCCCATGCCCTCTTTGCGTGCACTCAATCTCCATCACCATCCAAACCCTATAGCCCACATCTTCAACACCACCCAGTCTCTTCAACTCAATTTCCATTCCTAACCAATTCTTGTCCCATCCCTATGTTCTCACAGTCTGTCTCTGCACCATGGACCAACCAAATCACCACCCCAATATCATGTGCCCTAACTCTGTCCCTCTTCACCAGCCTCATTCCCATCACCTAATAAAGATCTTTACCAGTTGGACCTATCTGTCTGCATCTTGGGACACTAACATATCCCATCTTCACCAGCCCATTTTTTAAGTGCCTCATCCTTCATCCTCCATCCCAACTCAGTTCCTGCTTTATCCTAAAGTGCCAGGATCTCTGTCCCAGCCCATCCCCATGCACCTGATATTCGTATCTGCCCCATACACCCAGGCTCTCCATTCCCACCACATCCTTGTGAGTGACATGTCCTATTCCCACTCCCTTGTAATACAGTCTCCTTTCATATAGATTATTATTTTGGGTTACAAGTTACCTTTTTACTTTTTTCCCCCTTAATATAACTGCATATTTGTAAAAACAAGTGATGGAGACAGGAAAGCTCAAAGGCACCAGATCAATTTAGACTCCTAACCACAAATGGCATCACTGGGCATCACTGGGACTTGTGATCTCCTGATGATGAAGCAAACATTTAAAAGGTTACAGTGGTTGGAGGCTCACTCTGTGCATTTTTTTTTAAAATTTTGTCCTCATTCCTCAATTCTTACTGAAGAGCTTTTGTATTTCTATTGAAAATTTAACTACTTTAAGACATCATACTTTTAAGATGTGCCACCAAATAACATTTTCTCATCTAAATTTGAGGTTTCCAGAATCAGAAACCTCTTTTGTAATTCTCAGCATCTTTTTCAAAGATATGTTTTTTTTTCTACTCAGATTGTTCTCCCAGAAAAACAATGGTTTTTCCTTAGCTTTAAGTAATATATTCAATAATCAGTTGACTCAAATGTTGCACATGTCCTAGCTAACTCATGGAATAACTTCTCTGTAGAAAATAGTTCTCTGTTCTCTGTAAATGAGTTCGCTGTAGTACATCAGACTTTTGGACCCTGCTGTCTGTTTTAGGGTGGTGTCATGACTCAGAGTTGTGTGCTAAATAAAAGAAGCCCTTTGGCCTTTTGGACAAACTCAGGAATTCAGGAACCGTTTAAAAATGTCATGGTTAAATTCAGGCCACCAGGCATTCTGAGGGAGAGAGAGAGAGAGGGGGAGAGAGGCATATAGTGCAAACAGACGAATAAAATTAAGCTGACCTTTATCTGCTTCTGATGTGACCAGTCTCAAAACAGTGACAGAGAAAGATGGGAGCAATAAAAGTGTCACTTTTCTCCCTGTTTATTATATTGAAGTGAACTGGCCCAAGTATAAAATAAACCTGCTCTAAGTATGAAGTGAACTAACCTTAGTCTGAAGTAAGCTTTACTAAACACCTTTGTCAGATTGAGATATGGAATCAAGAATTTTAACACTATTCTGGACTTCAGGGCTTTCAATCTGCATAGTGAGGTATGGGAGCGAGAGAGACATTAAAACAATGTGAACTCCGGGCATTTATTTCAGTTTTTCCAGGAAGTGGTGAGCCAGGGTGAGTACAAGGGGATTCTGCAGTTGCTGTGTAACCATGAAGGAAATACTTTCAGAGGATTCCAGTATATCTGAATGAGAATGGTGCACATGGTTATTTTCCCTCTTCTTAGAGGTAAGCCATCTAGAGCATGTACACTGACTAATCTGTACAAAAGGACCATTTCCTCATCCAGAATGTTCCTGGCTCCACTGAAATCGATAATCACTGGAAAGTATTCAGAGCATGAACACCAAGAAATATACACAGGAACAGTATTTTTCTTGTTCTCAACCATGAGTGTAACAGGAAGGCTCACCTGGCACGACAACTAATCTCTGGGTCTCAGTTTGTCCATTTCCACTTAAATACAGACATACTCCCTCTAATCTCTGGCATTCCTTTTCCTCCAGTAAAAGCTCTCAAAGTCTGGTTTCCATGCTTTCTGCCTCAGACACAACCTTAACTGACTTAGACTAGGTTCTAGGCAAAAAACAAGGTCAAGTGAGAACTAATCATTGTGACATGCCAATATGAGTTAAAGTGCTTAATATAGGCCTTGGTGAAACACAGCTTTTAGTGCTAGTTCGTTCCACCCACTTTCTACCTTGAGTGTGAAGTTGGATGATTAAAAACTTCCCAAAATTCCTTCTCAAATTCTGTGAAATTCTACGGGAACATTGTCTGCGCAAGGATAGTCACCCATGTAAGCACTCTTTCAGTTACAGCAGCAAAGGGAAGACCAACTACATACTAATGCCCATGGATTTGGAATAGGACGTTCAATGGGCAGGTGTTCACATACTTTTGACCACATAGGGTACTATTTGGCCCTGAGACATGACTGCTGATCAAAGAACATAAACCTCAGCTGAATCTAGCAAGCTATTCAGAGTCTGAAGTAAACTACTGAACTAGCCCGGGTATGAAGTGAAGAGAAAGAAATAAAGAAGGTAAAGCCCCTCTGTGACAACTCAGACATGATTTGTGAAGTGAGATGAATATAAATATGAAGATGCTTCGTGGCGTGTGCTATTCATTATAGCAGATTTCCCATGATTCCCAGATTACAGCCTAATATCAGCTGCGCACTGATTCATAAATACATTTTTATAATTCTGCGAATGTGGCAGTGCATTCCAGGAAAAAAAGAGGAGGAAGTGTGTGATCTGTCAACACATGCTCATAATAAGACTATGTGTTATATATTAATCACCTGTCAATGCAGGAGAAGCAAAAATACATTTAATAATTATAATAATAATAATAATAATCATCATAATCATCATCATCTTCCTGAATAAAGTGAACTGGACCAGTGAACTAACCCATGTGTCAATCTTCTCAAGTTTTAAATGGACTAGACCAAAAGTGAAGTGAATCAGTGTAAATCTTTCCAAGTATAAAGTGCATTAGTATAAACTGACACAAATATTTAATAAACTAGCCCAAGCACAATCAAATTGCCCATATATGAAGTTAAATAACTTAAAACTGAAATGACTTAATCCAAGAACAACGGACACCAGTCCATCTATAAAGTGAATTGGACAATATCTGAAATGAATTAGCAAAAAATATTAAGTGAATTTGCTAATACATGAAATGAATTCATCAAACTAGTGAAGCGAACTAACCTAAGCGTAAATCTACTCAGCTATAAAGTGAATTTAGTGTGAAAAAACAGATTTGCAGCTGAAATAAATCACTTGAAGTATGAAGTAATTTGTCCCAAGTATGTGAATAAGCAAGCAGTATATATTCCTTAAAGCCGATAATTTTCCTTAAAGTCCTTCTTAACTTAATACAGTATATTTGTAATGATTAAATCCTTTTAAGGAAATTAATTTGACTGTGGAAATAATTCAGTGAGGTGTAAAACTGAGACATCCTCATGAACACAAATTTCCTGATGCAATTATTAAGCTTGTCTGTATTAGAGAGATCTAATGTGTGCATGTGCTCTCTGATTAGCAATATTCAGGTGACAAATGCTTGATGAGGAAGTTATTCAGTGACTCAGCAACAAAGTGAGCGGCGCCGAAGGTGCAGCGGTGATGATTATCAGGGTTGCACGAAGCATTTGTCAGACATTTGAGACAGGCGGTTAATTTTAACAGTCCACCGATGTCTGAAACTCTCCTACGCTAATCTGAGAGAGAGAGATTTAAGAGGAAGAGAAACCTTTACGAGAGTCACTATTATACATAAAGTACACCCTATAATTCAGGAACCTGTACAAAAAAATGGCTAAAATGGTTATCTAATGAAGGTTTTGTGTCTAGAAGATATATTAAAAAGCCATTGCTGTCTCAGAAAAAACATCAAAGAGAGAAATTTTTGGCAGAATATGGAAAGTTTGATTCAGAGTGGTTCAGCAGAGTTATGTGGAGTGATGAATCATGATTTGAGTTGCATGGTGATGCTCCAGAGTGGTGTATTTGAAGATCTGGTGAGAAATACAATAGTGAATGCATCTCTACTTCAGTTAAGCATGGAGGAAGAGGTGTCATGGTGTGGGAAGCCTTTTCAGCTGCTGGTACTGGTGAGCTGCTTTACGGTGAAAAGCCAGTTAATGCTTTGGAATACAGGAGAAAGGATTGCTTCTCACAATTGAAAAGTTGCTTTCTAAAGAGGAATGATCAGATGTTATTTTTCAACAAGACAATGCTCCTGCCCACACTGCAAAGACCACCGAAAAGTAGCTCATCAGACTCATGTTTTGGCCTGGTCAGAGTCCAGATTTGAACCCTATAGAGAATATTTTGTCTTAAAAACAAACTCATCAACTGTTTGAAGACATTAACATTGACTCTTTCTATCCCATACTAAGTTACTTTATCTATTTGTTTAATTCTTGCTAATTTCCTGACCAATGATTTGTTGTTAAGACCATTAAAAGCTTAATATTTTGCCACTTGGGCTTGGCCCATTTTTTTGGCCAGGAATATAGAACCACCTCTAGTAACAATAACTTGCGGAGCTTATCAGGCTCTCATACTGTTTTGGAGAAATTTTGACCCACTCTTCTTTACAACACTGCTTCAGTTCTTGATGTTTGAGGGCATAAATTCATGCACAAAGCTCTTAAGATCCCATCACAGCATCTCAACTGGGTTGAGGTCTGGACTTTGACTTGGCCATTGCAACACCTTGATTTTTTTCTTCTTTAGCCAATCAGATGTTGATTTGCTGGTGTGCTTATGATCATTGTCCTGTTGCATGACTGCTGGACAGATGGCCTTACATTTAGTCTCAAGAGTATTCAAGTATAAAGTGGAGTTCATCACTGTCTCAAAGACAGCAAGTTTCCCAGATCCTCTGGCTGCAAAACAAGCCCAGATCATCACCCCTCCATCAGCATGCTTGACAGTTGATATGAGGTGTTTGTAATGATACCTTGTTTTTTTTGGTGTTTGGCTGTGCCTGATGGCCAAACATCTCCACCTTGGTCTCATCAGTCCAAAGGATATTGTTCCAGAACTTTTGTGTATTTTTTTCAGATACAATTTTGCAAACCTAAATCTTGCTGCCATATTCGTTTTGGAGAAAAGAGGCCTTTTCCTAGCCACTCTTCCATGAAACCCATATTTGCTCAGTCTTTTTATGATTGTCCTGTCATGAATATAAACATTTAGTGTGCTTACAGAGACCTGTAGGTCACATGATGTAGCTCTTGTGCATGAAAATCCCAGGAGATCAGCAGTTTCTGAAATACTCAACCCAGCCCATGTGGTACCAACAACCATGCCGTGGTTATATTCACAGAGATCCCAGTTTGATGTGAACATTAACTGAAGCTCTTGACTTGTATCTGCATGACATGAAGTAATAAAGTGATGGTATATACACCATCGACTATATTAGGAACACCTGCACATCCATGTAGTTATCCAATCATACAATCATATGTCAGAAGAACAATGCATAAAATCATGCAGATACAGGTCAAGAGCTTATGAGAGTTAATGTCAGGGTTGGGAGCATTACTTTAAAATGTATTCTGTTACAGTTACAAATTACTTCATAAAAAATGTAATCAGTAATGTAATCCAAGGATCACAATAATTTCAAAGTCACATATGTAAGTAAAGTCAAGAGAAAAGCAATATAAACAACATCAGCAACATCACCAAAGCATTTCCGAGAACAACTTTAGAGTTTCAACTGAAGTTATGATGGAAATGATAAGTGACAGTGAAGAACATTTCTGCAAGGGCAGTGACCAATCGAAAATTTGAAGATTGAAAATATTATTAATTTTCATAATTTTGCAACATGAGTTTAGAATCTATGTTATAGGGTATGTTCTTACTAAACACATGATTATTTGTTTAAAGGTTTGATTCAGCAAAAAATCCAGTTCTTTGTTTATTCTTTGTACATTTTGTTCTTATACATTCAAATTTCATTAGCTAATGTTAACGAGTACAAGGAAAAAATGTCATTACCGTCATAAACAATATAAAAAAGGCTATACCATTTACATGTATATTAGACTATTTCAAAATACTTGATCAAGGCCGTGATCTTTCTTCGTTTCACAGATCAACCTTGGGGGATTGGCGGGAGTTCTCCTTACTGGCTTTGACAGCTAAGGGTCTGGTGTTCCAAGAATGGATGGAGTGGGGTGATCATGGGGGTAGTCGTGTTAAGTTCTACCAAAATACAGGGTGTTCCTAGCTAATTAAGCACAGCTGGCAACCTGACCCACAACTGTGGTCATGATACAGTGAAATTGTATGTCTGATGACCTTTCCTTTATTTGGGCTGTGGGGATAAAATGTATATGTGGTGCGAAGACCCTGATTCCCGGAATCACGGAGGTTCTGTCATGGCGGCTGCTTCTTTATAACTGCTGTTTATTATTACGGCTGTTTATTACTGCTGCAGTTTTGGTTCGATTTTTCTTTTGTTTTCTTTCTTTTGGACTGCATTGGAGGATACTTCCGCCATTTCGGTGTGAACATAAATAATCTTTCCTTTGCCCACTGCTGGTTGTGGCTAGTGGCGTGGTTCCAACTGTTTTTTTTTTTTCTTTCGTGTTTTGATAATCGGTTCGTATCCTTGATTTTACTTGATTTTTTTTTTTTTTTGGTTTTCTTTTGTGTTTTGGTTTATTTAACATCATTGTTGTTAGTGTCTGGAAGTTGTTGTATTATTGTTGTATATTTGATAATTGTATTTTATGTATTGGGCGTTTAATCGGTTATTGTTTTTTGTTTGTTTTGCATTTGGTGCAAAGGTAATTTCATTGTGTCCGATCCCTTTTCCTCTGTTTAATTGCTCTGAGTTATTTTTTGTGCTGTTTTGGAGTCAGTGATTAATGTTTGTGTGTGTCTTTTTCGGGAGCTGACAGGCCCCGGGGCAGGGAGGCTAGCAGTCCCTGTCCTTTGGTGGTGCGGTTTTCTCACTGAGTGCTGTGTCTTTGCCACTGCATCAACTTTCTCACAGTGTGTGTGTGTGTGTGTGTGTGTGTGTTTGTGTTTGTGTGGAGTGGCTTGGTGCTAGGGGACCAACTATTTCATCAGCTAGCCTTACCTGCTTCTGGTAAATGCAGGCCTGTATTGTTGTTTTTGTTTTTTTTGTTCTGTTTATAGGTAAACCAGCAGTGATGGAGCAAGTTGATATCTCTAACTCATTTGATTTTATTGTCAATAAAGGAGTTATTTTTTTGTACGAATACCCACATCTCATTTTGCCATCCTTTGGTACCTTACCTGTGTCCTTATTGGGATGTGTAGTGGAATTTACTCTAGATTTAATGGACTACTCCAATCCGAGAAAATATCCCAGGGAATAATTTCTTGGGGTGGCGTAGTCCATTAAATCTAGAGTAAATTCCACTACACTGGCGCCCCGCCATTCGTCGGCGCTACACTAACACGATTTCATTGCTTAAATGCTTCTTTAAATTTGATTCAATTCAATTCAATTTTATTTGTATAGCGCTTTTAACAATGGACATTGTCACAAAGCAGCTTTACAGAAATAAATGGATTAAAAATATATATATCGTAAATATATTGGCAAGGAAAAACTTCCTGAGACAATATGAGGAAGAAACCTTGAGAGGAACCAGGCTCAAAAGGGAACCCATCCTCATCTGGATGCAACGGATGGTGCAATTATAAATAAATAAATAAATAAATAAATACCTTCTATTATTGTGTACTATATGGACAAATAGTGCAATTGTGCAACCGGTAAATTCATCACAGTTTTTGCAAGAAGTCCGGTTGGTTAAAATCTATCCAATATCCACTGATGGAGTCCTGAGTATGAAGGTGCTCGTGGCAACCGCATCCCCAAAGCCACTACAGCAATCGCAGTCCCAAGCCATTACAGTACAGCTCCCCATATGCGATCCCCAAGCCATCTCCACAGCCCCCAGGTGGGACTATCCCCAGCAATCCAAATGGTTCTTCAGGCCGTCCATATGGGGCCACCCCCAGCAGCAGCGAGCAAACTCAACCGAACTCAACCAGAAGTAGGGCATTAGGATTGGTCAGGCAGGTCCGGGGAGCAGAAGGGGTTAGGATCACTGGCATCTCAGAAGTAGCATGTGTAGCATGTGTTAGATGTCATAGTTTGCACTGAACAAAATAATTTTGAAATTCCCACAACTGTCATGCATTTTTTTCAGTGGGCGTCATTGTAATAAACAGATTAAAGACAGATGTTATTTGCTCATGCACCAGGAGGTGGCTCACGTGAATCATGACTGGCAAGAGAGAACCAGAACTATAATCAAGCAGCTGTCTATATTGCATTATGTCAAAAGATTAATTTCTTTGGGTTTAAATGAAAAAAATTGTAATCCTGATATTCCCATTTTGTACCTTGTACCTGTAATCTGATTACTTTCTTTTTTGACATAATTACAGTTACCATTTTTTTAATGCCATTACATGTTTTCTGTTACTCCTCAAGCCTGTTTAATGCTCACATCAAACATAGGAATGGGGAAAAGGTGTGATCTCTTTGACTGTAACAGTGACATGGTTGTTGGTGCCAGATAGGCTGGTTTGAGTGTTTCAGAAACTGTTGATCTCCTGGGATCTTCACACACGACAGTCTCTAGAGTTTATACAGGATGGTGCAAAAAACAAAAAAACATCCTGGGAGCACAGGATCTGCAGGCTGAAACACCTTGTTGATGACAGAGACTAGAGGAGAATGACCAGACTGGTCTGAACTGACAGGAAGTCTGTAGTATCTCAAATAAGCACTCTTTACAACCGTGATGAGCAGAAAAGCATCTCAGAATGTACAGCTTTGAAACAAACTTTGTGGTGGATGGGCTACAACAGCAGAAGACCACATCAAGTTCCACTCCTGTCAGCCAAGAATATTAATCTGAGGCTATCATGGGCAAAGACTCACCCAAACTGGAGAGTTGAAGAGTGGACAAAGACCATTTTTTCGCAATCAGATTCTGGTTCTTGGCTGACAGGAGTGGAACTCAGTGTGGTCTTCTGCTGTTGTAGCCCATCCACCTCAAGGTTTGAAATTTTGTGCATGCTGAGATGCTTTTCTGCTCACCACAGTTGTAAAGAGTGATTACTCAAGAGTGAGTCATTATATCCTTCCTGGCAGCTTGAACCAATCTGGCCATTTTCCTCTGACCTCTCTCATCAACAAGGTGTTTCCACCCACAGAATTCTCGCGCACTCACTGTTTTTGTTTTTCGCACCATTTTGTGTAAGCTCTAGAGAGTGTTGTGTGTGAAAATCCCAGGAGAACAGGACCTTCTGAAATACTCAAACCAGCCCATCTGGCACCAACAACCATGCCACTGTTGAAGTTCTATCCACTTTATTAGTGGATGGTGTGTGTATATATATATATATATATATATATATATATATATATATATATATATATATATACATACATACATATTATCATGTTTGAAGTAAACCAGCTCATGTGATTGAAGTAAACTAGCACATATATGAAGTAAACTAGCTCCGTGATTTTGTGTTAGACTGAAAAAAAGCCCACACACTCCTCTGCTATCTCTCTCTGCATTTTTTTTTTCTGTTCACTCTGTCTCTTCTGTTGGCATGACAACTGTCTGTGACCGCTGACATGCCAAAAGCCCATTAAACACTTTATTCCAACAATTTTCAAACTAAAGCCACACAGTAGGAGAAAAAAATACTTAATGGAAATAGGTCTTTCAATAAATACAATAAATATAAACAATGTGGAAAGTTATTAATGAAAATAATTCACTCTTAGTATAATAACATTGAATATTATACCCAATTAATATATATATACTACAAACACAATTAATATGTATATAATTGCCACCAGAAATACAGAACTAATAAAATATTATGTTTTCTAAATTAATTAATTCATGTATTTTAGTACATTTTTATACACAATATTGTTTTTTAGCATTTAAATTTACTATATTTTGTTCACTATTCTTTTTTACATTGCACTGAGTTTATACACAAACACTGAATTCACTATTTAAAGCTGCTTGTCTATGTTTTTATATTGTTTCAATTTTATTTGAATTCTTGGCTTGTTTTCATACATTTTTGAATCCTAATGTGTATTTTGTCAGCAATGATATTTTTATGCTTCCTCATCTCATCTTAGAGTATAATATTAGCATCATATTAGCAAAACATGCTCCTGTTCAGCCCAGATTCTACTTGAATAACAGTAAAATAAAGAAGAAACTCATTGTGGAATATATTCAGTGAGCCAATCTTCCCCATATTGACCTCGTATGGAAGATAATCAGGCCTCTTAACGAGCTCACACAGCACAGACATTATTACGTCTCCGATAACTGATAAACGTTTCCATAAAAAGATGATCCAATTTGGCCGATGGGACGCAATTACATCAAGAATGCAAATGCACATTAATTTCCAACGGTCGATTAATTGCGTCCAACATTCTTCATAACAAAAGGCCACTTGGCTGCGGTAATTAATTATTGAGATGATAATCTAATGTTTCCATTTCAGATTCAGTTCTGTGCTGCTGTGAGGAGGGTCATTTTCTGTTAGAACATCACAGTCGTTACTTTTCTCTTTTCTTCTCTTAAGATATAAAACTCTAATAAAACCCATTACTAGTATTGGTGTTATAGAGTGTCCGTGTGTATTACCCATAATGCACAGGGAGCTCTAACTCTGACAGAATAAGTATTAATGTCTCAATCATGAACCACAGATGAAGGTGAAACGGGAAAATAACAATGAAGGAAGAATGGAGAGATGATAGAAAAAAAAAGCCAAAGAAAATAAAAAGAAAACAATAAAACAGTTGAAAAATTATATAAATTCTTGGCAAAAAACAAAGAAAGAAAGAAAGAAAGAAAGAAAGAACACTCGATTTGAGAAAAGCACATTATTACAGGCAATCCTTTCTTTCTTTCTTTTCAGCTAGTTGTGTTTAGGAAAGCAGCATGTTTCTGTGAGCTAGGGAGTAAACGTGAAGAGAAGAAAAGAAGCAAGAGCCATCTGAGCCTTCACCTTCACTAACCAGTGAGACACACTGACAGATACACACTGCTTAGACACACTGCTCAGACACACACACACACACACACACACACACACACAGGCCATGGGGCTGTATTGCTGCTCTGTGAAGCGCAAGATGCTGGACTGGACACTGCCAAGGTGACACACACACACACACACACACACACACAACATAATTGTTCATCATCTCTTTTATTCTTTTGTTCTTTCTTTTTCATAAGCACATTCCCTTTCTCTTTTTTCTTTTCATACAGTTGATGTCATAAGTTTACATATGTCTTGCAGAATCTGAAAATGTTAATAATTACTATCACGACTATTACAAAAGGTGCAAACATTCACTGATGCTCAAGAAGGCAACACACTACATTAAGAGCTGGGGGGGGGTGTAAACTTTTGAACAGGATGATTGGTGTAAACTGTTATTATTTGCCCTATTTTCCCCTTCAGACACTACATAAGATATGTACATGTTTCCCAGAAGACAAAATAATAACACTTTACACCGATCATCCTGCTCAAAAGTTTACACCCCCAGCTCTTAATGTAGTATGTTGCCTGCTTGAGCATCAGTGAATGTTTGTACCTTTTGTAATAGTTGTGTATTAGTCCTCAGTTGTCCAAAGTGTGAAAAGATATCTCAAAATCATGCAGCCACTTCCTGAAAGGGGTCAAATATGCAGATGATGCTGGAAAAGCAAAGAATGTGCAAGACCTGGAGGATTTTTCTGAAGAACAATGGGCAGTTTAACTGCTCAGGACAAACAAGGGACTCAGGAACAACTATCACAAAACATAAAAAAAGTCATTGATCAACCAGGTAAGAATCAAGCATATATAAACTTCTGAACTGGTTCATTTGTGTAAATTTGGTTATTATTGAGTCTTGGGGACTAAATGTAAACATCTGGTATGTGAAATAACTTATTCAGGGCAGTACTAAATAAAAAACAAAATGCAATTTTCATGATCCCTCTTTTTTTAAAAAAAATTATTAACATTTTGCAGATTCTGCAAGGCGTATGTAAACTTATGACCCCAACTGTATTCCTTTCATCTACATCCTTTATCCTTCTTTCTTTATTTCCTTCGTTTTCTCTCTACAGTGCTACTGCTACACTGTTTCAGAACAAATCTAGCTAACTAAGCGTTGGATAAAATGATGAAGCTGCGTGGGCTCTGTATCAAGTGTCAGCTCTCTGTATATCTCACTACTGATGTATGATTATCTGAGATCATTATTCACTCGGTTGGCACTTACAGTACATAGTATAAAATATGTACACAATATATATACAAAAACACATACAAATTTCCTTCACGTCTCTCCATCCATCATTTTGTATTTATATCTCACCCTGTCTTGTGTTTTATATCTCTGTTCTCATTTCTTTCTTCATGAAAAAGGAAAATTCTATAAACACCATTACATCTTACAAATATAACTACAAGGACAAAAAGAAATAATGTGCAGTTTCTTTTTTTTTTCTTAGAGAAGATAATCTGAGCTTTATGGAATGCCATTTAGCATCAGTTACCATGGCAACGACAAGTCTTTGAGTCTGTTCAAAGTGATGCCCATACACAGATAGCATACAGTGCTTAAAGAACCTGAAGAAATGCAACCTTACATACTGATCTAAAAAATGTGAAGAAAATGTATTACAGAGACTTACTTAATAAATGTAAAAGTGAAGATAAAGTAACCTGAAGTGACCTGAACGGAATACTTTCATACTACACTTTCTATTAAACTCACCACAGTCAGACATAAATCTGTTTACTAATAATTACATGTGAAATACTTCAAAACAAAGTCATGAGTAGCTTCAGGCTGAGAAAACTGCTGTGTTACAAAACTGACAGAGAGAGACAGATAGAGAGAGACAGATGAAGATACAGACAGGGAGAAAGACAAACAGAGAAAGACAGAGAGAGAGAGAGGCAGAGACAGAAATAGTAAAAGACAAAGAAAGAGTTAAAGAGAAACACAGAGAGAGTAAAAGAGAAAGAGAGACAGAGAGAGAAGGTGGTTGTGAGAAGAGAACTGTGCTCTACCACTTTTCCGCATCTCCTCCTGGGACATCATTAAAGATTCTCTCAATCTCAAAGTTCTTTGACGCCTTTATGAGAAATCTGCACACTGAGTTCTACAGTAGCTCTGAGCAGATCTGAGAACCCTGTGTTTCAATATACATAAAGTTGATGTTTGATTAGGAGCCACCACCAGTCCTCCCCAACAACCCCCTCCTCCAACACCGCCACCACACCTTCTAAAACAACCACCTCCTCCACAAAGCTCACCACCACTCTTCCTCCAACAACCCCCACTCCACCAAATTCACCACCACTCCTTCTCCAACAACCCCCTCCTCCAACACCACACCTTCTCCAACACCCCCCTCCTTCACCAAACTCACCACCACTCTTCCTCCGACAACCCCCACTCCACCAAATTCACCACCACTCCTCCCCCAACAACCCCCTCCTCCAACACCACCACCACACCTTCTCCAACAACCCCCTACTCCACCAAACTCACCACCACTCTTCCCCCAACAACCCCCTCCTCCACCACCACAACCACACCTTCTCCAACAACCCCCTCCTCCACCAAACTCACCACTACTCCTCCTCTAACAACACCCTCCTCCACTATCGCCAACGACCCCATCCTCCAACACCACTACCACTCCTCCAACAACCCCCTCCTCCACCAAGCTCACCATCACTCTTCCTCCTACAACCCCCACTCCACCAAATTCGCCACCACTCCTCCCCCAACAACCCCCTCCTCCAACACCACCACCACCACACCTTCTCCAACAACCCCCTTCTTCACCAAACTCACCACAACTCTTCCTCGAACAACCCCGTATTCCAACAAAATCACCACCACTCCTCCTCTAACAACCCCCTCCTCCACCACCACCAACAACAACCCCCTCCTTCAACATCACTAACACTTCTCCTTCAACAACCCCCTCCTCCACCAAACTCACCACCACTCTTCCTCCAACAACCCCCTATTCCACCAAACCCACCACCACTCCTCCTCTAACAACCCCCTCCTCCACCATCACCAACAATCCCCTCCTCCAACATCACTACCACTTCTCCTCCACCAAACTCACCACCACTCTTCCTCCAACAACCCCCATACTCCACCAAAGTCACCACTACTCCTCCTCCAACAACCCCCTCCCCTCCACCATCACCACCATTCCTACTCCAGCAACCCCTGAGTTTGGCACTATACTCTTAGGAAAAAGGTTCAATCTAGCACCTTAAGGAAAACCCATAAAGGGTGTATGTAGAACCTAAACCAGAGAGCTTTTCTTTCAAGAAAAGTTCCAAATAAAACCCTTAAAAAAATCTTTTCTAAGAGAGTAGATATGTCATATTGGTTCAAATATTCTCAACATGACTGTTTATAAAGCTAGAACTGATAATCCTTGAGGAGCCCCTTCTCTAAGTGTGTAGGCATGCCATGCTGGTTGTAACATCTCCTCAGTGACTGCTTAGACAGCTAGGAAATGTCAACTATGCAAAAACCCTTGAGAGCTAGAACAAAAAAAGAGATACAGAGAGAGAAAAAGAAAGCAAAAACACATGAAGATGGTGAGATGGAAACAGACAGTGGACAGACAGAGAAAGAAAGAAAGAACATTAACTAGTGCTTCACACTATTCTGTAAATTCGCTTTCATTATTAACACTTAATTATTTGGAAATTCCTCAGGAATCATTCCTCAGGCATTTGAAAAAAAAGGGAAAAAAAAGGAAAGTAATCTGTTTTATAGTGGAATCCAAAGCCTGGAATCTGGGACATCCCATAATATGTTTGTCATTCATTATGCTATATTTACTGAAGACCAGCGCTTGCTTAGATACAACACAAAACATGCAGCTCTCAGGGGTATAAACAAGCCCTAAAGCCCAAAAAGACTGTTTATTTATAGCACGACATGCTGGGAAGGTCAGGCATCAGATACTGATGCAGGTTCCTCTGAGCACCGGACACCATGTTTACCCTGTTTACACTCTGTTCTCACGAGGGCTGGAGACATTATGGGGACAAAAGTCCTGGTCTTTGTAAGACACACAGTGAGCCATAGAGAGAAAGTGAAATGAGGAGCCATGATGGAGTCAGGCCATCTCTGCTAATGGCTGTTAGAACGTTCTGAAGGTTAAGCTGTAACATTTCAGAAATAACATTCCTGCAATGTTTTAACAACATCTGTTCTCATGACCTTCCCAGTCTACAGAGTAACACTGTGAAAACATTAATGTCCATACAACTAAAACGCAAGGATGCGTCATCTCAAGAATATCCACAAGTCCTGACAGATTGAGTATTTAAGAACCTAACGTTCAGAAAACGTTCTGCTAACCTAAAATTATTAGCTGGGCTGAGTAACATGAGGATATCTTCCTCCTCCTCCTCCTCCTCCTCCTCCACCTTCTTCTTCTTCCTCTCTCTATATTTCTCCATCTCTTACTTTCTTACTTCTTTTTCTCTCTAATTATTTCTCTTTCCATCTCGTTGTCTTTCTCCCTTTTCCTTCTTTCTTTCTTTGTCATTTTCTTTCTTTTTTCTTTCATTTTTCTTTTTCTCCATCTAGGTCTCACCATCTATTTCTGTCTTTCTGTCTCTTGCTGTGTCCTTTCATCTCATCTTAATGTCCATCTTTAATGGCGTAAATTGCACAAAACATTTTTTTTAACTTTAAATTAAAACTTTAAATTTACTTTTAATATTAAATTTAACTGTCTGTCCCTTTTGTTAGCTAATAAAATACATTTAATAAATAAAATAAATTGAAATATAACAATTAAATAATTAAAATAAATGACATGAAATCAACATAAATTAAAACGAATAAATGATATAATTAAAAGAAATTAAAATTAAATAAATTGAATTTAAACAATTTAAATGGAAGCAAAATAAATAAATTAATTAAAATAAATAATTAAAAGTCGGCACAAATAGATTTAAAACTCATTTCCATTCTAAAAAAAATGACCATCGAATATTTCATTAGTTAAGCTTAATTTTAAACATTTAAAAGATTCTATAACATAAGTTAACAATGTGGTACCTTGTTAATTTACAAATCTCACTAATACTCATTGTATTGTATTGAATACAAAAGATATTACATAAGACAGCGTTGTACTGAGAGGAATCACTGCTGTCACTGTAGCCTTAGCTAGCTAGCTAAAGTAGCCGTATGTTAGCTAATCCCTAAAAACAATCACAAATGGAGAAGTTGCAGTAACCTCCTACTACATAAATAGTGTGCTAGGCCTAGGGAGGGACAAATAGTTTTTCCACCCTGTACAGTGTATTAGGAGTCAAGTGGTAATAGCTCAATATAAATAAATGTAGATAAACAGTGAGGCATCACAGGAGCTAAACATCACCTAGAGAACTGAGATATTAGCTTGCTAATCTAAAAATCACACACTGGGGAGCCAAACAAAGAGATTCAGCCTTTTCTATTCTTTGCTATGATTAACTTTAGCAATGGCACATGTGTAATCTTACACTCTGTTAACATGCTAATAAGAAAATCTCCATTTGGTGGTTCTATCATAGTTATCACGCACTAGACGTTTACTAATGGTATTTCCATACAGTATATACTGTATAATGCACTAAGTTGCAGCTAAGTTAGCATTAGCAGTGCTACATGAATACCCAATTCATAAAACAAGTAAACACGTAAACAGGACATGGGTTGTGAAGTCTGAACGTGTCACAATACTAGCAAAGAAATGTTATTTTAGCAGAAGTAAGTTTTGCTAATGCTGAGCCATGCTAATGCTGAGCCATGCTAATGTTGGGCCACACTATTGCTACGCAGCAGGAGTTTGAAAGTGACAGCTGCGCTAATGAATTTGCACGCTGACATGCTACAACAAAAGAGCTCCAACCTAAAATATTAGCCAAGTCCTGGTTAGCAAGAATGCTTTTGCCTAGTACTAATTGCATTAGCATGTTTGAGTGCAGTGTTCCATCAAAACAATCAGAGTCAACAAATTTTAGAGCTAATGCACACGACTGAGATTATACTTCGAGTCGATTGTTAGGTGACTGATGGGCAGATTAATGCGTAATAACAGCACCAGATGGAAACAACCGAGACAAGTGGGAGACACCAAACACTTCCACATAATGAGTGTGTGTGTGTGTGTGTGTGTGTGTGTGCTAATTTACCTCAGCGTCCTCCTGCTCTCTGCTTTCTGTGCAGTGTTCACTTGCTTTCTGTGCAGTGTTCACCGGCTTCCTGAGCTTCTAAGAAGGAGATTACAGACATTAAGGTTTAATATGCGAGTAGAGGAGCAAAAACACACAAATCAGTGAATTCCGTCCATTTAGTTATAGATCAGAAATCATCAAAAACATATTCATTACGATCATAAATTGATCAAGTAACATGATATTAACTAAAGCTAAAGCTAATATGACAGACAGCTGAAGCTAGTTTAGTTACATTATGGATGTAGTGCCTACCTGACAAACAAAGTGAACGGCATTCGGTCACAAATCTACCTACAAATCCAATCACAAAATGATTCTAACTGAGCTTCATACACAATAGCAATTATTAAAAACCTTAGCAAAGAACTGCAATAAACTGTAGTACATACAACAATAATAAACATTATAAAACAAAAATGGACATTAATAATAATAATAATAATAATAATAATAATAATAAATATTATAATAATAAACAGTATTTAACAATGATACTTATTATTAGATAATAACAAATAGCATTAAGCAAAAAAGAAGTAATTAATAGAATTTAAAATGTATTAAACAATAATAAACAGAAGTAGACCATATTAAACAAGAATAATAAAATCAGAGAACAATTACTGTGTTGTTATTTGGCAATAACAAACAGTAATAAACAGCAATAGAAATGTATTAAACAGTAATAAATAGTATTAAAACATAAACAGTATTACAATATAATATTCAGTAGAAGACAAGAATAAATAGCATTAATCAATAATAAACATTATTACACTATAATAACAATGTTAAGAAATATTCAGCAATTTTAAAGTGTTAAACAGTAGTAAATAATATTAGAAAATAATAAATAGTATTACATAATAATAAATAACAAACAATAATACCTATTATACAATAAAAATAAAAGATATGCAAAAATAATAAACCGTATTAAATAATATCGAAATGTAATACACAGAAATAGACAAGTAGTAAATAGTAATAAATAGTACTAGACCAAAATAAATAATATTAGACAATAATAAACATGACTAAATATTAATAAAATGTAATAAATAGTAAACAATAATAAACAGTAATAAGTATTATTAAAAATGAATAATCAGTATTACACTATAATTAACAGTATTATTCAATAAATGAATGGTATGAAAATATGGTAAACAATCATTGTAATAAATAGTAAAAGAAAAGTGTTAGACAATATTCAACAATACTACACAGTATTAGACTTTTAACAACAAAAAGTATAAACACAAATAAACAATACAGTAATAAATAGTCAACAATAATTCAACAATAATAGAAAGTAATAAAGTGATTCCTTGTTCTTTTGCTTTGAGGTGCTAGTGCTGTAGAAATATCAATTTTATCCCGAAGAAGTATCTTGGTTTTGTGTATCTTTGTGCAAAACATGAAAAATGTAAAAAAAAAACAAAAAAAAAAACAAATCAAAACAAAAAAACTGGACATTTGTCATTATATTTCTAATTATAAACTTATAAATGTATTATATAATGAGTAAATTATATAATATTATATAAATATAGACATTCTAGATATCTAAATTTGACTTTTTTTAGTCATTTTTTCATACTAGTACTGTAAGATTTCATTTGATATGGAAATAGTGAATGAATACATTTTTCATTCTTTCAAGCATTTCTTTAAACAAAAAAAATTGACATTTTGCATGATAATTATGTACACTTTTTTTAAGACTTGTGAAAATAAGAAAAGTGCTTATTTTAAACATTTATTCATAGAAGTAAACCACGTTAGTGTTAAAATGTCAAAACTGCTTTTTTCAGCTTTTAATTCTTGAAAGAAACAATATTAGAAAAAATTCATTTGGAAAAAAAAAATCCTTTTCAATTTTCTTTCAAGTATTAATTATCGATTTACTTTAATATTGTATTGCATTAAGTTAAAAAATGCTGTTTGAAGCTTTAAATTCTTGAAAGAAATGAAAAATAATAAAATAATGCAGTTGTATTATTATTATTATTATTATTATTATTATTATTATTATTATTTATTTTTAGATTTATATTAATCAATTGAATTACAAATTACAAAAAAGAAAGAAAGAAAGAAAGGAAAAGAAACATAGCTGAGTTTTGGTGAAATAAGAGAAAAATCAGAAAAAAAGAAAAAAAAAGAAAAAAGAACAAGTGTGCAGTTCCACTGAGTCTGAGTTAAGGCGAAGCAGCTGATTGGCTGGCTACTGTAACGCCCATTATGACGTCATCAGTTGCCAGTTGGAATTTAAATGCTTCACCATTCTTCTTCAACATTGACAATTTAATCTGAAACACCGTGAGAGTATAATGTTTCTGATGTCATGTTATTAGCAGAAATCATGTCATGTGACTAACCTACTGGGAGAACATTCCGGAGCATGGTGGAGTCGCAGCAGTGGGATTAGCAACGCCCCACGGAGCTGAGAGACAAAAACAGGACCCGAGGAAAAACGGTTGGATTTGGTGAGACAGAGACATGGAGGGATAATTAGACCATGAGGGAATTTTGGATTCAGCAACAAGATACGTTCGTGTGCGAACGCTGTCATGAAGATGCAAGCTAAAGAGACACTAACTGGTTTTATCCGCCTTCAGGGACTGAAACAAATCACAAGTGCACTTACTAAACTTCTGCCTCAACAAGGGCTGAAATGCTAAATGCTAGTTCCAAATCACAGCCGTATTCACTATATAGGCCACATAAACACCATCATCAGTCCACTGTCTCAAAACCACTCTCTATGGAGCTCTGTGTTCAGTTAACATAGCTTTTACATGAGATTTTACTTCCTTGTACATTGCTACATTTGTAAACTGATGGTACTTGATGGGTAATCCAAAAAGTTGTCCTTTCTACAGAGGTTTGACCTGTGTTTAATTTTGAACTTTTTTTTTTTTTTTTTTTTTTTTACATTATACAGTTTATAACACTTTTGAGCATTGCACTAAAATTTGACAACTGACAAACTGATAGTAAGCATATTGTCAGCTAGAGAACTAGCCTTCTTTCAATTATTATTTCTTTAACATTTGAAAAGCTGGAAGAGTGCTTGAATCTTGCTTTAAAAAAAAGGATTCTGAAGAATTCTATGTGGATAAAAGCTTTGAAAGTAGGGCTAACGTGCAACTGCTGTGCCTCTTGATAAAAACACTTCCTGGTAGCGAGTCAGAGTTTCACACTCAATCATGTGCAGGTGATGGTGAGACTTTCAAACTTTTCCAGCAAAGGTGAGATGGAATAAAGCCCCTGTTTGCTTTATATGCGTCTACGCTCAGGAATCGATGCATTTTTCAGTGAGCAATCTGTCGAGTGAAAGTCCTGCGAGCCGCGGCGTTGAATAATACATGGTTCAGAAAACGCAGCCTCTGTAAAAAAACTATGAATTAATCACGACTGAGATTGTAAACACTCTCACATCTCTGAATACGGACTCTTTACGGTGTGTGTGTGTGCATGTGTGTGTGTGTGTGTGTGTGTGTGGACAAGCTGCTTCCTGTGTTCCAGAGGAAGTGAGTGAAAAGTTCACCAAAAATAAAAATGGAAAAAAAAAAATAGATAAAATAAACAGCCCCAAAAGTCAAGGAACCCGGATTCTGGATTTACCAAGTGATCCGCCTCTCTTAGTCAAAATGGCAGAGCTTAGCTTAAATATGATCCGCTAATCACAAACCAGATCATGTGACATCACAATTTGCCTTTCCTGTCACATATTCGACTCATTATATCACTTAGCATAAAATAATAGCTTCAAACACGCACAAGCTAGAGGACTTAGCTAGCAACATGATGTCAGCATTATCTAATGTAAATAGTTAGCAAGCTAGCATAGTTAGCACAGTGCTGTCTTTCATAGCTAGCTAGTAATATAATTTTATCATATTACATCCTTTCAAGCATAGTATTTCATTCCAAGCCATATTTCAAGTTGAATAATTTAGTGACTATGGTGTGTGGTTTGGGACACAATCACAGTGTACTATATAGTGAACAGAGTGTGTTTATGTCACCTGTATAGTGAACAAGATGTGTGGTTAGGGACATGTCCACACTGGACTATACAGTGATTAGGGCATGTGGTTTGGGACGCACACACAATGCAGAGATTATGGGGTTTATGTGACCTACTTAGTGAACAGGTAGTGTGGTTTGGAACACATCCACAGGACCTATATGCAGACTATGTAGTAAATAGGGTTTTTGGTTTGGGACATGTCCACAGTGGCCTATATAGAGAAAAGGGCATGTGATTTGGGACACACATGAGTGGACTGATGATGGTGTTCACAACTGGTATAGCACATCTACCATAAATACACTAAGAAATGGATCATAGTCATATAGTTATGTGTTACATGTTTTATAAATTTGTGGTGTTTATATTAACAGAGATTTGCATAAAAACAGGTGGTTGGATCTACATGAAAATTCCCTGTACTGTGGCATGATCTCCTGAACTTTGGAGCTTAATTAGCCTAGATTGATTGGAGAAGACTTTAATGAGTATTTAATGACAATTATTAGTTGCATGAGCCAAAGAGGACTATGACTGCCTCATTACACGCTTACCAAAAAAAAGCATGTGGAAAAAAATCCTCAAATTAGACCCCAAACCCTGTCTCCTTCTTTCCCCAATCTGTCTCCATCATCTGCATTCGCTTAGCACAAAGCGTTTTAATTAAGACATCACTCTTGAATCACGACTACATTTACTTGTAAAACAAATTCCTTTTCCCCCAAAATGCATTTAATCTCAGAGCTCTGCATCTCTCAGTCCATCATATTCCATCTGTAATGTATTAAATTACGAGAGAAATGAGAAAACATGGCCTCTTCTGTTTAAAAAGTTGATCATGCCCAGTCACGCTTGGAGGATCCGATGTCATCATTTTTCCCCCTCCGTGTTTCATTATGGTTGTTATGCTGAGTACACAATAAAAGATCCACTGGAATCGTGCCCAGATTTTTTTATTTGGCGTCTGAGGAACACTGAATCTCGTCTTGGCTGTGTAGCGGATTGTCTGCTCTCCACAAAGTTCCCTAAAATGAGCAGAGAACTCACAGGCATGCAGGTTTAATCCAGATGCCATTATACACAGAAAAAACAGGTGTAATGAAAATTCTACACTGAACAAAACACCAATACCTGAAAATGTCTCAGTGTAACTGTGAGGCAGGGGTTTAATGTGGACGGAGCAGAAATGTTGTGTTTTTCCAGTGAGAGAACCCTTTAATCAATCATTGGGGGAAAAAAAAATAAATGTTCCTAGAACTCCATGTTCTCAGACCTTTATGTTCCCAAAATACTCCAGATCACTATATTTCCAAAACTACAGTCTATTCAGACCACTATATTCCCATGTTCCTAGAAGCCTAAGTTCCCAAAACCCATGTTTCCAGAATCCTATGTTCCCAGAACCCTATGTTCCCAAAACCCCATGTTCCCAGAGCCCTATTTTTCCAAAACCCAATGTTCCCAGGTCACTATATTCCCTAAATCCTATGTTCCCAAAACCCTATGTTTCCATAACATTACATTCCCAAGATCTCATGTTCCCAAAACAATGTATTCCCAGAACCATATGTTCACAGATCCCTATGTTTAGGACCCAATATTCCCAGAACTCTGTGTTCCCAAAACTTGATGTTCTCTGAACCATATGTTCCCAGAACATTAGGTTTCCAAAACCATGTTACCAGAAAACAATGTTCCCAAAACTATATATTCCCAGAGCCCTATTTTCCCAAAACCTGAGCCTCTACAATATTATGTTCCAAAATACTCATGTTCCCAGAACCATATATACCCAAAAGCATATGTTCACAAATCACCCTTATTCCCAAAAACCCTGGAGCTCCTTGTTCCGTAAACCCTATACTCCCAGAACCCCATGTTCCCAGACCCTTATGTTCCCAGAATCCTATGTTCTCAAAAAATAAAGGCATGTGAAAAAATTAGAACCTCCCATTAAATATACAGATCTATATTAAGAAATGTCAACATGTCAATTTTGTCTTTGTCTCATCTTGTATGAGTATTTCAACTGAGGAAAAAGTTAGGACACTAATAGCTGTTTCCCCCTTTGGCTGAAATAACCTCAATGAGACGTTTCTTGTAGCCATCTACCAGTTTCTGACATCGACTGGAAGAAAGTTTCCCCCACTTCTCAATGCAGAATTCTTTCAGCTGTGTGATGTTTGAGGGGTTTCCTACATGCACAGTCCGTTTCAAATCACCCCACAGGATCTCAATAGGATTTAGATATGGGCTTTGACTTGGCCATTCCAGAACTCTCCATTTTTTTTACTCTTCAGCCAGTCCTTGGTGGATTTACTGGTACGTTTTGGGTTATTGTCATGTTGCAAGGTCCAGTTCCACTTCAATTTTTTTGACAGAAGGTCTCACATGTTCCTCAAGCATCTTCTGATACAATGTAGAATTCATAGTGGATTTTATGATGGTGAGCTGGCCAGGGCCTGCTGCAGCGAAGCAGCCCCAAACCATAACACTTCCACCTCCATGTTTCACAGTTGGTATGAGGTTCTTTTGCAGAAATTCCATATTTGGTTTACGCCAAACTTGCCCTTTGTTATGGTGTCCAAATAATTCAATTTTAGACTCATCTGTCCAAAGCACATTATTCCAGAAGTCTTGGCCTTTGTCTATGTGTTCTTTGGCAAACTTCAGTCTTGCCCTCATGTTTTTCTTAGACAGCAAAGGTTTCGTCCTTGCACACCTCCCATGATAATTAAAGTTGTGCAGTCTCTTTCTGATTGTAGATTCATGCACTTTGACATCAACTGTAGCGAGAGCTTGCTGTAGGTCCCATGATGATATTTTAAGGGTTTTGGAGACTTCTTTAAGCATCTTGCGGTCTGCTCTTGGGATGAATTTGCATGGACAGTCTGACCTGGCCATGTTGGCAGTTGTTTTAAATGTTCTCCACTTGTAAATGATTTTCCGGACAGTGGAATGGCTGATTACAAATTCTTTTGAGATCTCTTTATATCCCTTACCAGACTCATAAGCATCAGCAATCTTCTTTCTGAAGGCCTCAGAGAGCTCTTTGGATCTCACCATGGTGAAACCTCTCACTTCAACAATTAAGAGCAAACCAAACTAAATGTCTGAGGTTTAAATAAGGCAAGCCTCCTTCAAAATGCTCTGTAACGATGCTCGAATAATTTGCATTGTGATACACCCGTTGGTAATTTTAACCATTTTAAGTACAAATAAATGTGGGGGTGTTCTTACTTTTTCCTCACAAGAATTTTTTTTTTAAATTACATTTTACAGATCATTTTAAAAAGACTTTTCTTTGGTTTTATTTGTTTAGTTATATTACGTGAATCCCCCAATATTGTTAAAATGAAGATCAGATGTGCATATGTTTAACTACTTTAAAAGAAACACAGGCTTTCATGGGGTGTGAATTTTTTCACATGACTGTATGTTTCCAGGACGCTATATTTCCCCACTATAATGGACAAAATTGATTAATCTATTAAGTAAAAACATGACATTTTAATGTTTTGGCCTGTTTATGGGATCTGCTGCTCTTGAAGGGAGACAGAAAAGTCATGTTTTTAATTAAATAAGTTCTTTTGGCATTTTGCCATTACACAATGAGTGTCATGCCCTTGTCCTCTGAATGCTGGGCAGTTTGCAGAATTTCTGGTGGTACAGCTCTATCTTAGTGCACCATAACAGCACATCTCAGTATAATTAAATTCTGTGGAAAGTGTGGAAAGTTTTCTTGTAAACAAATCTGCATACTATTGTAAGACATTTGTACATTTGCAATATACTGTATACCACATTATTATTATTATTATTATTATTATTATTATTATTATTATTATTATTCCTCAGTTTTTAATATTCATTTTACCATTTTTAATATTTATTTTAAAAATTAACTCACAGTATTGTTACAGTTTTTATGTTTTAATTTATTCTAAGGCTTTTTTTTTAATGTTTTGCAATGTAAGAATTAATATAAATATTCTGCACATATTATAACTGACAAAATTGGTGAATCCAAAAATCTTACATGAGTATAAGTATGATGTACATTTAATCAAGAATCACGAATAGCCTAGAATGATTTCCCTAATAATAATGTCCATCATTCCATCCATCCCTCCATCTTATCCTACACAGGGTCACAGGGCAGCCTGGAGCCTATCCCAGGGGACTTGGGGACACCTTTGCAGGGGCCTGGCCTCTGTGCCTGTAGGCCTCAGTGAAGGAGGTGTGGCTTCTGTGTCTGTCAGTCTCAGTGAAAGAGGTGTGGCTTCTGTGTGTGTCAGTCTCGGTCAAGTAGGCATGGCCTACGCACGTGTTAGTATCTGTGTCTACAGTCTTAATGGAGTAGGTGTGGCCTCTTTTCCTCTACAGTCATACTGAAAGATGGGTGGCCTCTGCACCTGTCAGTCTCAGTGAAGGAGGTGTGGCTTCCGTGTCTGTCAGTCTCAGTGAAGGAAGTGTGACCCCTGTATCTATAGTCTCAGAGAAAGAGGTGTGGCTTCTGTGTCTACAGTCCCAAGGAAGGAGATGTGGCCCCTGTACCTGTTAGTCTCAGTATAAAAGAAATTAGACTGTGACTATTTATTTATTTTATTTTTTAGTTTTAGAACATATCAGACTGTCTAAGAGTTAATGATGGCTTAGACAGAGTCATTTCACAAAAATGTTTAGATTTTCATCTTATTCCACTCTGAGTGGGACATGAATCTATTCTGAAGTGCTTTTTGTGCCAACTTATGAAGTTCCTCAAGTGTTTCTACCGCTGTAATCACAATCGACTTGCTCTGTTATCATTAAATTACTAAATCACTCACACACACATATACACACAAACACACACCAGAGTTTCTGCTAGGAATTTTTGGTGCTGGTCACGGTGTCCAGGTACAATGAAGTTTACCGGACAAATGAGTATAATTGCGGTCAAATGAACTAATTACTACTGCTGTGAGAAAACACTGAAATTTTGGGCTATACAAGAATGACATCATCAAGTAAAATTAATGTTTAATTAACATTTTTTTCGTACAGTCATTTACAGTTTTTTTCAGTTGCTAACAAGCATTGGTCAATACTGAAAACTCAATACTGAAAACTCTTCATACTGTCTGCATTACCAACATAAATCTTGGCCAAATAGTTAATATCGCCTCCAAAACTCAAACCGCCAAAATACATGTCTCAAAATAAGCTCGTTCGACCATAACTCTGGCAGCAATTCTCACTCAGAAAGCATACACTGTCACTCATAACACACTTACCTAAAAAGCACTAACAACAGAGAGCATTACATAAATGATGAAGTTTTATCTTTGAAGTGTGAATGATTTTTCACATAAATCAATATTTCATTATAGAATAAGAATAACATCTTTTACCTTTATTGACTGCTAAAGTATATGTAACAAGAATGAACCAGAAATGCATGTAGTTCTTTATAGAAAGTTTTTTCTATATCTTACTTCTACTATCATTACTTGTGAAAAAAAAAGTTGAAACAAAAAACAAATTCCTAAAATTCCAGGGCTGCAATAATAATTACACACACACAAAAAAAAAAATCAACAACGTTTATAGTATAATCACTCATACTGTATGTACAGTACAGTGAGGGTTCTAGTCCTTCCTCTCCCCTGTATTTGGCCACAAGTTCTCATAAACTTCACATCTTATGTCTTCTCTGGTGATGCACCTTGGAAAGTATCTTCTGGAATGTCTAATTCACCCCTGACAGTCTTCAGGAGAAATGTCTCCACACCCTACATTCATGGCATCCAGTAAAGATATCTGGTGATATGGACGGTGGTCACGAATCTTCCATCTCCACGCAGAAAAAAAACTCCTCTATGGGGTTTAGGAAGGGGGAGTATGGAGGCAGGAATAGTACTGACATCCTGGGATGTGCAGCAAACTGGTCTGTGACTGCAGCAGAGTGGTGGAATTCCACATTATCCCACACAGCAAGGACGGTATTGGAGTTTCTTGCCCCTTTGCCTTCTCTCTTGTACAAGTCGATTACTGTATGCAGGTCATCCAGAAAAGAAATAAGCGTCTCTGAATTGTAGGAGCCAATGATTGGTTTGGTAACAGCTTCATCCATGAAGATGAATAAATGTGCAGTTCACCTGGCTTCCATCTCCATTACTCTTTAAAATACAGACAGTTTTACAGTATTTTACATTATGTATATCCGTGTATGTGCCCTGTTTTATTATTGAACAGACATCTTACCTGGACATACTGATGCCAGAGTTCTTTCACAGGTTCACTGTTTCTCTCAAAGGGTACAGTGTACAACTGCTTCATCCTTATTTTATGTTTCTCTAGGACTCTGGCAATGTCGTTGTGCTGATCATATTCACATTCCCGAAAGTGACATTGTCTGCCAGCACTCTGTCCCAAATTTCCATTAGATTTTTTTTTTTTTGCGCTTTCCCAATTACCATGTCAACAAAGGCAATTTCCTGCACGTCTGACAAGATTCTGCCTCTCCCTCCTGTGAAAGGCAAGCTTTGGATCCTAAAACACAAAATGATCAATATATTTCAAAATGTCAGTACATGTAACAATGTAAACATACTGTATTGTACTGTAAGTGTGTAGTTCAATTATCATTAAAGCATGCACATCTCACCTGTTGTTTTTCCGGAACATTTGTACGATTGTTGCAACTTCATGTACTATTCATGTACTATTCATGTACTATTCATGTACTATTCTTGCCCTTCGATAGCTCAGTTGGTAAAGTGGAGGACTGTAGAGGTAAAAGCTAACATCCTTAGGTTGCCGGTTCGAATCCAGCTCGAAGGAGGCAATGTTTGGGGGCAGTTGTGGCCTAATGGAAAGAGAGTCGGACTTACAACCTGAAGGTTGCGGTAGGGATTGTAGGTGGGGGGATTGAATGACCAGTGTCTCCCACCTTCAATACTACGACTGAGGTGAGACCCTTAAGCAAGGCGCTGAGCCCCCAATTGCTCCCTGGGTGCTGCAGCAAAAAAGGCTGCCCACTGCTCTGGGTGTGTGTTCACTACTGTGTCTGTGCACTTGGATGGGCTAAATGCAGAGCACAAATTCCTAGTATGGGTCACCATACTTGGCTACAATTCACTTCACTTCAACTGTTGAATGCAGCAGAATAAAACCCATAACCTGGCCTCTCTCAAAGACAGAACATGGTCAATAATTGTGGCCCTTATCTCATCAGAGATACCGCTCCTTTGTACGCCAAACATTCCTCTTCCCCAACCTCTTCCTTGATCCATGTTTCCAAGATCCAAAATCATTCTGAAGCTGTCCATTTTTACTAAAATGTGGTAACGAGACTAAAAACAAGACACCTGGGTAAGGCTTTCAGCTGAAATTGCAATTAGCTGTGTTTGGAATGATTATTATTTCATTTTACTGTAAATATTCTGCTATGATTTTATACATATTTCAATATGGTTACTGCAGAAATGCATGAAATTTGCCATCATTCTGTTTTGAATGTGTTTTTAACAGTTTAGGAAGCAGTGCGTTAGCATTTGAAAAATGTGCTAACACACAAAAGTGTTTTGCAGGTGGTGGAGTAGGAATAACAAAAGAGTTCAATGGATTTTGGAACGTGTGGTCATTGAATGCATTTTGTGTGAAAGCAGTGAAAAATGATTCACAGTTTGGTCCACGTAGACTTCTGTTTTGCTGGCTATGTGAAGAGTTTTGACAATGTGACTTCAGTTTTGATCAATGCATGTTAGCATTAAAAAAAAACAGTAAATAAACATAAATAAAATAGTCATCCGGCCTATGAACGCAACAAACAATCAAGAAACAAGAAAACTTCCAGCTAACAAAAATAATTTGATATGACATGGCTGCTAATAACATTTTAATTATCTTTGTTTAAAGTAGATTGACATTAAGTATTTAAAGAATCACCCAAATGTTACTTTTGTGCTTCTGTGCAACTGGACCAGGATCATATGTCTCCATGACCTCAACATGTTCCTCAATAGGCTGTCTCAAATAGGCCGATTAGAATCGACTGCTTTTAGGTAGAAACTTTTAGGAGTCCACTGTTTCCCCATTGTATGTTCAACCATGCGATTATATAGTAACTATTTGCCTATAGCATTTGCCGGCATTAGTGTTATTTAGCTAAGATGTGTTCTTTGCTAGCTGTCTAATTTCCTCACATAAAAATGGATATTAAAGAGAATTGGGAACCATTTAGCAAATGATATGAATCCCATTTTAATTCCTGTCTCGACTGTAGCTGTGATTTACAGGAAAATAGCAATTCCACAATAGTGGCTATATGAATTAGAGGCTAGCAGCAGGTAATGATACAACCCCCAGTGGCAGCTCACTTAAACGGCTACATTAAACAGTGACTTTTTTCCCTCAATATATCACCTATGTTCATTTTAAAAGGCATTACTGCATAAAAGGAGGTGTAGAAAAGATATTTACTTACTTTAAAATGTATATGTATTTTATTTACTGAAAATCATATGCTCTTTAAGTGAATATTTTTACCCAATTTAGTCTGGAGGGCTCTTAATTTACTGGTGACACAGAATTTTTACTGGACAAATACCTGGTTAACAGACAAAATACTGGTTTATGGACACCCTAACACACATACACACACACTGTATCAAAAGCCTCAGTCAGTGATGGGGTAGAGTCCAAATCACTGGGCTAGCGCTTTACTCGAACTCCACTAATGACGAGAATAAACCCCAGTGGCCCTTCCACTTAGGCAGGGAGAGTGTACACAGCACCACACACACAGACACACGGAGAGAATCAAAAACCATAGACTTCAGAACCACTTCTTTTCACACACATCAAGGTAATGTTGAGGTAAATCACACCACCGTTGCCATGGCAACAGAGGCAGGTCCACACTAATTGAGATGTTGGTGTTCAAGATGAAAAGCAAAATATTCTGCCTGTCAATTAGAGCCACAGAGAGATAGACATGGGGTGAGACAGGCAGAGAGAGAGAGAGAGAGAGAGGTAGTTTTGATTATTATTATGAAGAAAGAGGATTGACCTCATTAGCATGCTACTCGGAGTGTGTCATTACAGCAGCAGTAATGCAGTGTTTCCAAATTAT
Organism: Pangasianodon hypophthalmus; assembly: GCF_027358585.1. Classification (NCBI taxonomy): domain Eukaryota; kingdom Metazoa; phylum Chordata; class Actinopteri; order Siluriformes; family Pangasiidae; genus Pangasianodon; species Pangasianodon hypophthalmus. The sequence continues at coordinate 3,993,019 of NC_069735.1, forward strand.
ACATCTCCAATAAAACAGCATCATTCTTCTGAGTCCTGCACAGTGTGTTCCTGTGATGGAATGATGAGGCAATGGAGCCAAGACATTACTGTGGAATAATATTAGGGACACCATATGATCAAAATCACAAGTTGATGGTTGTGATGTCATAAAGGTGGTTGGTGAGAGATTCAAGCAAAGTTTCACAGCTATCAACTTGCACTAAGGCACCACCTAGATCTAACGTTGCAACTATCAACTTGGACTAAGGCACCACCCACATCTGAGACATCACAAACATCAACTCGTGATTTTGATTACATGGTGTCACAAGGCTTAGTAAGAAACTAATAGCAACATGAAGCAAAAAAATGCTATCTTAGCAAGGGTGAAATAATAAGGGTAATTTTATCTGAATTATCTAATTAATCATATATATAAATATATATATATATATATATATATATATATATATATATATATATATATATATATATATGATTAATTAGATAATTCAGATAAGCTCTAATCTTAAAGCTATAAATCTATTAGAAAAAAAAATACATGTGTGTATTTCAATCCAATTATTTGTGCATTGTGCTTTAGAAATAATGGTATTATTAAAAAAAAAAGAAAAGCAAAAATATAATTCTTGAACATCCAGCAGAGCAAAGGAGATGGTTTCCTCTATGTGTCTGACTTCATCCTAAAGAAAGAAAGGAGTGATGAAGGGCTGCAATGGACAGACAAGAAGTCCTACAGTGTGATAGTCATGTAGATCTGCTTTTCCATACAGAAATAATTTTGAAGATGTGTTCTCTGGCTCTGTCTTCAAGCAGTAAAACCTCCAATCAATAAGGAAATCAGACTTGCATTTCTCATTGACTCAATAAACAAAAATCTAATGTTAGATGTTGCCAACATTCTGTCCCTTGTCCTCCAGTGTGCAGAGTCAAAAAGTGGATCCTGAACCATTTCCTAAACCATCCCAAACGGAGCAGTGCTGCAGAAATCTTATTATTAATTATCTTTAATTAATAAGATTAGTGATAAAACTTCTATTTGGTTTTCTCTTATTTAGAACAACAATCATCAATTGGCACCTCAAATTGGACCCCCCAATCCTCAAGCTTTATTGATCCACCATGTCTGCTTTGATCAAAAGGTGCAGGCCTTTTATTAGTACCTAGAATAATGAAGACTACAGCAGTTTTTTCTTACAAAGCCCCCCAGCTTTTCAATTACTGTTCAGGACTCAGACACTGTCTCAATCTTAAATCAAGCCTTTTCTTAATAGCATTTCTCTTAAGTGCAAAGTGCAGATCTGGGTTCATGGGCACAGAGAGTTTTGGTAAACTGGTATGTATGGATGCTGTCGTCCCCCACTCTCATGCATTCACTCAGGCTTGTTGATGTTGAAGTGGGGAGCTGCTTTATGTCCCAGAGTGCCCTCATGCCTTTGATACCTTCTGGCTCTCCCTTTTAGTTATGCTGTCATAGCTAGTCCTGCAGGAGTCTCTGCTTGCACTTTGTGCATAATGTACATTAACCCACTATAGGACGAGAGCAAACCTAATAATTTGTTCTCTCTCTCTCTCTCTCTCTCTCTCTCTCTCTCCCTTGCTACACGATAGTCCTGCTTCCTGATGAGATGCTGGTGACCCTGACTAATGCCCTCTGGACCTGCCTAGTCCATCCTGATGCTCTACTTCTTCTTGGAGCTTCCTTCATCTGAGAATCACTCGCTGCGCAGGGTGGCCCCACATGTATAGTCTAAAGATTGCCGTGAATGGTCTTATTTGGATAATTTAAAGATTGCACTACTGAAACAGTTTATGCCCAAGTCACATTCATTATTCAGTGGATAACTTCACTTGAATACTATAGATTTAAAGCTAAAAACTCTAATGAAATTAAAAAAGGCCAGAGGCTTGTACTGAAGATCCTTTCAACACAGTACTATTTGAGTTTACAGCATACAGTTGTGAAAAAGTAATGACTTATAATTGCACTATCCAGTGTTACCCAGAAGAAGATGAGTTCACTTTTGAGTCTGGTTCCTCTCAAGATTTCTTCTTGATATCATTTCTGAGAGTTTTTTCCTTGCAACTGTTGCCTTCAGCTTGCTCATTAGGGATCTAAGTCTAAACCAGATTTCTGTAAATCTGCTTTGTGAAAAATTCCATTGTAAAAAGCACCATATAAATAAAATTGAATTTAACCGAATTGAAGCTGAATGGTTCACAGTGATTCCAAGTAGAATCTTTTCAGTAGGAGGCTAAATATCTTTCATTATCCAGTGAACACATTAAGAAACTTTTTTTCTACCAAGACAGTTTAGTAAAATGGTGACCTTTAAGGGTTCCCCCAGAGGAACAATGGAAGAATCTGTAATTATCCAGTTGCCTTGCAGAACCCTTGCAGATTTTAAGAGTACCCCACATACCAAGACAGTTCAGCTAAACAACTGACAGGTTCGAGTTATTAAGAAGCAAATAATGACCAATGATTTGAAGCTTGCGCTGCACGGAGAGTAAATGTTCATGGATTCATCAAAGGTTCCTAGTATTCAAAATGAGGTGCTACTTGGAAACCTTGCTGGTAGGAAAAGAATTTATTGTGGGTTCTACATAGAATCTTTAAGGGTCCCCCAGAGGAACAACCAAAGAGCTCTTAATTGTACAATGAACCCTTAATGAACCCTTGAAAAAGCCTTTTTTTCTAAGAATGTACCAAGTACTATTAAGGATTCTATTTGGAGCCATTTCTGATGAGAAAACACTTCTACCAGTTGTTTTACCAGATAAACAACTCATTTTTTCAAGTGTACTCTGATTATCATGAGATGTGGAAAACATTGTGAACATACATACCATGCCAATGCAGCAAACATGCTTACTAAGCAAATGTCATTCTCTGCAGTTCTCTACTTCATCTAAGACAATTTGATGTTGTTGTTTTTTTTTTTTTTTAAATAAAGGATTTCAATCTAGAAGAACACACAGATGAGTGCAGAATTATGGAACTAATGTTGAACTCATTGACTTGTTAAGTGTTCAATATAAATACAGTTAGCAGTGGCCAGAGTATATTACTTTTAAACATGGTGCATTTAGCAAGACTGTCAGATTAAATATGGATAAATGTGTTGGCCAAAGGAACCATAATCTTTAGACAGAGCGACTTCATTCCCTGACCCATGATGAGTTCCCCATTAGAGAGGAACGTTATCCACTACAGCACTCTCAAAACAGCAACACGATCAATGCAGTCCAATCAAGACACCAGTCCAGTGAGGACCCAATCAGTTCCACCGTCTCATTAGCAATCACGTCCGTAATGTGAGGACAGCTGTGGAGATCTGGGTCAATAAATGTGGATGTGGTGAAGCTGATATTGGATCATTCTTTCCCAAAGACAGAGAACCGGATAGGATCTAATCCCAGTCTCATTAGTTGGTGTGTTTATTTTTACCCATCCAGCCTGATTTATATCTCATTTTGGATAACACTGTAACCATGGGGTTGTGCTAAATTGGATGCCTCATCGTGGCATTTGATCAATAACCCCGAGCTATGAATTTTCTGAAATAACAGCAACTGAGAGGAATGGAATTTTGATCTCACATATATACAGACCTTAAAATTGCACATGCCTCGGAGAATAATCGATATTCAAAGCTATTCTGGGGATTCAGCAAAATACACAGAATATATTTGAGACCATAATGCAGCAAATCAGCATCATAAACAGATGGATATAACAAGGGAAATGAGGTGTTTACAGGAAATAGTAACAGAACACTTTTTTATGAATTGTTAATCCTTTTATAAACCATATATGTCTAATTTTAAGTGGAACATATTCCGTCATGGACAGCAATCTTGAAATGAAACTTTAATGCATCAGATATGCTCCTCCATTCCACGTTTCTTTTGGAGAAACTCATTTCACATTCATTTTAAAGCAGCACATCAATGTGAATAAATAAATGATATTACCCGAACCGAGGTGAAGCGAGGCTGAGGCAGTGAAATCATTAAGATTACAATAAACCCCAGGGATATAAACCTCGGAGCAGCTCTAACTTATACTATACACATACGACGCATATAAAAGACTTCCTATTTCAACCAAAATTTGAGGCCCAAATTTTGCTAACTAACACTATTAGCATATTAGCTAACTAGCACATTAACATAACTGACAAATAAGGAAAGCAACCTGCACCAGCAGTTAACCCCAAAAGACCGAGACCTGTAACATCCTTATGGAAATGACCTTGAGGACACTGCCTAAATTGTGTTATTTGACACTTAATTTTATAGAGCAAAGCTAGCTATCTACTGAGCTAGTTGGCTAGTTAGTTCTGTTGTATATTTAATCTCTTGTTTTACAAAGCTAATATCTTGCTAGCTATTTATGTGAGGACGTGTATGTGTAAGCGACAACCCAGACACCAGAAACCTAGAGGCAGGAAGCTAATCACTGGTTACTGGAAACATTGGTTTTGGAAGCTAGCAAATTTAACCATTGAAAAGCCTTTGAAAACCCTTTCAAGGAGAAATCTGGACTTTAAAACTGACTAACTGAAGTGACCTGCATTGTTTATTTATGGTTTTGGGGTCTTCAGTTATCGTTCTAGGGGACTCCTTAAAGGTTCTGTGTAGAACACTACAACCTAGTGTTCCAAAGTCAGAAACAGGTCTAAGTAGAATCTTTTTAGGGGCAAAGAATGAACCTTTTCAAGAACGCTTCACTTTTTTCCTACCTAGAAACTGTCAGGCATTTTAAAATGTAGCTAACTGTCTTGGTAGAAAAAAGGGTTCTTTAAGAGTTCTTGGATCATTTAAATTTCTTTGGTGGTTCCTCTGGGGGAACCCTTAAAGGTTCTATGTAGAATCCCACAACAGAATGTTTTTAATCCTACATGAATTGACACAGTTGTGTGTGTGTGTGTGTGTGTGTGTGTGTGTGTTGTACTGCATTTAGCATTGTCCTCCTTCTAGACACTGAGTTGATCGTCTCGTCCCTGGTGGTTGTAATGGGTTTGATAATGGCTTTGATATCACAACCAAACTAGGGCACCAGAGAAAAATTGGAAATTTTACAAGTGTGAACCAGCAGATGGAATGTGTCAGATTATTAATAAAACCATCAGGGTGTGTATTTCAGTGGAGATCTGGGTCATCTACAATGCGGTCAGTCAAATTTCAAAAGAAACTGACGGTCTGATTCCAGAGTGAGCTGAAAGCCTCTTATTCTCTTTGTCTGTTTTTTTTTTTTTTTATTTTATTTGTTTAAAGTGGCAGGGTGTCTCTCAGCCCCAGCATGTGGTTTGTTTTATGTTGCACTTCCTCTTTCAACTCCCCTCTCTACCCTCGCACTCTTTCGCACCAAAACCCATTTGTCCTGAAACTGGAACAGTGCTAATGCTGATTACTTGACATGCTTAGCTCAGTTTTTTCCTTAAAAACTCAATTACGCATGTATTGGAACAAAGTGGAATGTAATGAGTGCCTTTACTCACACTTCAAATGGCTAAACAGAAGAAAACCATGTGTTTCAGATACCAAGAGATGATGATGCTATAAGCTAATTTAAGAAATTGGAAATCGTCCAATGTGCTAGTGGGTTAATTAGCATGAGGTAAATGATTTTATTGTGTAATTGAAACAGATTGGTAGTTAACATTAAGTTAACTATTGCACTGTGTAAGTAAAAGCAGTTAACAATTTAAACTAATAAGCTTGCTAATGTAGGCTAACAATCATATTTCTTACTAAAATTGTAATTCCAATGTTAGATGTATTTTAAACCTGTATTAGATGTATTTTAAACCTGAGCTATGAAACATGAGACTAAACAATATATTAGCTAATTAAAATCAGAAGCAGGTTCACTACATGCTAGCTAATTTTAAGCTAAATGAGGTATTTTGGGATTTAAACCTGGACCCAAGTTGTTAGCTAACATGAATTAAACTATTGTGTAATTAAAACCAGGAGCATGGTTTGCTAGCCAAAATGAGCTAGCCAATATTTGGCTAAACTGTTGCAGAAGAAAGAACATGACAGGATGAAGAGCCACAGTGGGGGGTCCCTGTATTATGTTGATACTGTTGCATCAATAAATTCATATTATTTTCTTTTAATTCTTAATTCTTAGAACTGAACTCTTATAAGTGTTCACCACCTAAACTTTTCTACATATTGTAGTGTTGCAACCTGGAACTGAAATGGACTTAAATGAGATTATTAGAGCCTGGAATTAAATTGATATATTTTTTATTAACATTTGTTATATTGTGATTGTTGTACACCTAGCTATATGACCAATTGCTTACATCTAGTGGGCATACCAGTCACTGGACACTTCCTAGATGTTCTAGGAGATGGTGAGCTGGTCAAGACAAACAGTTCTTCAAGCATTATCTGTCTTTGAGTGATTTGATTGATTTACTAAGAAGCAATGGCATCACCATCAGGAGCAAATTGGGGATCAGTGTCTTGCCCACGGCCACTTTGGGATATGGAGGAGCTAGGGATTGAACCACAAACCCTGCGATTAGAGGACAACCTGCTCTACTACGTTAACTAAGTTATGACTGCAACCAGTTGCCATCAGAAGTCACATAAATAGTTGAATGTCCACCTACTGTACGTGCAATTAAAGTGCTACATGATCTTAATATAAATACACCTGTACCTGGAAGGTCCCAGAACATAACTAAACAAACAGCATCATGAAGACCAGGGAGCTATCAAAACAAGTGTGGTTATAAAAAAAATATTCATTAAATCCTTTATTAAAAATGGAAAGAATATGGCACAACTGCAACTCTGCCTGGTGGAGGCTGTCCACAAAAAGTCAATGACTGTGTAAAGAGGGCATTAGGTAGAGAAGCAAACAAGAGGCCAAGGGTAACACTGAACCTGATGCTACCACCACTATGCTTCACAGTGTAGATGGTGTTCTCAGAGTGATAAGCAATGTTGGGTTTCCTCCAAATGTAGAACTTTGTGCCAAAAATTTTAACTTTGGTTTCATGAGACCAGAGAAACTCCCTCATATATAGGGGGGAATGAAAATAAAATGGTGGCCACAGGAACATCATAGCCTTCAATATGTTTTGAAAAAAAAAATTTTAATAGTTTATCCCTTTTAATGATTTTATTTATGTTTATTTAAATGTTGGCTGTATGCAAAAACAATTATTAAATGTTTATAATAAATTTTAACTGATAGTGCCATTTTGGTATAGACCAAACTTTAATGGATTGTACATAAGTAGTAATTATATATGTAGTAATTTCTGTTCTTTTAAGTCTAAAGTTATATTGTTGCATTTTCAGATCTATTGGGTACTGTAAGAAAATGTGAGCATTATTTATTAATATAGAGCTCTGGTGTCCACAGAAGAACAATGTACACTAAGTTTTCATCTAAGTAGGTTACACCTGGCACAAGCACAAACCCTTTTTTATCCTGATCTAAAAAACAAAGTTGCATTATTTTAAAAAAAAAACCTTTACAACAGCAGTATTCACTGTGCTGAGTGCCTTCCCACGTCGCACTGATACGAAAGCTCCAATTATTCCATCCACAGGACAGATTAATGATGGGTTGTACTCTGGAGAAAAAATATTAAACTTCAAATTCATGAAAATTTATTCCATCTTCATTGCAGTGCCGATTGTTCATAGTGTTTTGACACTGGGTTATGGTGACTAAAGCAGATTTAAGGCCATTTATTCAACCTTTACCTGCTTTTATATTACTCATGACTATTATTAGGTGCTCATATGACATGACACTGAGTTATTACTGGTTGTGCTCATGACTTCATGTTGAAGTTCAACTCCAAAACCGAAGACAATTAAAATCCCTAGAAATGCTATCCCTTGAATATTTGTGCAAAATATATACATACATATAGCCAGCATTAACTTTTTCAGCAGTTTGTGCTACAGTAGCTCTTATGTGGGATGAGAGCAGACAGGCAAGCCTTCACTCCCCACACACATTAATGACCCTTGGGCGTCCATGACCCCGCCACCGATTCACCAGGTTGTCCTTCCTTGGACCACTTTTGGTAGGTACTAACCACTGCATACTGGGAACATGCCACAAGACCTGCTATTTTGGAGATGCTCTGAACCAGTCATCTAGCCATCACAATTTGGTCCTTGTCAAAGTCACTCAGATCTTAATGCTTGCCCATTCTTCCTGCTTCCAACACATCAACTTCAAGAACTGACTGTTCACTTGCTGCCTAATATATCGTACATTATATACGTTATGGCTGTGTGTATATAGCCAGCATACATATATACTATATATGTATATAGTACAAATGCTGAAAATGTTAATGCTAGCTATGAGAGAAAGGTATCAGAACACACAGTGCATTGCAGATTGCTGCATATGGGGCTGTGTAGCCACAGACATTTACGGCATTTGGCAGACACCCTTATCCAGAGCGACTTACAGTTATCTCATTTATACAACTGAGCAGTTGAGGGACTTGTTTGGTGGTGCTGGGGATTGAACTCATGACCTTCACGATCAGCAGTCTAACATCTTAACCACTGGGCTACCACTGCCAGTCAGAGTACCCATGCTGACCTGTATCTACTGCCAAAAGCGCCTACAATAGGCCCGTGTGCATCAGAACTGGACCATGAAGCAATTGAAGAAGGTAGCCTGGTCTGATGAATCACGTTTTGTTTACATTATATGGACAGGCAGATGTGTGTGCGTCACTTACCTGGGGAAGAGATGGTACTAGGATGCACGATGGGAAGAAGGCAACCTGGCGGAGGCAGTGTGATGCTCTGGGCAATGTTCTGCTGGGAAACCTTGGGTTCTGGCATTGATGTGGGTGTTACTTTGACACATACCACCTTCCTAAACATTGTTGCAGACCAAGTACACCCCTTCGTGGCAACGGTATTCCCTAATGGAAGTGGCCTCTTTCAGCAGGACAATGCGCCCTGCCACACTGCAAAAAATGTTCAGGAACGGTTTGAGGAACATGACAAAGTGTTGAAGGTGTTGACTTGGCCTCCGTATTCCCCAGATCTGAATCTGCTCGAGCATCTGTGGGATGTGCTGGACAAACAAGTCCGATCCATGGAGGCCCCACCTCACACTTACAGGATTTAAAGGATCTGCTGCTAATGTCTTGGTGCCAGATACCACAGCACACCATCAGAGGTATTGTGGAGTCCATGTCTCGATGAGTCAGAGCTGTTTTGGTGGCACAAGGGGACCTACACAATATTAGGGAGGTAGGTTTAATGTTATGGCGGAAGAGTATATGTGTATATACGGTGAGGTCCGGAAGTATTTGGACAATGACAGAGTTTTTGTGATTTTGCCTTCATACACCACCACAATGGATTTGAAATAAAACAATCAAGATGTGATCAAAGTGTAGACTTTCAGCTTTGTTTTAAGATGTTCCACAAAAATATTCCATTTACCATTTAGGAATTACAGCCATTTTAAGCAAAGTATTTCCATTTTCAGGGGTTCAAAGTTATTTGGACAATTGACTGACAAGAAGTTAATTGACCAGGTGCGGTCCATTCCCTCGTTACTTCAAGACAAATGAAGCAGAATCCTTTCCTTGGTGAAGAAAAACTTCTTCACATCAACAGAAGTCAAGAATCCTCTGGAGAAGGTAGGCCTATCATTGTCAAAATCTACAATCAAGAGACGCCTTCATGAATGTAAATACAGAGGGTTTACAACAAGGTGCAAACCACTGGTAACATTCAAGAACAGGAAAGCCACATTAGACTTTGCCAGAAAACATCTAAAAAAGCCTCCCATGTTCTGGAATAAGATTCTTTGGAGTGATGAAATACTTTTATTAACTTGTACTAGAATGATGGGAAGAGAAAAGTATGGTGAAAGAAAGGAAGAGCTCATGATCCAAAGTATACCACATCATGTGTTAAACATGGTGGAGGCAGTGTTATGGCATGGCATGTATGACTACCAATGGAATGGGCTCACTGGTGTTTATTGATGATGTGATTGATGACAGAAGTAGCAAGATGAATTCTGAGGTGTATAGGGCTATACTCTCTGCTCACATTCAGCCAAATGCTACAAAACTGATAGGACGCCGCTTCACAGTGCAGGTGGATAATGACCCTAAACATACTGCAAAAGCAACTCGAGACTTTTTGAAGGCAAAGAAATGGAATATTCTTCAATGGCCAAATCAGTCACCTGATCTCAACCCAATAGAGCATGCTTTTCACTTACTGAAGACGAGACTGAAGGCAGAAAGACCCACAAACAAGCAGCAACTGAAGGTGGATGCAGTGAAGGCCTGGCAAAGCATCTCCAGGGAGGAAACTCAGTGGAAACTTGGTGATGTCCATGGGCTCCAGACCTCAGGCAGTCATTGACTGCAAAGGATTTTCATCCAAGTATTAAAATTATGGTTATATTTACAATTATGTCACTTTGTCCAAATACCTTTGAGCCCCTGAAAATGGAGGTACTTTGCTGAAAATGGCTGTAATTCCTAAATGGTAAATGGAATATTTTTGTGGAACCGCTTAAAATAAAGCTGAAAGTCTACACTTCAATCACATCTTAATTGTTTTATTTCAAATACACTGTGGTGGTGTATAAAGGCAAAATCACAAAAACTCCATCATTGTCCAAATACTTCCGGACATAACTATATATATATATGTATATGTATACATCAGGTGATCTGCCTGGCCTTTGTTATATTTTAAAATGTGCATATTTCTTCACTCATATTTTTTAATTGGCTGATGGTAGGTACTGGGTTTGGTAGTAAATTGACTATAGTGTGTGAACACTATTCACTCCAACCTCACACAATTTTCTTCCACAGCTTTTACATTTGAAATGGTGCCATTTGTAAACACCTGCTTTGTGAGACAGGCAATGTAATGAAATAAAAATAATTTAAAGGATAAATTGTGTAATCTATCTGTACATTTACAACATGTGGTGCACCAAACAATGTCTACAAGCTTGTAGATATGAAGGCCAGCTTCCCTACTGTTTGACTGTGTGCATGTTGTCTCTAATGAGGGTGTCCAATTGATCCAAGGCTGAATCGACAAGCGGCTGTTTTGTTTACCCTGCTGTGTGTTTGATCTGAAACAAAAAACAGGCAGCCATTATTTTGAGTATTGTCACTATGTCTTTTTTTTGTACATATATTTGTGTGGGAGTGTATAAAAAGTCTTAGGACTTCCCTCATAGATAACCAGGAGCTGGTGAAGTTTTGTGATGATAATAATAATAATAATAAAATATTAACTTTATTTGTTTAGGATGAATCTCAGCATTGGCACTACACAGATATGCATATGCCATCTCTTCCTTTACATCAGTGACTTATCAGTGACCTATGGTCAATTCCTAAATTTGCATATAACATTAGTGTGGTTGGTACCATATGCAGGTGAACACACAAAAACTATGCAGGGAACTACTGTGTATTGGTGCATAGATTTCTAGGAAGAGTTATCCAATAAAAGGGATAATACATAATAGATTACATCACCAAAATAATAAAGAAGGCACAATTTCATGCACCAGCTTATGAAGTTTTAAGCAGTTCTGCTGATCTGATTCTAACAAGCCATTATAAAAAATCTTTCTTTCTGGTTTCTCCCTAAATCATTGCACTCTTGAAATTACACCATATTGTGCTTGTGCGAAGAAATTTACTGGCTACCACTGCCCTCTTGCACTGAACTGTGCTTGTCAGGATGATGAACAGAACAAGAAAAATCATGACCAACCTCAACCATTCCAGCCTCTCGCTCTTGCAATACTTCTCCTCTCAGCAAATACCAAGAGTTAAAGCATGAAATATCAAGACTAACCAAGTAAGAGCTTTAAATAGTGGGACAAACAAAAGTCAGACCTCTAAATATTGTGATTAATCAAGAGTCAGAGCTCTAATGACCATCAATAACCAAGAGTGAAAGCCCTAAAACTGGGACTAATTAAGAGTCAGAACTCTCAAGACTGGAACTAACCAAAATCATAGTCTGAAAACCTGGGTCTAACCAATAGTCAGAGCTCTAAAGATTGGGATTAACCAAGAGTCAGAGTCTTGAATATCAGGATTAACCAAGAGTCAGAGCCCTAAAAAAATCTGAGACTAACTAAGAATCAGACCTCTTAAATACTGGGGTCAGTATTTGGGAAGACTAACCAACAGACATACAATACTGGAACTAGCCCAAACTGGGACCAACCAAGAGTCAGAGCTTTACATATCACCACTAACCAAGAGACAGAGCCCTAAAGACTGAAACTACCAAAGAGTCATAAAGTATGGGACTAACCAATGCTGAGAGCCCTAAAACTGGCAGTATCTAAGAGTCAAATCCCTAAAAGACTGGTACTAACCAAGAGTGAAAGCCCTAAAACTGGGACTAATTAAGAGGTAGAGCTCTAAAGCCTGTGGCTAAATAAGAGTCAGAACCCTTAATATTCTGATTCTTCTTTTTTAATCACATTTCATGTATATGGATACATGCCTTAACTTATTACAATAATCATTAAATAAATATAATTCGGAATAAATGCAAGTTTGATTTTTTAAAATCCTGTAATAGTGTTTTTCTGTTGAAGGTCAGAATAAAGAAAACAACTTCAAAAAATCAAAAATTGTTTCCAAAACAAGTTCAATATTGATAATAAACCTCAATAGAGAGAGAGAGAGGGGGAGAAAGAATGCATTTTATGAGTCATTTCCTGTTGCTTCTGACATTTCATAGTCCTTGCTTTCCAATGTCGGGGTTAAAGAGCAGTTATTTTGCAGCAGTTGATTTATTAATTCATCTCTGCTAAAACTGAAGAATATAATAATCTATAGCCAATAGGTTGATAGTACATTAACATGTATGGCATCATAGGCACCTGTTTCAATAAACTGTTTATAAAAACACCTATATTAAACAACTAGTACACACATTAAAGTATATAAATAGTAGTAATGTGTGTATGCACCGTGCTGTACTCTCCTATTAATTATTTTTTAAAAAACACTATATACTTTTATTATACAGTATATCATTCATTCATGATGTTTATTTACAAGAACATGACATATACACAAATTCCATCCACACAATTAATATAACACTATACATCGTTCCATTACATTAAAACCACCTGCCTAATATTGTGTAGGTCCCCCTTGTGCTGCCAAAACAGCTCTGACCCGTCAAGGCATGGACTCCACAAGACCTCTGAAGGTGTGCTGTGGTATCTGGCACCAAGATGTTAGCAGATCCTTTAGGTCCTGTAAATTGCAAGGTGGGGCCTCAATGGATCGGACATGTTTGTCCAGCACATCCCACAGATGCTCGATTGGATAGAGATCTGGGGAATTTGGAGGTCAAGTCAACACCTTGAACTATTTGTCATGTTCCTCAAACCATTCCTGAACAATTTTTGCAGTGTGACAGGGCCCAATATCATGCTGAAAGAGGCCACTGCCATTAGGGAATACCATTTCCGTGAAGGGGTGTACTTGGTCTGCAGGAATGTTTAGGTAGGTGGTAGGTGTCAAAGTAACATCACATCAATGCCAGGACCCAAGGTTTCCTAGAAGAACATTGCCCAGAGCATCACACTCCCTCCACTGCTTGCCTTCTTCCCATAGTGCATCCTGGTGCCATCTCTTCCCTAGGTGAACGACACACCCAGCTGTCCACCTAATGCAAACAAAATGTGATTCATCAGACTAGGCTACCTTCTTCCATTGCTTCATGGTCCAGTTCTGATGCTCAGATACCCATTGTAGGTGCTTTCAGCAGTAGACAGAGGTCAGCATGGGCACTGTGACCAGTCTGTGGCTACACAGTCCCATACGCCAAATGCCAAGAATGCACCATATGAATGCCAAGACCCAAGGTTTCCCAGCAGAACATTGCCCAAAGTATCACACCGCCTCCACCGGCTTGCCTTCTGCATCCTGGCACCATGTTTTCTCCAGGTAAGCAATGCACCTGTCCACATGATGTAAAAGAACACGTCATTCATCAGACCAGGCCACTTTCTTCCATTGCTCCATGGTCCAGTTCTGATGCACATGTGGCCATTGTAGGTGCTTTCGGCGGTGGACAGGGGTCGGCATGAGCACTCTGACCAGTCTGTGGCTACGTAGCCCCATATGCAGCAAGATGTGATGACCTGTGTGTTCTGACACCTTTCTATCTTAGCCAGCATTACTTTTTCAGCAATTTGTGCTACACTAGCTCCCCATGCACATCAATGAGCCTTGGGCGTCCATGACCCTGTCGCCGGTTCACCTGGTTGTCCTTCCTTGGACCACCCTTTTGGTAGGTACTAACCACTGCATACTGGGAACACCACACAAGACCTGCTGTTTTGGAGATGCTCTGACCCAGTTGTCTAGCCATCACAATTTGGCCCTGGTCAAAGTCACTCAGATTCTTACACTTGCCCATTTTTCCTGCTTCCAACACACCAACTTCGAGAACTGACAATTCATGTGCTGCCTAATATATCCCACCCCTTGACAGGTGCCATTGTAATGAGATAATCAGTGTTATTCACTTCACCTGTCCATGGTTTTAATGTTATGTATGATGGGTGTATAGTGCTCATTATTTATATTAATGTATTTTATTGTTAATTAATGGTGTCATTTCATGACCGATTCATTCATTCATTCTGTTCACTTATTCTTTTGCTCATTCACTCCCTCCCTTACTCATTCATGTATTCATCCTCTTTTCCTTCTCTTCATCCAGTCACTCCATCATTCACTCATTGATGCAAAGACAATTCAATCTTTCATTCGCTCATTTAATTATTCACTCACTCATCCATTCTTCTCGCTCTTCTTTTCCACCTTTTCAACCAAATTCTCATTTATTTCCTTTTTTCATTCATCCATTTACTTATTGCTACATAACTCATTTATTTGTCTATCCATTTTCATGTATGTATATGCTCACCATTCATCTATAAATCTGTCCTCAATTCACCTATTATTTTACCCAGATAATATATTCATTCACTCATTCATTCATTTAATCAAGAATTCACTCACTTTTTTCATTCACACATTTATAACTTAATCCACTTACCATATCTACGTATTAATATCTACTTTGCTCTCACTCCATCATTTGTGCATTAATATCTCCACCATTCACCCATTCATTTTTCATGAGCCATCTATACTCTGATTTTTTAATTCACATCTTCATTCACCCATTGATTTATTAACATTCATCCATTCACTAATTCACCCATTTATCTTCTTAGTAATCTTTCCATTCACTCACTCATTTATTACCCAATAATAAATGACAACTGGTGCATCTATTTCTTAAAATGCACTTATTCAAATCACTCATTCATTCCCTTTACTCAATCAGTTATTTATTCCCTCACTTATTCATTCCATTACTTATTTATTCACTCAGTCACTCCATTTATTCAATAATGTATTTATGCATTCACACTTTAAATTGCTAATTTATGCACCCAGTCATTATATTTATTTCAATATTCATTTAGTCATGTATTCACTTACTGATTTATTCATTTAGTCATTTATTCACTTAAATATTTATACAGTTATTCATTTATTTATCTACTCGCTTATCTATCCATCCCTTCAGAGTAATAGAGGTCATTCAGGCTGCTTTTTGGTTTTCCCTCTTTGCTCTTTTCACTCTTTCTCTTTAATCAAACAGAGAGATGTTTTATTTTCGAAACCAGTTCCTGTATCCCACCCCTCCCCAAATTCCTGTTTCCCGCCCTTTCCTCTCTTCTTCCCCTGATTAAAGTGATTGATGAAGTTTGAAAGGCACTGCGGTGAACGAGTGAAACCGGATGTCACCCATCAGTCCCGCATATCGATGCACAGCTAATGCCGGATGTTTGTGGCATCCGAGTCCAAATCAGAGCTCATATTCAACACTTTAAACATCAGAGAGGAGAAAGGAAGAAAAGGAGGGAAGAAAGGAAAAGCAGCACTCGTTAAAAGACGACAGTGAAAAACACCAAAATGCAAATTATACGAACACAAATATGGCATAATTATTAGGATTTTTTTTTTTTTTTCCCCAAACGAAGCTGCAGAGAGTTTAGGCGCGTGACTGCATGCATAGAGGATGCGTGCACTTTTTCATTCGCTTTAAATCACACACACACACACACACACACACACACTCCGTACAATTTAGATTCGTGATGCAGCATGTGTGTCCATTTCTGTCCATTTATATCCATTTTGGCACGAAATGAATCACAGAAGAACAAAACAAAACAAAACAAAAACACACACACACACACACACACATGCACACACACACAAGGATCTGCTGTTGCGCGCGCGTTGTGTAGTTAATTATTTTACCGCATTCAACTGCGGCTCTCTCTCTCTCCCTCTCTCTCTCTCTCTCTCTCTGCCTCACTCTCTCTCTCTCTCTCTCACACACACACACACACACACACACACACACCTGTATCCTCGAGCAGGCGCAGTGCATGCTCGCGTTTCTTCGCTCTTCTCCGACAAAAAAAAAAAAAAAAATCACTTTGCTTGAAAACAATCTGAAGCTGAAACGATCACTCCGAGAATGTGATCTGTTTTTCTTGTTCTTTTTTTTTTTTTCCTTTCTTTTTTTCTTTTCGGAGGATAAAACAGTTTTTGAAATGACTCAGGCGCGCGCGATGCGGTTCACAACCGCTATCCAAACCCGGACATAACCAGAAAGACACTTTTTTTTTTCTATTTTTCCCCTCCTTTTTTTTTTTTTTTTTTTTTTTTTTTTGTTAAAAACCGTCGGATCGTAGCTATTTTTGTGGATCGATTTAAAAAAAAAAAAAAAAAGGAAAAAAAAAAAAAAAAAAAAATCCCCCCGTCACACCGATGGATTGTTTCCGCTGCAGCTCGGCAGAGGGGGTTAGATGCAGCACCGAGCGTTTCTTTAGAAATGCTGAAAAAGCGAGCAGGAGAAGCAGCAGGATGGAATATGAGGATGTGAGAACTGCGGATTAATTCATCCTTCTATCCCCTTCTTTCTCATCATCTCATCATCTGTTATTTTCTTTCTATGTCTTTCTTCGTCCTCTCCGTGGCGATGCATTGGGATTTCAGAACCAAGGGAGAACGGACAGCTCCCTTCTTTCCATAAGGAATAACACAATCTACAATAAAGGAGGATTTTTTTTTTTTTTTAAAGGGGAAAAATGCACAAGGTCACTTATCTGGTAAGATTAACCTATCTCACACTGTAATCTCAGAGATCAGAGATGATGCTTATGATGATGATGGTGATGAGGATGAGGATGATGCTTTAGTGTTTTGTAAATGAGATAAGAAAATCGAAAGCGTCTGTTTAACCAGAGTTGGATGGCATGGCTCTAAACATGAACTGTCCTCCTGTTTCTGCAGCCTGCTGATCTATGTGTCTGTCAGTTGGCGTCTGGAGGAACGCAGACGTCCATAATCTGATCGTTTTCATGTCTTGGATCGCGGGGATGAATCGTCGGCGTTGAAAAAAAAATGCTGCTGTGGATTGTGTTGCTGAAGGCGGCTCTTTGTGCAGCTCTTGGGAACGGGACGAGCGACGTGTGCAAGGAGGAGATCTGCTCGTGCAGTGCGATAGAGGGCGATTTGCACATCGACTGCGAAAAGCGCGGTTTCAGCAACCTGCAGCACTTGACTGGCCCGAGCTCGCAGTTTTATCACTTGCTGCTGCACGGGAATTCCCTATCCAGACTGTTTCCTAACGAGTTCGCCAACTTCTACAATGCAGTCAGCTTGCATTTGGAGAACAATGGCTTACACGACATCGTCCCCGGCGCCTTCCTCGGCCTGCAGCTGGTCAAGCGTCTGCATATAAACAACAACAAGATCCGGTCATTTAAAAAGAACACTTTTCTTGGTTTGGATGATTTGGAGTATCTCCAAGCTGATTTTAACCTTCTAAGAGACATTGATCCCACTGTTTTCAGGGACTTGAGTAAACTAGAGGTCTTAATTCTGAATGATAACCTAATTAGTGCACTTCCCACCAACATTTTCCAGCACGTTCCCATAACGCATCTTGACCTGCGCGGGAACCGGATAAAGACGTTGCCTTATGAAGGGGTCTTGGAACAAATTCCGGGCATTGTGGAGGTTTTGTTGGAGGACAATCCATGGGACTGCAACTGTGACCTTCTTTCCTTAAAGCAGTGGCTTGAAAACATCCCGCAGCGGGCACTTGTCGGCCGGGTTGTTTGCGAAGCGCCTGCGCGTCTCCAGGGCAACGAACTCAACGAGACAGCTGAGTTTGAGCTCTGCCCTTCCAAAGATGGCGCCGATTCCAGTTTGGCCGCACCTCCAACTCAGGACGAGACCTCAGAACTGGATTCTCCTCCTTCTCCCACGTCCACAACCTCCAAAATGGCTGGAGTGACAGAGAAAAGTGCTCAGAACAACAAGGGCCGTCCCAAAGCAAGAGAAAACTGGCAGCTAAAAACCCCAACAGCAATAGCATCAGGCACTAGTGATGTCACGTGTCCCCAAACGTGCGTGTGCAAGCCAATCGGCGCTAGTCAAGGACTTGGGGTGAACTGCGAAGGTAAAAAAATGGAGAGCGTGCTCAATCTGAGACCCAAACCTCTCGGTGCGCATGAGCTAAATCTACGCGATAACAACATACACGCAGTGAAAAGGAACCAGTTTCGGGGTTACACTAATCTGAACTTGCTCGATTTAGGTGGGAACAACATAAAAACAATCGAGAATGGCACTTTTCAAAACTTGAGCGAGTTGCGGTGGCTTTACATGGACAAGAACTATCTGGATACTGTCATGGCGGATATGTTTGTGGGACTCCAAAACCTTGAATATCTCAGTTTGGAATATAATGACATCCAGCTCATCATAGCAGGAGCCTTTAGTCCGATGCCTAACCTGCGGGTTCTGTTCCTAAACAACAATCTGTTAAAGTCGCTGCCCGCGGATGCGTTTATGGGTGTCTCCTTGTCCAAAATAAGTCTGCATAACAATTATTTCACCCATCTTCCCTTAAATGGTGTCCTTGATCAGCTCAGCTCGATCATCCAAATCGATTTGCATGGGAACCCATGGGATTGCACGTGCACCATCGTTCCACTGAAACAGTGGGCAGAAAAAATGGCGCCTGATGTAATTGTGAGTGACCTAAAATGTGAGTCACCAGAGGAGTTCTGGAAGCAAGATTTCCGTCGCATTCGGATCGACCTGATATGCCCGGAACTTTACGACCAGGCTTCGCCGACTTCGTTGCCCAAAAACGGCACCATTGGTATGGATTCCGACTCAGGGACACGTCCTGGATCGTACCCAGAGCCGAGCCGAGTCTCAATTTCTGTTCTGGTGCCCGGATTGCTGCTTGTGTTTGTCACTTCTGCTTTCACTGTTGTCGGGATGCTCGTTTTCGTCCTGCGCCACCGAAAAAGGTCCAAACGGAGAGACGGGAACTCCTCGGCGTCCGAGATCAACTCTTTGCAGACAGTTTGTGACTCATCTTATTGGCACGGCGCTGCTTATCATGCTGATCACAGGAGCTACGACTGCGGCGCTCACTCGCTGTCTGATAAATAAGGCACTTAGACATTAATCAAAGCACTTGAGTGCAAAAAAAAAAAAGATGCATCCTGGTGGCGCTTTCTTACTCGCTCTGTTGGGAAATACCCTATTTTTCTTCGCTTCAGTTCACTATAAATATTCATGAGCCACCGTTATGGATGCTGTTGTAAAATATGTACCTGTTTCTTTTCCTTTACCCCTCTCCCTTTCTCTCTCTCTCTCTCTCTCTCTCTCTCTCTCTCTCCCTCTCTGTCTTTGGTGCCGCAATCATTCGACTGCAAACCTGAGGAAGTGGAAATGGTGCACGATGGGCTGAGGAGCGCATGAATGTAATGTAAATAGCGACTTGTAACATATCTGCATGATCCAATTCGCATGGTTTCGACTCCCGTGCGCCGGGAACCAGACCACAACACGCTGACTCCACAGTTCTTTGATGATATATATATATATATATATATATATATATATATATATATATATATACATATAAACATAAAATGATTTATGAATATATTAAAAAAGTGCCATTTCTCTATTTTTTGTGAGATAAAAGATTAACGCAGTTAAGATTTGTATTTGTTGTTTTATTTCTGAAAAAAGGCAACGCGACAGGGAGAAATGAAGAACAGAGATGTACTAATGCATGTAGGCTACTTTTCTGTTTTGATCATTATTTATATTTCCATCTCCTTACGAGTGTATTATGTGTTATAATGCAGTGTGTTGATTATTTTTTATTTGTTCATTTTTACCCAATGTAGCTAAAATTTCATTCGTGATCGTTTGTGAGGCTCATGATCAAACGATGAGCTGTGGAAGGTTTTCTAACTGCATATTTTCATTTTTATTTTGGTATGTGTAGTATGGAAGTAGACTAGATTTTTATGAAGCCTATGACTCACTTTAATCTTTAATTCTTGTGAGCTTTTGTAAAGCCATTTATTTATCATTCAAAAGGGAAAAATGGCTTCTTTTCTTTCCCTTTTCTTTTTTTTTGGGACATTGTTACTGTGAAAAAGCGAGCCATGTAAATATCTCGTCTCCAATCGAAGGCCTCCTGCCTCTAGGTGTTGCTGTTGCATCTCAACCCAATAAAGCTGACAGAGTTGAAGTTGTATATCTGTATCGAACTGCTCTAGCTAGAATTCACCCTTTTTTATATGACCTTTGACCTTAATGCCTATTGCACATTATTATTATTATTATTATTATTATTAAACTGTGGTCTTAGATTAGCATCTACAAGAACATCATTATTCACATATTTAAATATAACGACAAAAAAGTCACGATACAATTGCTAAAATGTTACCTTAAAACTAGTAACATAAACATAAAGTTAGTATTTTTAAAAAAAGTAAATCACTTTGTAAGCAGATGCTTCAATTAGCATACTGTATTAGCATTCATCAACAAGGCTAACAATATCCAATTCCTGATATATTTTTGTTTTGAAAAAAAAAAAAAAAGAAAGAAACACACCAGTATTTGGCCAAGAATTAGCATATAAACATCATCACTTGATATTAAAGCTATTACATTTTTTTTTCCAGTTTTTCATTCATATTTTATATTAGCTTACCTCAACCACCGGCTAATATGTTTTTTTCTCAAAATTAAATCAGGATGAAGTTGCTCATACAATATTTCCTCTTAATAAAGCTATCAATATTATTATTATTATTATTATTATTATTATTATTATTAATTTCATTATTCTACAATTAATATATTATCCAGTGCTTTTCCATTTTCTCTTCATACAAATTTACATTTAATATTTAATTAAAAAATGAAATAAATGTGAATAGCTTTAATATCAAAAACAGTCTTAAATTATTTTTCTTTTTAAGAAAAAAATAGTAATATACAGGTATCATTAGCCAATGTTTATTTACAATAATTATTATTATTAGTATTAGTATTAGTCGTAGTAATAGTAGTAGTAGTAGTTCTAACAGTTTTTTTTTTTTTTTTTTTTTTTAGTTTTTATTATTATTATTAGTTTTTTTTTTTTTTTTTTTACTAAAAATGGCTGATATTCCAGGAAACAGTGAGGTTATCCAATCCTAAAGCTGCATTTTAACATTTCCCAAGTGGAAGACTTTAACAAGGCAGCAGATATCACTTCCTGTTCTTTTGATCCTGTACTCTATTTTTAATGTGCAGTTGGGAAAATCCTCAGATTTTGATATGAAATGGAGATGTAATGTACTAAATGGAAATGTTTTACACACACACACACACACACACACGCACACACACTGTATTAACGATATAAGCTGGTTCATGTGTCTCTGTAACACATCCTCATCTCTTCCTTGTCGCATTTTTTCTTCGCGTCCTCAACGGTTGCATCTGTTTGCTTTGCTGCTGCGTTCCACCTGCTTCTGTTCCATTCAATAAAGTGTGGTTGAGGTTCAGTAACATCTGCGACCAAGATATTTTATTATAAATTCGCTTCAACTGTATAGACAATTTGAACAGCTAAAACCAGTTGTAGCATCCAGTTCATGTAGGGGGTGTGGCCTAAATTTTAAATGCAATGATCAGACGTGATTTGATTCAGTTTGTATATATTTAATTTGTATGTTTTTAATATAAATTTGTTTATATACAAATGTTGTCACTGAGGCGAACAATGTCTTTTGAGGCACATGCACAAGTGCTAACTTGATGGCTTTAAACTTAGCTATATAGTTGCCTTTAGTTTTAACACACTTTATTATGTTATGAATTTAATTTAAAATGGATTAAATTTACTTTTATTGCAACAGGCTACACACAATAAGCCATAGTGACAAAGTAAATTAAGTTTTCAGAAATTTATTAAAAATCAAAAATTTAAATCTTCCATTTAACTAAATATTTGGACCCTTTATTCCCTAATTTGTACCTTTGGCAGCAATTACAGATTTGAGTCTTCTTGGGTATGCCTGTACATGTTTTCTTCCTGGCAGATCCTCGCAATCTCAGAGCAGATTTTAATGGGATTTTAATCTGTGAACTACCCTCTTCAGGTCTGGGCTTTAGCTGGGCCACTCAAGGACAGTCAGAGACGCCAGTGTTGTCTTGGCTGTATGCTTCAGGTTGTTGTCGTGCTGAAAGGTGAACATTTGCCACAGTCTGAGGATGTGTGCACTCTGGAGTAAGCTTTCTTTAAGGACCTCTCTGTCATTTGGCTGCATTCATCCTTCCCTTAATTCTGTCCTCACCAACTGCTGAAAAACACCCCAGTAGCATGGTGCTGCCATCAAGTATGATGATATGATGATTGTTTGGTCCTCACCAATGTCTTTAAACAAACAAATAAACTCAGGTGAGAACAATAAACACAATTGATTTCAAAATTCAGAAACTAGTTGGGAAAAAATAAGCACACTCTTTCTACTTACACAACAGAATAATTAGCAGCCAGGTGTTACTAATAAAATGCACAAATTTAGTTAATCACCAAGAAGTGTGACTACTTTTATAAAAACGGAACTTTTGGCAGTTTGGTGTTCTGGAGCAGTCGGGTGTGTGTCTACATCATGCCAAGAAGAAAAAACATCAGCCATGACCTTCCCAATCTGGGAAGGGTTATAAGGCCATTTCCAAAGAATTTAAAATTCACCATTCTACAGTGAGTAGGATTACATGCCTCTGTATTCACATTACATTTTTATGTCCATGACAGCATAATCAGAAAAAGACTGAACAAGTATGGCTTTCGTGTAAGGGTGGCTAGGAAAAAGCCCCTCCTCTCCAAAAAAAATATGGCAGCATGACTTACGTTTACAAAATTGCATATGAACCAACCAGAAATTTCTGAAACAATATATTTTGGACTGATGAGACCAAGGTAGAGAGATTAGGTCATCATGCACAGTGCCATGTTTGGCAAAAACCAAACACAGTGTATCACCACAAACCCCTCCTACCAACTCTCAAGCATGGTGGTGGAGGGGTGATGATCTGGGCTTGTTTTGCAGCCAAAGGACCTGTTTTGCAGCCAAAAGAACATGTACACCTGCACATTTATGTTCATGCAGTTATGCAGTTATCTAATCAGGTCAAAAGAGTCAGTTCATGTTCACATCAAAGAATGGAGAATGGAAAAAAAATGTGATTTCAGTGACGTTAACCATGGCAGGTTTGCTAGTACTGGATGGTCATTTTCCTCTGATCTCTCTCATCACCAAGGTGTTTCAGCCTGCAGACCCTGTGCAAACAGTTTTTTTGTTTTGTTTTTCACACCGTTCTGTGTAAACGCTAGAGACAGTTGTATGCGAAAATCCAAGGAAATCAGTAGTTCCTGAAATATGCAAACCAGCCCATCTGGTACCAACAACGATGCCATGGTTAAAGTCTCTGAGATCACATGTTTTCCCCATTCTAATATCTGATGTGAACATTAACTGAATCGCTTGACCTATATGTGCATGACTTTATGCATTGCTCTGTTGCCACATGATTGGCTGATTACATAACTACATGAACATGCAGGTGTTCAGGTGTTCCTAATAAAGTGGATAGTGAAGATGTTCAGTGGCACATGTGATGTGTTGGACGGTTTTCACCACCCTTTGCGGGGCTTTCTTTCAGATGCCGTGGAGCTGCCATACCACAATGTGACAGAGTTGGTCAGGATGCTCTCAATGGTGCAGCAGTAGAACCTTGTGAAGATCTGGAGAGATAGTTGAACTTTCTTCAGTCCCCTCAGGAAGTAAAGATGCTGTTGTGTCTTCTTAACAAGCACTGAAATATTATGTTGACAGGATAGATCCTCAGAGATGTGGACACCCAGGAACTTGAAGCTGGAGATGTTCTCTGGTTCAGTCCCATTGATGTAGATGGGAGAATGTCTGCTGGTTTTAGATTTCTGGATGTCCACAATTAGCTCTTTGGTCTTTTTGGCGATGAGGGTGAGGATGTTGGCAGAACACGTTTATGTTTATGCTGCTAGGCTTTAGATCTCCTCCCTGCAGCCTGACTTATCATTGTTGCTTATGTGACCTAACACCATGGTATCATCTGCATACTTGATGATGATGTATACATCGATGATGAGGTATATACACTGATCAGCCATAATATTAAAACCACTGAACGGTGAAGTTAATAACATTGAGTATCTCGTTACAATGGCACCTGTCATGGGGTGGGATATATTAGGCAGCAAGTGAAGAGTAAGTTCTCAAAGTTAATGTGTTGGAAGCAGAAAAGATGGGCAAGCGTAAGGATCTGAGTGACTTTGACAAGGGCCAAATTGTGATGTCTAGATGACTGGGTCAGAGCATTTCCAAAACAGCAGGTCTTGTGGCATGTTCCCAGTATGCAGTGGTTAGTACCTACCAAAAGTGGTCCAAGGAAGGACAACCGGTGAACTGGCAACAGGGTCACGGGTGCCCAAGATGCACATGAGGAGCTAAGGCTAGCCCATCTGGTCCGATCCCACAGAAGAACTACTGTAGCACAAATTGCTGAAAAAATTAATACTCACTATGATAGAAAGGTGTCAGAACACACAGTGCATCACAGCTTGGGCAATGTTCTGCTGGGAATCCTTGGGTCCTGGCAGTCATGTGGATGTTACTTTGACACGTACCGCCTACCTAAACATTGCTGCAGACCGAGTACATGCCTTCATGGCAGTGATATTCTCTAATGGCAGTAGCCTCTTGAAGCAGGATAATGCGCCCTGCCACATAAAATTGTTCAGGAATGGTTTGAGGAACATGACAAAGAGTTCAAGGTGTTGATTTGGCCTCCAAATTGCCCAGATCTCAGTCTGCCTGAGCATCTGTGGGATGTGCTGAACAAACAATTCCGATCTATGGAGGCCCCACCTCGCAACTTACAGGACTTAAAGGATCTGCTGCTAACGTCTTGGCGCCAGATACCACAGCACACCTTCAGAGGTCTTGTGGAATCTATACCTCAGCGGTTTAGAGCTGTTTTGGTAGCACAAGGGGAACCTACACAATATTAGCCTGTTGGTTTTATATATGTGGTTTATATATATTGCATTTTTTCTAATTTTACTAAGGTTAATAAAGAACTTTTAAGTAAAGCCAACTTTATTATTTATAAATTATTCGACTATGACAGATTTGTGATAAATTTAAGAATATAAGAAATTATCAATGTGTGTCCATTGGAATCTCTACATGTTAAAGAATATATTTAGGTATTCTGTTGATAAAACAAGACAGACAGAACACAATGTTTCCCCCAAGCTCTGTTCTTGGGTTCAGATTTATCGTGCTCTGAAATGTGAAAGTTCATGCAGGGTCACAGAAAATTCCATTGAGGCTTCTGAGAAGGTTCGAGCTGTAGAGCAGCATCTCTATCCCTGAATATCTCATGCTTATATCACAAGGTAAAAATAGGACTAAAGAACAATGCCTATTTTCATCACATATAAAAGGGTTTAGTACTGTTGCTGTATAACTTGGTATGTTGATCTGATCACATGATTAATGTACTATACGAAATATTAGCCATGCGTTTATTTTTGGTCTGGATATATTACAATATCTATTTATAATTAAAATGCAGCATCATGGTAGTATTGTTACTGGCATCTTTAACTTTATTAACTTCATTCTCACTGCCCTTATATTAAACCACTTCAATACATCTATTAAATTAAATTGTTTTATAAATAATTGTAATTTTAAGCAAACCTTGAACTCTCAAAAGAACCCTTGAGGAACCCTTTTTTCTAGAGTGTAGGCATGTCATTCCTGATACCAACATATCCTAAATGGCACTTTAGTAAATTATAACCATTTCCTATCCAAAGAACCTTTTAGGAACCTTTTTTTCCCTAATATTGTAGACATAGCATAGTGGTTCTATGCTATATTAAATGGCTGTTTAGAAGGCTAGTCAACCATCCAAGAACACTCTGAAGAACAAATTTTTTTCTTTGATTTAGGAGCTCAAGAATCTCCTACATGTCTGTTTAGAAAGCTTTAACTATCCATATACGCCTTAAGGAACAGTATTCTGTAATAGTGTAAAGTACAGTGCCAATTTTAACATTTCGTAAAACTCTTAATTATCCAAAGAAGCCATGATAAACCAATTTTTCCAAGAGTGTATGCATGCCATGGCAGTTCTCCTGGATGGCTGTTTAAAAATGAGGACTGTTAGCTATCCAAAGAACCTTGGATATATGCCTTTTTGTAAAGATGTAGGTATAGCATGCCAATTCTAACATTTTATAAATAGCTGTTTAGAGCGCTAGAAGGCTTGACTATCCAAAGAACACCTGAAGAAACTTATTTTTTCCTAAAAGTGTAGGCATACCAAGCCAGTTCTAGTACATATCAGCCCTAACATCTTCAAAGAAACCTTGATGAGCTCATTTTTCCAAGAGTGTAAATGTGCCATTGTGGTTTTAAGACTAATTAGTATGTAGAAAGCTAGGAGCATCTAAAGAACCAATTTCCTACCTCTTGTTAGTGAGATCAGACTTTTTCAACTCAAGGGTTCACTCGAGTTCTGCTACAGGTCCATCCCAACTTGTCACGACCCCCCCGCCGCGTTCAGTATTGAGATAAATAAAAGACATTGTGAACTATTTTAAATAAACATCGCTGTAAACCCCTGAGACACAAACAGGGCATTGGGATAGAACATTGCTAAGTAGTGCACACTACAGGAGGCTCATTTTCCTCCAGCTTATAATTAGCCTTGTCTCAACTAGGCCAAGGTTGGACAGAAATAATGGCAAATAATAAAGTCCCTCAGTGAAGTAGGTGAAGAATATTTTCCTCTAATGACCATTTTTTTCTCTAAAACATTGATTTTATGATTCAGGTTTGAAGTTATGATGCTGTATCGATTTATTACTATTGATTACAATGGTCATGGTATGTCATGAATCTACACAAAATAGCTCATAATACTGAAGTTTGAGGAAAAATCTATAGAGTTTGCAAAATTATTCACAAATAAAGAAGTTATGATTGCATAAGTGTTCACCCTCTTGCTGTGAAACCCAGAAATTAGTTCTGGTGCAACCAATTTTCATCAGAAATCAAATAAATCGTTACTGAATAGTCAACATATGTTTAATTAACGGATCACATGACCTTACTATAAATAACCTGCTCCTGGAAGACCCAGAGTTTGTTAGAGAACATACCCAAACCAACATAGCCCAGATACTTCACAATGCTTGACTTATTGAAGCCATAAAGCCATAGGCAAGCCATATGACACTCCAATTGGGGTTTGCCAAAAGGCATGTTGGAGACTCATCAAAATTGTAGAAAAAGGTTCCCTTGTCTGATTAAGCCAAAATTTAGGCAAATCACTGTATGTTTGATGGAAAATGAACAGTGCTCAACACACTGAGAAAAACATCCACACTTTGAAACATGGTGTTGGCAGCATCATGTTGAGAATTACCTTTGGCCTCTTAGACATATAATCCCAATTATGTCCATTTCAGTTTGTTTGTAGCACTACAAAATGTGGAATAGTTCTGGGGAGGAGACATTTGAATTCATATTCTCATACACACTGGATATAAAGAAACAATCTGTGTCTTACACGGCTGTGCGCAAAAGTTTTGGCCAAGTTTAGGTCAGTTTACAATATACAGTTTTGGATTTCAAAGAAGAGTGCTTTTTTGAATTGTGGCAGCAGACAGAATGTCTGTATAATGTCTCATCACACTTTATATCATGACAGGACAAAAAGAGACATGACCTGGAAATAAATAAAGGATTACTTACAGCTTCCAGGTGCATACCTAGCTAATTAGCATGCATATGCTCTGTTCATAGACTTTATTTACTATTATAACAATGTGAAACAATTTTTAGTTATTTTCAATTTACAGTTGAAGAGCTACAAACCTGTGCTGCATAGCTGTGCACCCAGTATGGCAGAACTTAGTAACTATTTTCATTGTTTAATCTGACATGAAGAACACGTTATCATCATTGTAAAAGGCAGCTGGAATCGCACAGTGTAAAACCTGCTTAAATCAGGCAAGGCATGAGAAACAAAGACCAGAAAACCGGAACCCAGATCAAAAACCAGAATAGCAACAAACAGGATATAACGTCTGGCAAGAATACACTGATCAGATACTTTGCAAGAGAACTGTAGGTTTGAGTGAATATACCCTGCACACTCATTTTATTAGGAACACCTACACACCTACTCATTCATGCAAATATTTAATCAGCCAATCGTGTGGCAGGAGTGCAATGCACAAAATCAAGCAGACATTGGCCAGAAGCTTCAGGTAATGTTCAAACATCAGATTGGGGAATGTGATCTCTGTGATTTTTCTCATGGCATGATTGTTGGTGCCAGACGGGCTGGTTTGAGTATATATCACTCAGATAACCACTCTGCACATTTGTGGTGAGCAGAAAAGCATCTCAGAATGCACAACATGCCAAAACTTGAGGTGGATGAACTACAACAGCAGAAGACCACGTTAGGGTCTATTTCTGTCAACCAAGAATAAAAAGGTGAGGCTGCAGTGAGCACAGACTCACCAAAACTGGACAGCTGAAGACTGGAAAAATGTAGCCTAGTCTGATGAATCTCGATTTCTGTTGAGGCACACAGATGGTAGGGTCAGAATGTTCTTCAGTGGCCTTTCCAGTCACTAGATCGGAAACAGGAGATTCGCAGCATGAAAGTGCACCTGAAAAATCTGCAGGAATTGTGTGATGCAATCATGTCAACATGGACCAGAATCTCAAAAGAATGTTTCCAAAATCCTGTAGACTCCATGCCATGAAGACTTGAAGCTATTTTGAGAGCAAAATGTGAACAAACTATTGTACGTCACTGAATCTGATCTTCATAAAATAGAAGAGATTTATTTCTTCTTAAAGCTATACATTTTGGCAGATGAGGATATTGTGGATTTTTATTCTGTTGAACCTTAAAATAACCTTAAAAATAAAAAAATAAAAAACATGACACTGTCTTTCCTGCTATAATTTTAAAAAAATATTTCTGTCCTCCTTAAAGCCACTATTTATGTTTTTTTAATCAGGTGATTTTTTCAAGTATCAAAAAAATCAGAGAGATTCAAGAGTTCATAGTAGGTCAGTGTTCATTGCATTTACTCGTTTTTTCTTAAAATGAAAAAAAATAAAGCAAATAAGATGTTTTACACAATATTACAAAATGTTACAAAAAGCTCTCATATAAATTTTCTCTTCCCATTTTTAGGTAGAAACTACTAAAAAAACTACACATAATTTTTTGTACTGTTACAAAAAAAATAATTAATTATGTTTGTGTGTGCCAAGAAAATAAAAATAAAATAAAAAGCTGTTTCATAATAAAAATGTAATTTAAAAAAAAAGCCAAACATGGGCTTAAATTCTTATGAACACGAAGCTTTGTTATTTTATTTCTTCATTACCTTTTTATATTGAAATGCTAGGAAACACAGTTTCAACTGTGATTTTTATTAATTTAAAACCCTTATGGGTTCTGGGGTTTAAGGGTTTAAGAACCCTTAATTATCTAATGACCCTTGTAGAACCTTGTAGAAGTTTCACGTTTTTTTGTTGTGCCTTATTTTGTTTTGTGTGTTTATGTACTTAATTATTATTATTATTATTTGGGGCCAAGCACCAAAGGTGCATAGACACCCTATTGTTATTCTATGTTTTCTTCTTCTTCTGGCGTCTTTGGCAGCCCACAGAACTGTCTGGTAAAAAGTTGTGAAATTTGGCACACTGATTGGGGAGGGTCTAAGGAACATTCTGAACAAATTTGGGCCACGTGCTGCCAATGCTTTAGCGTCACCATCAGGTCAAATTTGGGCCCAAATTTGGATGTTTATGGTCCTAACTTTTGAACTGTGTCCAAAATTTAAAAGCCAGGAATTCCTGGATTTCCTGGGTCAAGGTAAGTTAAATGCACCCTATGACATCAATTTCCACGCAATGAGATTTTCTGCCATCTTGGATTTTGGCAAAAACAGTTTTTTCACTACTCCTCCTAAAAATTTTGTCCAATCATCATCAAATTTGGCATACATCATCATCAGTGTAAGCCTCACAAAGTTATTAAAAAAAACTTTAAATAGTCCGAGGGGTTTGCCTGTAATGGGCCAGTGAATCTGATGGCAAAGCTGCCAAACAGGAAGTGAGGCTGTATCTCAGCAAGGACTTTGTGCACTGACAAAAAACCTGGTAGGCATCTTCAGGACTATGACCTGAGGCTATGCAACAAATTTCGTGATAGCAACACCTACTGGTCAAAAGTTAAAATAACATGCCAAAAACGCTTACATCTACTACATTTAGCTCACATCATCCTGAGACCTGTCTGAACAAAAGTTATGTAAAAGAATTTTGATATTCAAACCTGTTTTCCTGTAACGCTCTTGCAAATGCAAAAAACAGGATGTGAGTCGTATTTCAGCAACACATCGATGTATCATCACGAAACTTGATAAGTATCTTCAGGACCATGTCCTGGATGTACCTAAGACGTTTTGAGACTGTGCCACCTTGTGGTCAAGAACTGTAACAACTTTAATTTTTTTCCTTTTATCATTTGAAGAGTTTGTGATAAAGTCACAGTTCATTTCTCCTAGAGTATGCTGAAGTGAACACACACCAACATCTGACATTCAAGTGTGCTTCCTGTCGCCCATCTTGGATTTTGTTTAAAAAACTGTTTTTTCACATCTTTTCCTACAAATTTTCTCCAATCATCACCAGATTTGGCATACGTCATCCTCAGCATAACCCTAACAAATGTTATCAAACGAATTTTGAATATTCCAAATGGTTTGTCTGTAATGGGCCAACAAATCTGATGGTGAAGCCGCCAAACAGGAATTGAGGCTATATCTCAGCAGCGACTTTACACACTGACAAAAAACTTTTGGTATGGTAGGCATCTTCAGGACCATGACCTGAGGCTATGCAACAAATTTCGTGCCAGCACCAATAACATGCTAAAAATTGCTTATGTCTGACATTCTTGCAACTCCTCTTACAAATTTTGTCCAATCTTCACCAAGTTTGGCTCTCATCATCCTGAAACGTGTCTAAACAATGCTGCAGCAATGCCACACTGCTGCCCATTTATTCGTCTAGACCTTTCCTCCTAAAGTCAGAGAATTCTACCACTGTCTGTGGTCAAAACATACACATCATGTGTGAAACTACAAATCTCTCTTGAATCCCTTTGCTTAAAGTTATGGCTCTGCTTTCCTGTGATTGCTTAGGCAACAATTGTAGCATGTCTGTGAATGTGTGGCTCACTGAGTCTGGGTGCTTGGCCCCAAAAATGCTGCTTGTAGCTTTAAATATTATTATTCTGCCTCTTCTTCAGCTATTTAGTCTATGGCAGCCCAGAGAACCATACAGCAGAAAGTTATGAAATTTGGCACATAGAAAGGGGACAGTCTGAAATGTTATCATAGCAAATTTTCAGTTGCTATTTCAAGCCCTCTAGTGCCACCAACAGGTCAAAATTTCACTCATGTTTATGCTAATAGCCTTTGAACTGAAAGGGCGAGAAACAAAATTTTTTTTTTCTTTGGCTTGTGCACACCATGGTTTCAATTTCCACCCACTAGATATTCCGCCATTTTGAATTTTCCGAAAAACCTACTTTTTCGAACTCCTCCTAGACCGTTTGTTCAATTTTCACCAAAATTGAATCACATCATCTTCAGACCATGTGGACAAGTTGGAATTCAAGTTGATTAATCAAACTGTTCTCTAATAACATGAAAATGAATTCGACAGCATTTTGGAACAGCGCCACCTAGCACTCACAAGATATGAAAAAAGCTATGAAACAAAGATATGAATTTTTTACTTATAAATTCTGAACAATTTGTCATAAAATCATGAAACTGGTCTCCTTAGATTCTGTGCGCCATACCGAGTCAATTGATACCAAATTTTCCTATGTCAACCATTTTGTGTGTCGGCGATTTTGAAATAGACATAAAATGCTGTATTTTATGAACATCTTGGCTTGTCGTTACGAAAATCCGTATATGTCATCGGCACCATGCCCTAAAGGTACACAAAAAGTTGAGCACTTTTGCCTATTGTCATGAGAATGGTCTTGTTAGATTCCTCGGGTCATGCCGAGAACAATGATACTAATTATGCCATGGTCAGCTCAACTTCCTGTCCGTCAATTTTGAAATGTTTTGAAAACCTACCTTATCCGAACTCCTCATGCTGAAAAAGTTATTAAATTCAAAAAGTTATCAAATTCAAGTTGATTAGTCAAACCGTTCTCGAATAATGTGCAAATGAATTCGACGGCGAGAACACCAAAATGGACATGAGGCTATATCTCTGTAATGCTTTTGCGTATTCAGACCAAACTTAGTATATGCTGTAGCCATCACGACTTGAGGGTAGCTGCACAGTTTCAGAACAGCGCTGCCTAGTGCTCAACAGATATGTAAAAAACATATTTTTGCTTTTCATCAAATTCGACTCAGATCATCTTCAGTCCATGCCAGCAATAAGTTATGGATTTCGTGTTGATAGACCAAACTGAATTGTTGATCCGAAAACCAGTGATATACATTTTTACACAGTAGGCCATTTTGTCTGTCTGCCATTTTGAGTCATGTCAAAACCCTACTTTTTCAGAGTCCTCCTAGACCATTTATCCAACCTTCACCAAATTTCTCAGAGATCATGATCAAAGCATGGTGGCAAAAAAAACCTTTTTGATATCTCAAACTGTTTCACATAACGCATCTTCAAAGCGCCACATAGTGTTTTATGCAATATCTTGGCAAGCCTAGTGCCTATTGTACTGAAACTTGATATGTAAAATCATGACCATGCACTGAAGCTTGTTTAGCTCCTTACTTTGCCTCAGTAGTGCTTGGCCCCGTAATTGCTGCTTGCAGTTATATTTATTATTATTATTATTATTATTATTATTATTTAGTTAATTGGGTTTTTTGTTTTTAATTAAATCTCACAAAACAAACTAGAAATCAAACAATAAATTTAAATATTTTGTTTTTGTTGTTTTAGTTTTGCACTATAAGCTTCTATTACCTGTTAGCTACATTAACCTTTTGCACCTCGAGTGCAAAACTAAAGAAGATAAACTATCAGACTATGAACATGTCTCTGAAAGACTTGTCACAAGTTGTGTAGATGATCGTTCTGATTTTGATGTGCTAAATTTAATTCCACCCTGTTGCAATTCAGTACCAGCTATTAGCATGACCTAAAAACTATGATACATTTACATTCAAATCCAGCCACTTTCCAGCCTTCTTCAGAAATATCACACAGTAAAATTCATATATTCCTGTCACCATGTCACCAGTTATGCTCGTTTGGAGAAAAACCTGAGGGCAAAAAGCAGGAGTGTCGAGTCTATTTTGCTTGATGACTGTCCACTCCTCCGGAAAACTATGAAAGCTCAAATGGAGGCTATTTTAAGGCTGAAATAGTAACAGTTGAGAAAAACAAACACAAAAGAATTAGTGGATTGTGTTGGAAAAACTCCTGCTGCCTGTGAAATAAGGACACAGCTGGTACTGGACGCATTTCTCAGATTGTCTCACAGTCAGGAAGGCTATTTTTGGCTTCTACGATTTCTATCGTCTCAAAAAGAAGGCCGATTTATTTCTTTCTTTCGCTCATGCGTGACATTGTGTCCGCTGGGGAAAGGAGACGTTGTTACATTCCTGTCCTTCCATTGTCTACAGTTCACTTCTTATCCACCTCGCTCTCTTTTTTCCCCATTTTTCCCCTTGGCTTCAATGCCAGTTCCTTTTTATCCGATGAGCCGTGACCACATCACCTGAAATTCTCACTTTTTATTTATCGTCTCTTTTATTTCCGACACTGGCGTTATCATGACAGAACATGAAGAGAAAAGACAGAGAGTCAGACACAAACCAAATTCCAGGCTTTTATCAGATATTTCAAGGCCATAAATCAGGGGTGAACATTCTGGGGTAATAAAAGGAAAAGAAAAATACATAAATCTTCCTGAGCTCCTTTTTCACTAACCAAAGAGAAAAAAAGCAGGAATAAAAAATAGCTGTGGCCAAGATTGATCATTTAGCTTAATGTTAAGCTAATTGCCATGCTTAGAGAGGTATTGGTTTCATTTTAATCAACATAAACTAGGTGAATTTATGAAGTTCGGAAATGCGACATTTCTTGTTGCTATACATTTTGTCCTAAGGGTGCACAAAATTTTGCACTGTATTTACAAAAAAAGTCCTGGTCATGGTGATACAAATAATATATAGGCTTGGGGGCAGGGCTACTAATGAGCTCAGATTGACATCAGTCATGCTTGAGATTAGACAATATGGTAGCTCAATGCTAAACTAGCCAGCAAACGGTGATCAGACGGTGGTTGTCATGGTGACGATGAAATATATTTTAACAGTTAAATAAGTCAGTGAGCAGGGAAATCGAGACTCTGATAATGAAATCCCGCTCATGCAGGACAACATGGGGGTGTTTCCTAATTTGCATATTCATGAATATTTGTAGATCCTCAGTAGTGCTTGGCCCCGTAATTGCTGCTTGCAGCTATATTTATTATTATTATTATTATTATTATTATTATTATTATTTAGTTCATTGGGTTTTTTGTTTTTAATTAAATCTCACAAAACAAACTAGAAATCAAACAATAAATTTAAATATTTTGTTTTTGTTGTTTTAGTTTTGCACTATAAACTTCTATTACCTGTTAGCTTCATTAACCTTGTAGACAATATGGTAGCTCAATGCTAAACTAGCCAGCAAACGGTGATCAGACGGTGGTTGTCATGGTGACGATGAAATATATTTTGACAGTTAAATAAATCAGTGAACAGGGAAATCGAGACTCTGATAATGAAATCCCACTCATGCAGGTCAACATGGGGGTGTTTCCTAATTTGCATATTCATGAATATTTGTAGATCCTGCCATTTTTAATGAGCGTAAGGCTGCAAAGATGCATTCCTGAACCATTTTTACACTGCTGAGATAGAGAAAACTCATGAAAACTCATGTTCCACATCCTGCTGTTCTTTCGGTTCTCTCGGTTCCTTCCTCACTTTTCTTCTCCTCTCCAGGTTCTTTTCATCTCCCGTCTCTGTTCTTCTCCCACGTGTTCAATTAGCTGCTCTATCTGAGCTGCATCTCCAGCTCTGGTCTATCATCCCACACACTGCTGCTGTCTGCGTACACACACACATACACAGACACACACGCACACACACACATACACACACAGAGACCAAAACCCCGCTGATGTGCGGGTGGAAACATGAACTCACTCACAGTTACAGCTCACATCACATCAACCCTGAACATAAGCGTGTGTGTGTGTGTGTGTGTGTGTCGAGGTGAGTTAGACACGCAGCAGCAGTGTGTGGGCTGAGACAGCGAACCCAAGTGCTATAGCTGAGATGTGTCACATTTTGTCCCTCACAAGTTCTCACAGAGTCTCCCTCCTTACTGAAGGACATTTCGGCAGTGGATTTTAAAGGAGTAGGTTCACCAAGGTCCACCTCATGCATGTGTGTATGTGTGTGCGTGTTTTAATTTGCTCTGAAGCTACGAGGCTGAGGTCCCTGTGTGAACTTCCACACCATGGATGTTATTGATGCTGGTTGTCATGGTAACACTCCTGCATGGTTATTGTATCAGCAGCATTCTGTTAGAAGCAGCAAGATCTAAGGCACATTCCTTCTCCTCCTCTGTCTCTACAAACTTCAATACACACAACAAACTCTTAAAGAACTCGAGTATGAACACACACTATAAACTCACTTATCTCACACTCTTATCCTAATGAGTTCATTTCTATACATTAGCTGTGAAAGTTGCTGGTTGTAGACTCTATGTAATGCACTATGTTTGAGATTCAACTGCATGGAAAATCATTGTATTCATTTATATCTGAATAAACAATTAATGCATGGTTGAAATTCATGTGAAAATAAATATAACATAAATTATGCATTTAATTTGGAGCCTTTTACATCAAAAAGGGTGAAGAAATGTGCTTTAATACATTTACATAAATCGACTAAAAGTTTTTTTTTTTTTTTTTAATTAAACATGCACATTCCTCAGTTATGAAATTATATTATTTCTTGCTTTTTACATCCCTGATAAAAGGCTAAAATTAAAAAAAAAATGATTTGGTGATTAAATCGTCATGTAGAAAGCATCTTTTTTCCTGTAATGGAATAAGGTTGAGTGAGTATAGTGGTGTTTAATAAGAAAATTACTGCTCTTAATGAAACATTTTCACTAATAAAAAATTTTCTCTGTCAGGCACAAATTTATTAATTATTCTATCAAATTCATGAAATAAGCACTTAGACATAATGGCACAGAGATTTCTTTTCTCTCTTTTCTCTCTCAGTCACTGTGTGTTTCTCTGGTGAGTAAAGTGTGATTCTGTGTCAGCGTGAGTCAATGTGAGAATCATTTGCTTTGTTCTTCCCCAGACACTCCCTCCAAAAAAGTGTGTGTCTTTGTAGCAGTCCTTATAACAATTGTTATGATTTTACTTATAACACTTCATATAATGGTCCTTATAACAGTTCTTATATCAGTCTTTATAACAATATAAATGTACTAGAAGCAGTCCTTATAACAGTCATTATAAATCTTTATAACAGTCCTTAAAAATCATTATAAGCATCCTTAAAACAATCCTTACAGCAGTCCTTAAAAATCTATATATACCTTTAAAATGATCTTTATAACAGTCTTTATAACAATTTTTATAGCCGTCCTTATAACAATCCTAATAACCATCTTTAAAATTGTCTTTATAACTCTTTGTAACAGTTCTTATAACAGTACTTACAACATTCTGTATGTCTTATATTGGTCATTATAACAATCTTTATAAATTGTCCTAGAACAGACATTATAACATTTCTCATAACAGTTCTTGCAACAATCTTTGTAAAAATCCTCATAACAGTTCTTATAAGAATCCTTATAACAGTCTTTATAACTGTTCTTGTAGCAGTTTTACCTACAGATGTGTATTTTCTAGACTATACACTACACATAAACTATCATTTCTGCATTGGTTGAATTGCAATATTAGTGAAGTTACGGTAGGTCTGCTAATCCAGAATTTATGGTATGCAATTTTTCCCCCCAATATGATCTCAGTCTTCATACATTACTTACAAATCTAAAAGGGCTTTCAGCTTTTATAGCACTTCTGCCTCAAGGTTCAATGTGTTGTGTGTTCTGAGATGTTTTCAATTTAATTCAATTCAATTTTATTTGTGTAGCGCTTTTAACAATGGACATTGTCACAAAGCAGCTTTACAGAAATATATTTACACAAAAAAAAAATATTGTAAATATGTGAATTTTTCCCTAATGAGCAAGCCAGCGGTGACAATGGCAAGGAAAAACTCCCTGAGACAATATGAGGAAGAAACCTTGAGAGGAACCAGGCTCAAAAGGGAACCCATCCTCATCTGGGCGCAACGGATAGTGCAATTATAAATAAATCCCTTCTATTATTGTGTACTATATGGACAAATAGTGCAATTGTGCAACCAGTAAATTCATCACAGTTTTTGAAAGAAGTCCGGTTGGTTAAAATCTATCCACTGTCCACTGATGGAGTCCTGAGTACGAAGGTGTTCGTGGCAACCGCAGCCCCAAAGCCACTACAGCAATCACAGTCCCAAGCCATTATAGTACAGTTCTCCATATGAGATCCCCAAGCCATCTCCACAGCCCCCAGGTGGCACCATCCCCACTAATCCAAA
This sequence comes from Pangasianodon hypophthalmus, assembly GCF_027358585.1. Classification (NCBI taxonomy): domain Eukaryota; kingdom Metazoa; phylum Chordata; class Actinopteri; order Siluriformes; family Pangasiidae; genus Pangasianodon; species Pangasianodon hypophthalmus. The sequence goes on from NC_069735.1 coordinate 4,031,382, forward strand.
TGGTTCTTCAGACCGTCCATATGGGGCCACCCCCAGCAGCAGCGAGCGAACTCAACCGATGAGAACTCCAACCAGAAGAAGGGCATCAGGATGGGTCAGGCAGGTCCGGGAAGGAGAAGGGGTCAGGATCACTGGCGTCTCAGAAGTAGCATGTGTAGCTCGACAGAGAGTGACACAGACATGCTTTTCTGTTCATCATGGTTGCAAAACGTGCTTATATGTGTTACTGTGTTATCATCTCTCATCAACAAGGTGTTTCGGCCCACCGAACTGTGTAAACTCTAGAGACTGTTTGTCTGGCACCAACAACCAACAACAGCCATGTTCCCTATTCTGATGTTTGATGTGAACGTTAATTGAAGTACCACTGATTATGTTTTATCTCAGATTTGGTAAGCATGTAAGTATGAAGAACAGGACTGCGGTCATGTTGTACTGTAAATGTGAGTAGCAAGCCTACCTTAGAAAGACTAATATTACAATTAGGCTAATACTAATTAATACTAATACTGAAATTATGAAAAAATACACATCTTATGTACGTTATATTGTTGCTATATCTATATCTTTAGAGCTATATATAAACAGACACTGTGGTGTTTTGGTGCCATTTCTCAGCTGTGAGTGCAGCCAAAATGAAAAATCATGGCGTGCCACCCTGCAGCTACGACACAGACGACAGAAAGCAGAGGATAATCCGTTTATTTGAGAAGATTAGTGTTTAGAATGTGGGTTGCTGAGAGTTTTCAGCGCTTCAAGCTTAGAAAGGAATGTGTAGGAGGAGAGACGCTCCTCGTCTGCTAACAGGGTGTAGCGTGACACGCTAGTACACAAAACCACACACTTATAGTGAAATCACCGAGGGCTACAGAAACTACACATTTTCACACTGTTCACTTTTCCTGCGCTTTGTAAAAAGCAGGGGTGGATTTAGAACACAGCTGCTCAGACATTCAGAGATGCATGAAGGTGCTGAAAGCATTAAGAGATTTTAGGACCAGAGAAGGGATGTTGCAATAAATTCTGAATGAAAGCGTTAGAATAAAACAGGTGTAATTCAGTCATTGGGGAAAAAAAATGACAGCTGAACAGCAGCATGATGAAAGATTTTAAAGCAGCCCTGAAGATGTCATTATAAAGCAATACAAATGAATATTTTTTTACGTTTTAATTGAACAAAAGTAATCTTTTTTAAAACAAATGTAATAAATCAGGTTACTACAAGACAGTGTTCGTCTTTATTGTGTGTAGTTTTTTTTTTGTTTGTTTCTTAATAAAATTATCTTTAATTAATAATATATAAATAATTTATACCAAAAAAAATGCTAATGTGTATTACATAAAAGATTTTTTTTTTTAAAACAGGAGAAAAAGAAAAAAAAACAGCACTTTACTAGTCATAGGTTCTCTGCTAATTGTCCTTTTTAATGCAAATTTTTCTGGTCTTTTTGTTTTAATTGTTTCTTGCAATTTTTTCCTCTTTTTCTCCTAAGACCTGAATGATCAATTAGATGAGATAAATTTGCAATAAGCAAAAAAAGAGATTAGAAAGCATTTTAATTCAAATGGAATACATAAATAAAAATATTTAATTTCAAAATCAGGCAAATTAATTGAATAATTAGATTATTATAAAATCAGAAAAAAAATTAAATCTACACATTTTTCACTTTTTTTTATCCAGGCTTATATTTCCAGAAGTTTTTCCACTCAATTATCCATTTGTTTTTAACCTGAAAGGACAACTTAAGTTTGAATAATATTTTATAACCTGCGTCTATATTTAGATTTTCTTTAATTCAATTATTTATTTAATTTTTTAACATTTCTTTATTTTATTTATTTCTTAAAATTTTGCTTGCGTGCATTCTGATTTTTAAATAGGGCACAAAATGACCTTCATACTGATTATATTGTATTATAGACTATATTACAGATTATATTGTAATCACAGGCGTAATGAGAAGCCACAAAGTAGATAATAAAAGTGTTATGAAAGCTTATGAAGCTCCTCCAGCATTTCTGTTTCGATGCCATTACTCAGTGGTTCAATAAAAGCAGATGCTGCGATGAAAAACGTCCCCATGTTGCCCCACAGGTACAAAAGCAGACAGTAATCTCTTTATTTGGGGAGATTAGCGTTCAGAATGAGGGGTTTTTGAGAGTTTTTTTGTGCTTAGTCAAACATCGCTCCTCAAAACACACAGCAGCCACTTTTCTCAAAACATAGTTTTACTGCCTGTAGCACGGCCATGCTGAGAAATTCAACATTTTAGACATGTTTATAACATTCCACTACAAAAGTGGCACATTTTCTATATTTTCCATTATCCTTTCAGCCCATAATAACACCAACAACCAAATAAATGACTCTCACCACAACAGTAATAGAAGAAAAAAAACAGAAATGATAGAAATGACTAACACACCTATACCTATCTACCATCTCATTTTTAAAAAAAAATTCCATTCTTTTTTTTTTTTTATTCCTTTATTCACAGCTAACAAATTCTTGGAGAGTATTGATTTAATAACTTAATTTTTAACATTAAAACATTAATTATTCAGCTGTTTTTTTTTTCCTAAGTATTGCCTTAAAAACTAATCCAAATTCGCCATGAAAATTCATCCAAAATTCATAATTAATTATTTGCTAAATACATTTAGGATTAAATTTTGTGGTAAATTGGAAATAATATTATTCCTTGTCTTTTTTCCCCTACATTTTTATTTTTATTTCTTTAAGTTTTTTTTTTTTTCTTCCAAAACATCACTTTCTTAATTTCTTTAAGACTGGTTCTTCTCAAAATCACATAAAATAAATGCATTAATTCCCAGTTTTAATTTTCCGAATGTACTGAATACAAAAATGTTGCGACACACAGGCACTAGAAAGTCACCTAAAGTACAAGTACAAGTATAGTGCATAGTGTGCCATTTGAGTCTTCTGATTGGTTATGGTTGGAGTAAGGGGCGGGGCTAGCACTCATAGCACTGATGACAACTGGATTAATATCCATTATCAGTGAAACAATCTGATATTACTCCATAAAGCACTACAGGAGCATGAAGAGAGAGACGACTATTCATCTCTCCAACACACTCCAGACTTGGATGTAAAGTTTCTCGGTAAGAGTGCGCAGAAACTGAGAGATGTAGGGTAGACGGTAAAATCTCCCACTCCTACACGCTGTGAGTAATCTGCACCACTCAGGTTATCTCTGAAATGTCATTAATATGGGTTATGTTATATATATTGTGTGGTTGTGTGTGTGTGTTTGTGTGTGTGTGTGAAAGAGTGAGAGAGAGAGAGAGAGAGAGAGAGAGAGATTGGACAGCAGGCTTCTCCTGTTTCCTTGGATTTGCGCTAGAGCCTAGTCCAGCTGCCAGCGGCTAATAGGAACGTGCGTGAGGGTTGCCATGGCTACGGCCTTCTGAAGGCCGACTCAGTTGTGCAGTGTAATGTTGGCATGCTGACGATTCTCACACACACACGCAACACACACACACTGACTGCATCTAACTGTTGCTCTGCTTTGCTATGTGCAGCCACACACACACACACACACACACACAGTGATTGCAGATAACAGTTGCTCTGCTTCTGTATGTGCAGACACACACACACACACACAAAGAGGCATTGATCGTGCCACTGCAGGAGTAAATAAGACGTCCATTACCCTGAGTGAGACAACGGCCTTTCTGAACGTGCAACCCAATATTTACACATCAGGGATGTACAGATCAGCCGATTAAAACCACTACACAGTGTTTAAACACACACACACACACACGCACTTCCTACCAGTGGTAGAAATAGTACAAAACACACTGACCTGAATAGAAGTATTGTTAGTGTAGTATTAATCAATTTGAGTTAATGTTAGAGTGATCATGAATTAGCCCATGTAAGAGAAAATGAGTTGTTAGCAAGAAAGGTAACATTAGCTAACTATAGCTAACTTAGCCAAATGCTGTTGGGGTTTCAGTAGGTTTGTTAGCTGGCTAGCTAGTTCATTCATGCATATGTCTAGCTTCATAGTTAGCTATTTAGCAATTATGTCCCTTAAATTTTATCCTAGTAGCAGCACTTAGAAATATTTAACACATCAAGCAACTGCTAACAGATATTGAAGTGAAATCTTCAGTTTAAAACAGAGCTTTCATACACACACACACACACACAAATATACAAAATATCTGGTTAGCTAGTCAAGCTAAATTATGGTTACCTGCACGTTTCCATCGGCTAGCTGTTGAGCTATGCTAAATGCCCAATAGTGCATTGTGTGTATTGTATAGTGTGTATTGTATGTATTGTACAGTGTGTATTGTATAGTGGGTAATTTAAGACCAATTGTGTGTATTGTGGTGTGTGCGTTTGTATTGTATTTTGTGTGTATTATTGTGTCCATCATTGTACTCTGTGTTACAATGTATATATTGCAATGGACACATTGTATTGTGAATATTTCATTGTGTATAGTGTGTATTGTGTTGAGTGAATTGTATTGTGTTTGCTGTGTATTGTGTATTCTATCTATCTATCTATCTATCTATCTATCTCTGAGATATATGAGTTGATTGATGTCTGACTTTATTAAAGTGTCTTTCTTTCTGACCTTTATTTTCCCTTTGTCATTCATCAGTAAAACACACAAAGAGTCGCTGACTCATCCCTCCATCCCTCCATCCCTTCTACAGACTTATAAGTTATTCAATAATGAAGTGGAGAAAGATTGTGTTCTCCCTCATCTGCAAAGCAATTCATTACAGCTCTCTCACAGGGGACGAGAGACACTGAGGAAGACTGAGGGAGAGAGAGAGAGAGAGAGAGAGAGAGAAAGCACAAGACAGAAACAGAGAAAAAGGGAGAGTGAGATACAGACAGAGAGACTGAAAGAGACTGAGAAAGAGACGGATGTAAAATGTAAATAAAACGTAAACCTCAAACCTACATTATATCACCACGATGACATTAACTATAAAAGAATGTTCATCAACATTACACATTTTTTCTTAATATTATTTTATGCAAAAAAAAATCCCAGACATGTCCAGAGGATCCTCAACCAATCACATTGCAGAGTTCCGGTGACATCACTACCAGGCCTTTATTCGTGTTTTGAGGTAAAGTAGCATCTCATCACTTGAATCTTAAGCAATTGAGAACTTCACAGTGTGATATTTCACGTTTTCTCTCACGCAGAAACAAAAGTAAAGCTGAAATGCACAAGTTGATGTTAACCTGTGTTAGCTAGCTAGCCAGGAAAGCTAACATTAGCTAACAGGTGCCTGTTAATTCCGCAGCTAGCTAGCAGCACAGAAACATACAGAGATAAAAGCTTTTAGTGAGGCATATCTACACTTTTTGTTCTTTTTTTTTTCCAAGAGCCAATGCTACAAGCAAAGAAGACTGTAAACCTAAGATAGTTTGAGAATATCATTCAATTAACTTGTGCGAGAATGCTGACAATATTAAAACTTAATCTGTCCAAGACGCTAACCTGAGCTAGCTTTAGCTAACAGACCTTGAATAAGTTCATAGCTTGCTAGCAAAATATAAAATGAAGTTATTGTCTGTTTTTGTAATTGTCTTTTTTTCTTGTTTGCTGAGGTTATGATGTATTTCTTTAGGGTATCCATCTTTGTTTCTTTGTTTTTGTTTTGTACAATTAAAATTTGTACATCTACTATGTTATTTTTTTCTGTATTATTTTACTGTAATATTTATTAATTATTTCAAATGAAGAAGGAAAAAATTCAGTGAGTAATTCCTCCAAATGTTTATACATATGCCAGAATATTACTGTACTTATTTCTTATTGTTTCTTTTTTTTGTAAATTAATTTAATGCAAAATAAATATTTTTTGAAGTAATAAAGAAAGAAAAAGAAAATAAATATACTGAATAATGTCTCTGCAAATGTTCACATATTTACCTGAATGTGTGTGTGTGTGTGTGTGTGTGTGTACACCGATTAGCCATAACATTATGGCCACTGACAGGTGAAGTGAATAATATTGATTATCTCGTTACAATAGCACCTGTCAAGGGTTGACATATATTAGGCAGCAAGTGACCAGTTGGAAACAGGAAAAATGGGCAAGCGTAAGGATTAGAGAGACTTTGACAATGGCCAAATTGTGATGGCTAGATGACTGGGTCAGAGCATCTTTAAAACGGCAGGCCTTGTGGTGTGTTCCCGGTATGCAGTGGTTAGTACCTACCAAATGTGGTCCAAGGAAGGACAACTAGTGAACTAACGACAGGGTCATGGGCGCCCAAGGCTCACTGATGCGCGTGGGGAGTGAAGGCAAGTCCGTCTGGTCTGATCCCACAGAAGAGCTATTGTAGCACAGATCGCTGAAAAGTTAAAGCTGGCTATGATAGAAAGATGTCAGAACACACAGTGCATCGCAGCTTGCTGCGTATGGGGCTGTGTAGCCACAGACCTGTCAGAGTGCCCATGCTGACCTCTGTCCACTGCCAAAAGTGCCTACAATGGACAGGTGAGCATCAGAACTGGACCACGGAGCAATGGAAGAAGGTGGCCTGGTCCGATAAATCACATTTTCTTTTACATCATGTGGAAGGCCGGGGGTGTGTGTATCGTTTACCTGGGGATGAGATGGCACCAGCATGCACTGTGGGAAGAATGCAAGCTGGCGGAGGCAGTGTGATGCTCTGGACAATGTTCTGCTGGGAACCTTTGGGTCCTGGCATTCATGTGGATGCTATTTTGACACATACCCCCTACTTAAACATTGTTGCAGACCAGGTACACCCCTTCATGGCAACGGTATTCCCTAATGGAAGTGATCTCTTTCAGCAGGATAATGCGCCCTGCCACACTGTAAAAATTGTTCAGGAATGGTTCGAGGAACATGACAAAGAGTTCAAGGTGATGACTTGGCCTCCAAATTCCCCAGATCTCAATCCAATCGAACATCTCTGGGGTGTGCTGGCCATCAAGTCCGATCCATGGAGCCCCACCTCGCAACTTACAGGACCTAAAGGATCTGCCGTTAATGTCTTTGTGCCAGATACCACAGCACACCTTCAGGGATCTAGTGGAGTCCATGCCTCGACGGGTCAGGGCTGTTTTGGCAGCAAAAGGGGGACCAATACAATATTAGGCAGGTGGTCATATGGCTGATCGGTGTATATATGTATGTATATATATATATATATATATATATATATATATATATATATATATATATATATAGTTACTATATTAACATTTTAATATTTGTAATACTGTAATATTAATCTGAAGAATGAGAAGCTCAGGGAACAACATCGATGTCTTGCGTTTTTTCCCCATTTTCGCTTGTTGCCTGGCTACAGCATTTACACACATTTCATGTCATTATGTTTTTGATATTGCATTTTTGTGGATAAACTGTAAACCGAGGCACATTTTCCTTTCTTTCTTTAAAAAAATCATTGGGAATGGGGAATGCAAGTTTTTGCATGTAACTGTATATTTCCACCATGGGTGGAAAATTTACGCACACACACTCACACACACACACATATATCAAAAATATGCTGGAATAACGAGAACAGCGCATCAGCAAAATCTACCACCTACACATGACCTACGTAAGCCACAGTATGGATAGAACTGAGTGTGTGTGTGTGTGTGTGTATCGTTACTTTTCTGAGTAGTAAAATCGCTGCTTTTCTGAGTAGTAAAATCGCTGCTTATCTTTTCTTTACAAATTTCAAGCCTGAAATTATTCTTATTGTATTCATAATTCTGATTTTTTTTCTATAAATAAATGGTTAAAATAAATGTATCTGTAAGAAATACACTTAATAAACTTAAATTTGTGTATAATCTTATAATGAGAAAAATTAGATACATTGTTTCCCTTGATTCCCTTCAGTACAAACAGTTCAGTACATATCTGTGTCATTAAATTAGATTATATTAGATCAAGCTGGATGAACTTCGTCTAGTAATTAAGAAGTCAGAAAAGAAGTAATTAAGAAGTCAAAAAAAAACCCTAGATTAATGGTAAGCTTTTCCAATTTTGGTCATGTTGGCAAAAGGCTGAGAAAGTCAGTCCAGACTTCACTGTTCACACCCATATAGTTCATCCTGCAGGATCCAGAGACAATCCCAAGCCAACTGTGAGATTTAGTCTCTCCAGTGGGTCCTGGGTCTACTTCGGTTCCTCTCAGTTGGGAGAAGTAGTGGCTCTACTTGAAGACTTGCCTGGATTGTTGAGTTCCTCACCCTATTATGGAGAGTAAGCCCAGCAAGCCTGCAGAGAAACCTTATTTCTGCTTCTGCATCTTGATAACTTGTCCATGAAAACCACAAACAAGAATGGGGGTGAGACACACCCTTGATGAAGTCTGACACCTACAGTTTCGACTTAATGCCAAGAACGCAGATAGAATTCTCTCTCTGCTCATACAGAGATGGATCGCTTGAAGTAGTGACCCACATACACCACACTTCTGCAGTACCTCTGACAAGAAATGTTGAGGCACATGATCATAGGCCTGCTCTCAATCCACAAACCAGATGTAAATTGGATAAGCATAGAATGTCCCCGGTAGACGTCAGCACTCCTACACAATTGCTTAGCAGAACTTGTGCATGGTCTCTTCTCCCTCACCTGTGGTGCTGAATGGTTTGCCACAACATCTTTGGTTCCTTGAAAATGTTTTTCCAGGGTCTCTCCAAATTCTTCCCATGACCAAGCTTTCACTTCTGGAACTGCTTTTGCTGGCAGCCCTTTAGTGCACCTATACCTCTCAAATAAATCAGTAAAGCATTCTGTGAACATTACTCAATAGGCCTTCTTCAGCTTGACAGCTTCCCTTACTACTGGTGTCCACCAGCATGTCATAGGGTTACCGCCAATGACAGCCTACCGGACATAGCTTCTTGTTCCAGATGCTTCCGGAAATGCATTGTTCCAGAAAGGTCTTCTGGGTTTGTCAGGTAAACCTGGCCAGTGCCCTGTGTGACAAATCCAACTCAACACCAAGAGGTGATCCGTTGACAGCTCTGATCACCACTTGGTTGACATCACACCTCTCAAAGTATCTCCATCATTCTCAACATGAGCAAAGTTGTTTCCCAAGACAACACCACACTACAGAGTCAATACGAGGTAGCCTCTCGAGCAACTGCTATTTGGTGCAAATGCATAAACAACAATCAGACATTCCTTTCCTGAGGCTTTCATGGCATCACACCTGACCTCCTTCATCTTTTGTACTCTTCATAAGGGTCATTAGGATTTTTCTGACCTGTCCCTTCAGATCTGTTCATCAAGCATGGCCCTACTGGGGACATTAAGCTTCCAGTGACATAGCCCTAAGGTTCACAAGTACACAAGACCTTTACACCATTACAATAATATAAATCACTGTTTTAAATTAAAATACAGTGATAATGTTGATTTGTAGATGTATTTATGTACTATTTATACATATTATAACCTTTATTTTCTACACAAACATGAATTATTAATATTTATTAAAACTTTGATTTGGATTATTAATCTACAGTGGGATATTTGGACAGTCTCTGGATAGTGTTGCTCAATATATATGTAAATATATCCATTTTACCTTTACATAATTTATAGCAACATTTAGTCATAGGGCAGACATTTTTATAAGAAGAATCCAATCTGAGCACTGAGCCAAGCTGCTAAATGTTAATGGCTTTGTGTAAAGACACAACAGTGACTCTCTGGTTCTAATTAATTAGTGTACAGCATGCAAAGCCAGGGTTAGCATTTATTATATAATTACTACTAGGGGTGTAAACCTCAGACTTCCACATAATCCAATATAATGTAAATTCTTAATTCATTGATTCAGTGTATGATGATGCCACTGAATCTGGTATTACATGATTTTGATTCATAAGGCAACGGTTCAGTATTTCCCAGTACCACTGAATTTGGTGTTATACAGTACAATTTCGATTCAGAAATCAAAAATTCAATATTTAACGATACTACTGAAGCTGCTACAATATGATAAGACACAGTATGGTTTAATTAGTAGCCTCTGATGGATATGTGACCAACTTTGTCTTGCCTGTCCATTTTCAATAATAATTGACTTTCAATTATAATCAATAATAATCAATATCTAATCAATTATAAAATTGATGATAAGTGATTTCTGATTGTTAACTCAATTGTTGCCTCTTAAATTGATGTATCAATTTTTTAAATTTTATTTTGTCATAAAAGTTTTGTTTTATATGTATTGTATCATGGTAATTAATTTAAACATTTTGAGTAAAACAGTAAAACAGCTATGAATTAATAAAATTCATTAATGCTACATATTTCAGATTGTTGAAATAATATTACTACAATATGTCATGTTCTTGTTTTTGTCAAAAAAAAAACAAAAAAAAAAAGATTAAACACAGTGGAGATCCACACTGAGCCATGGAAGTGTAACTCAAATACAGAAATCAGTCTCTCGGCTTCTGTGACCCAAAACTCTGAAGTTTATGCCATTAAAAAAAAAAAAACAGCTTCAGTTCTCAAAGCAGCACAGTAATGAGCTGAGAGCTCTGATGGGATCGTTCCTGATGGATGTGAAAGAATTCTAACAGACTATGTTAAGGTTTAAAAATCTCCAGAGACAAGCTCAAGTCAAGTGGACACCAGATGGTTATTGGTTCTGATTGCTTCATTGATCATTCTGAATGTTTCGTCATGGTGTTGGTTCTTGTTTCTATTTTATTCTCTTTTACACAAACGATCATAGTAAAAAATGTGCAATTTAGAAACCAATAAAGCATCTGGGTTTATATACAGTATAAATGTATAATGTATAATAAATTTATTGGATTCCTGTATGATTCACTGCTTTCACTCACAAAAAAACAAAATGCTCTTGTTTTTTATGTTATGGTCAGTAAATGTAAACAATGTATGTAAAAGGGTGTATGTTAGTGGAAGTTGGTTGAGCAGACAGAGGGATTTTCACATCACCAAGTGATGAGCTGTGTTCAGCAGATGGCTTAGTGCAGCTCGGCTGTTTATGTTAATTACTGATTATTAAACAGGGCTCTTAACAGCAGAGCACACACACATACACACACCATAATAAGCATGTCTTATTTATGTTCCAGTGCTGTTTGCATTTAAATTAAAAACAAAAATTTAAAATTTGAAAACATATTTCACTGATTATCACTCACTTCCGCAAAACTCTCATCCAATTAGATATTTGTCTTTACGTACAGTATTTTATTTTTTTAGACTATAGGGTATAAGAATAGGGTGGTGATTTTTAACATATTCACAGTTGAACAAAGATTTACATTTGCATTTACAGTATTTATCAAGAGCGACTTAAAAAAGTGTTTTGTTGTCTCTATCAAAACATCCTCATTCTAGTTCATGAGGTCAAATTAAAACCTTATTTGAGGGAGGTTATTACAGCATGAAAAGAAAACCTCCAAGACAAAGATTTTTAATAGATTAACTAAGTGCTAATTCTAGTGCTTGGTGAAGAAGTAGGTTCTTCAATTTTCATTTGAAGACAGCCAGTTTAGTCAGTTGGTTTTTCAACCTAATGATGTCCTCCTTTGCTTGCATCGACACCTCTTTGGACTGCATATGGAGAGTTCCCATGAACAGCTACCAAATGCAAATTCAACACTTGGAATCAACTCCAGACCTTTTATCTCCTTCATTTGTCATGAAATAACAAGGAAACAGGCCACACCTGGTCATGAAACTGTTTATCAGTCAATTGTCCAATTACTTTTGGGCATGTGAAATTGGAGTGGCTATGTAAAAAAATAGCTGTAATTCCTAAACAATTAATGCAATATTTTTTGCTAAACCCCTTCAATTAAAGCTGAAAGAATACACTTCAATCAAATTTTGATTGCTTCATTTCAAATTCATTGTGGTGGTGTACATGGGCAAAATTATGAAAATCATGTTCCTGTCCAAATATTTTTGGACCCTATTGTATGCTGTTCATTGACTTTAGCTCAGCATTCAACACCATCATACCTCAGACACTGGTTTACAAACTTCACTCACTCAGATTAAGCACTTCAATGTGCAGCTGGATTCTGGATGTCCTGAGCAACAGGCCTCAGTCAGGATCCAACACAACTCATCTTGGTCCATCCCTTCAGGCTGTGTATTGATTCCTGCCCTGTACACACTGCTTACCCATGATTGTGTTGCTAAACATCAGTGCAACCACATCATCAAGTTTGCTGATGACAACCATGTTGTAGGGCTCATCAGCAACAACAGTTTGACAGCCTACAACAGGGGTGTCCACTCTTATCCACAAAGGGCCAGTGTGGATGCAGGTTTTCATTCAAATCAAGCAGGAGCCTCAACTGATTCCACTTGTTTAATCAGTTGATCATGGCTTTCAATAGACTCAGGTGTGGCTTCTGCTTGGTTGGAATGAAAACCTGCACCGGCCACACCGGCCCTTTCCAGATAAGATTGGACACCCCTGGCCTACAGAGAGGAGGTGACACAGCAACTTCCTGGTGCAAAGACTACAATCTCTCTGAATGTCAGCAAGACAAAAGAGTTGATTGTGGACTTCAGAAGGAGGCAGGCACCTCACTCCTCCCCTGCACATCAGCAATACTACAGTGGAAACAGTGCACAGCTTCAAGTTCCTGGGAGTACACATCACTGACAACCTTGTTATTGAAGAAAGCTGAACAAAACCTCTACTGCCTGAAGAGACTGAAGAAAGCTGGTATGTGCACAACCATTCTCAACTGCTTCTACAGAAGCATCATAGAGAGCAATCCTGACCTGCCGCATCATGGTCTGGTATGGAAACTGCTCTGCCATGGACAGGAAAGCACTGCAGCAGTTGGTAAAGACTGCACAGTGCATAACTGGATCAGGTTTTCCTGCCATTGAGGATGTCTACACCAAGCAGTGTTTGAGGAAGGCTTGCTGCCTTATGAAGCATCCCTGCTGATATCTGAGGTATCTAGAATGAGCTTCTTCATGATGGGAATAACCTTTACTGTCTTGAACCAGATGTTGTGGTGTTGTTTATTTGATAAAGGGTAGAAGATCTTGCAAGATGTTCTAGAGAATTGTGGAAGGGATGGGATACAGCAGGCAGGTGCTGAGATTGCTGGACAAGATAATTTGCATGACCTCTTTTGTAGAAAAAAATATGTAGGAGAATATGTTAAAGAAAGCGGAAGGGGAAAGAGATTGTGTAGTGCTGGTACAGGGGCAGGAGAGAAGGACTGGCAAATTGCTAATCTTTCCATCAAAGAATGTGCAGTAGGCAGAATGTTGACAAGTGAGAAAAATGTTATATATCTTGTGTGGATCAGATGCAGATGCTTACCACTTTCCCCAATTTCTGTAGAAGGATATCTATGCAGCTGTCATATCCAGGGACAGAAGGGAGTGGTATGAGAGGAGAGGTTGTGATTCCCACCACTTTTGCTCAGCTGCTCTTAACTCTCTTCTATTGCTGCATAGCAACTTTGACAGTCAAGGCGCAGGGTGAGAAGACTTCCTAGGTCTGCAAGATGGAGGACAGAAGAGGTCAATGGATGTATAAAGTGAAGAGAGGAAAGTGTTGGTGGCTGATGCAAGAGTTAGGGAGGAAAAAGAGTGAAGGTGTAGATGCTAGGGAGGGAGGAGCAACAGGTGACAGGTAGGACAGGGAGGTTGAGAGTGAAGTGATGTGTACAGCTGTGAACAGCTGGGGAGGGGTGATTGAAAATAAGGCCCAGAACATTTCTTTCCTTGTGCTGGAGGGCATCTTTTGAATGACAAGTTAAAACAATGCAAGACAGAGAGGAAATGGGAGAACTGGAGTTTGTCTCTGAGGAGAGTGAGAGAGGTGCCATAAGTAGGAAAGAGGCTAAGGAGGATGTCCAGCTCTTCAATGAAGTTTCCTAGGGGGCCAGGTGGGTGATAGATAATAATATGATGACTGACTGGACAGCTAACAGTAACAGCATGATATTCAAATGATGAGATGCTGAGAAGAGACAGTGCAAGGAGTGTGAAAAACATCTCTGTGCCACCACCTCTTGAATAGTGCTTTTGGTTAGGGACACATCCACAGTGGACTGATAATGGTAATTATGTGGAATATACTGTACAATGAATAAGGCATGAGGTTTGGGACATGCCCACAGTGGACTGATGATAATGTATATACATGTATATACTTTATGTGCTGTGTGTAGTAAATAGGGTATGTAGTTTATTTCTTTTGAGTCATACATTTGTAAGTATAAAAGCTGAACTGAACTTTAGAGAAATGCCTGCTCACTAATGTAAAATTACGCAAATTGATTCCTGTATAAAAAGAAAATTGTAAAAAATGAACACAGAAAAATGTGCCTTTATTTGTCATAGATGAAAATTGAGCCATATCAATCTCACCTTAGATGTCAATCAAAGAGAAAATAACAGCTTCGATTAATTTGGGCCAGACGTGACTTTAACACTCCCCTGGTCATTTCTCAGGATATTCATCATTGAGCTGAAGGTTTTTTTTATGTGTTTTGCACACTGCAGCCATGACTTGAGTAATGTATGCAGCCAGAATCATGTGAGCGTAACTGTTGATGATTGACATCGTGACACTGATAAATTGTGATAAATGGCTAAAGTTTATATTGTGTTCTGACCTGTGTCACTGTACCACATCTATCCATTACTCCTAGAGGAAAAACTTTTATTACACAGACATTTACTCCATGTGTCTGACACCTAAATACACATGTGCTAATAATCATGTATAAAATATATTGCAATATTCAACATGCACATTATTGTTAAGATAGACTAAATAGTATCCATAGTGTTAGTGTGATTATTTCTCACTAAATTAAGGTGCAGTTAAAATGACATTATGATAAAAATATAAGCAGTTATTGTAATATGAAAATGTAATATTGGCACATGATAAGCATAGTAAACTTATTATTAAATTAATTTCTGTATGTATTTATTACATATCTATGTGTGTTTTAAGTTAGAAAAGTCCATATAAGAAATAGATTTTAAAAAAGTAAGTACAAAGACAAAAGTCAACATAAAAAATAAGATAAGATAAAAATAAGAAAAAAAATGTATCAGTGGGAGTGAAGAACTAAATAAATGTTCAGCATATAAATAAAAATGCACATAAATAATAAAAAAAAGAAAAAACAATAAATAACACATATACTTAACATACTATCATAAGATTATTAATAATATTAATAAAGTAATTTTCTCTTTATCTATATAATATAATATAATATAATATAATATAATATAATATAATATAATATAATATAATATAATATAAAGTTTTTGAGCAAGGTTATGGGTGTAGTTGTGACCAGGGTATGGGTATGTGAGTATGGGCATGGTTAATTGTGTAGTTAGCGATTTATTATATCTAGTAAGAAAACTGGAACACTTTGGACTGCAGATGTGTAATTATATACCTGTATATAAAATGTGTGTGTGTGTGTGTGAACATGTTAGTGTGACTCAGAGTCTTGGAGAAGACGTTAGAGGTGAGTCTCAGTGGTGAATCACAAAGACTAATCTGGCTGAGCATTTTCCTCACTGCAGAAACCTGTTTCTCTCTCACGGTCTCCCTCTCTCTCTCTCTTTCTCTCTCTCTCTCTCTCTCTCTCTTTCCACGCTTCACCTGCCTTCCTAAACACTATCTTTAGCCCTTGGATGTGTGTATCACATATCCACATTGTGTGAGTGTATGTGTTTGTTTGTGTGTTCACGACATGCCTTTTTGATCAGATGGCAAAGTGCTCCTCTGCCTGAGGGAACTTTTCTCCAGCACACTGAGACTGAGCCATGCTACAAATATCATCATCCTTTCTAATGCTTAACTGATCGGTGCTGAAAATAGCATCATACACATCCTCAAATGCGAATTAGCGCTAAATATACTGGAATACTAATTAGCCTGTGGAACAATTAACCCTCTTCAACAACAGCTGTGACAAAGATCAGAACAAGACGCTAGTGTGTGAGGAAATGTACAACTGAGAAAGTGTAAGGAACTGAAGTAAACCAGAAAAGTAACATAAGTTAGCAAAACACAAATTAGCTAAACATTCCTAAGTGCATTAACATAAACCTGTGATTTGCAGCTGCACTACTGTCAGAGCTGCTGTTATAGAGAATTAATCAACACCTTCTGACCAATCAGAATCCAGAGTTCAGCTATATAATATAATATAATATAATATAATATAATATAATATAATATAATATAATTCATTAAGCACCTTACTAAAGCCCAGGGTTCACAAGATAACTCAGCACACACACACACACACACACACCTGTCTGTCCCTTGTGAATGTGTGACTGTCGTTTGTCTGGCCATGTCCTCACACTGACCTGCTGACAAAAAAACAGATTATGCCATCAGTGTGCCAACTGTCTGCTGTGTCAGTCTGTCCACACACACACACATACACACACACACACACACACACACACACAGGTTTGTCCCAAATGTGTTGGCAGTGCAGGGCCTGAGAGCCAGCCAGAACACCAACACACACACACACATACAAGAAACACACAAACAATTTTTTCTTAAATACACTCCTCCCGTGTGAGTGTGTAATCTGTCTATGCAGGTGTGTAACAGATTTACAGTTAGACACTGAGACATTGCCATGCACACACACACACACACACACCAGTGTGGTTTTGGGTTTTGTCCCAAATACAGACCTGCTGTGAGATCTGTGCGAGCCAGATTTATCAAATTACATTGTCTTTCTCTCTCTCTCTCTCTCTCTCTCTCTCTCACACTCACACACACACATACACGCATGCGCTCAACATGAAAACATTGTTCTTACCATTGGAACAATGGAAATTGTGTGTGTGTGTGTGTGTGTTTGTGTTTCAGCATGGATTGTAGACATTCCTGCTTTCCTCCGTTGTGTCCTCATTACCCGAGTGAGAGGGTCGGGACTTCGCTACGCTTCTGTAAATTGAGGTCTCGAAGGTGTGAGCTTTTCATTCGCTCTCTACAAAACACCATTTTCCCACAATGCAATGGAACAGCAAGTTACAGCTCTTTTTTTCCACAGAGAGACCAAACGCTCGATAAACAGAGTGTGGACCTGGGTTTATATGTCTGTCTATCTATATATCTCACTCTCTCTCTTTCTTTATATATATATATATATATATATATATTTTTTTTTTTTTTAATTAATTTTATTTGTATAGCGCTTAACAATGGACATTGTCACAAACCAGCTTTACAGAAATAAATACATTCAGGATATAAATTGTAAATGTATGAACTATTATCTCTATTGAGAAAGCCAGAGACAATGGTGGCAAGGAAAAATTCCCTGAGACGATATAAGTAAGAAACAATGAGAGGAAGCAGACTCAGAAGGGACTCCTCATCTGGGTGACAACAGTGCAATTATAAATAAACCCCTTCTATAACTGTGTACTACATAGACAAATAGATCAAAATTGTAACCAAGAAATTCATTACAGTTTTCACATGAAGTCTGTTTTGTTGAATCTATCCACTGTCCACTGATGGAGACCTGAGTGCAAAACTGCTTGCAGCAACTGCAGTCCCAAAGCAACCACAGCAATCGCAATCCCAAGCCTTCACAGTATAACTGTCCATATGAACTGTAGTCCAAAGCCGTCTTCACAGTCCTCAAGCAACAACATCCCCAGCAATCCCAATGATCTTCAGGCCATCCATGTGGGGCCACCCCCAGCAGCAGGGAGCGATCTCTGACCGATGAAAACTCCAACCGGAAGTAGAGCGTCAGGATGGATCAGGCAGGTCCGGAGAGCAGAAGTAGTCAAGATCACTGGTATCTCAGGAGTAGCATGTGTAGCTCGACAGAGAGAGTGAGACAGAGAGGGAGAGAGAGGCAGCGAGGGGGGACAAAGGGGGGAGAGAGGGGGAGAGAATGTTAGGTATGCTTTTTGTCCCATAATGGTTAAAGACAATGTACCTTCCATGCAGAGTGCAAGCACGGACTCCGGCAAGTCTAGCTATGACAGCATAACTGAAAGGGAGAGCCAGAAGGTAACACAGATATGAGGGCGCCCTGGGACATTAAGTGGCCAGCCACTCCACCATCAACAAACCTGAGTGAATGCGTGAGAGTTGGGGGTGGGGGTGATGTTGCAGCATCCAAACATCCCAGTTCACCAAAACTTTCTATGGCTGTGAACCCTCCAGATCTGCTCTCTACACTGATCAGCCATAACATTAAACCACTTATGGGTTAAGTGAATAACATTGATTATCTCTTTACAATGGCAGCTATCAAGGGGTGGAATATATTAGGCAGCAAGTGAACAGTCAGTTCTTGAAGCTGATGTGGTGGAAGCAGGAAAAATGGGCAAGAGTAAGAATCTGGGCAACTTTGACAAAGGCCAAATTGTGATGGCTAGATGATTGGGTCAGAGAATCTCCAAAACAGCAGATCTAGTAGGGTGTTTCCATTATGCAGTGATTAGTACCTACCAAAAGTGGTCCAAGGAAGGACAAGGGTCATGAGTACCCAAGGCTCATTGATGCACGTGGGGAGCGAGGATAACCTGTCTGGTCCAATCACACAGAAGACCTACTGTAGCACAAATTGCTAGTGAACTAACGACAGGGTCATGGGCGCCCAAGGCTCACTGATGCGCGTGGGGAGTGAAGGCAAGTCCGTCTGGTCTGATCCCACAGAAGAGCTATTGTAGCACAGATTGCTGAAAAGTTAATGCTGGTTATGGTAGAAAGGTGTCAGAACACACAGTGCATTGCAGCTTGCTGCATATGGGGCTGCGTAGCTGCAGACTGGTCAGAGTGACCATGCTGAAAGCACCTACAATGGACATGTGAGCATCAGAACTGGACCATGGAGCAATGGAAGAAGGTAACCTGGTCTAATGAATCGCGTTTTCTTTTACATCTTGTGGATGGCCGGGTCCATGCGTGTTGATTTCCTGGGAAAGAGATGGCACTAGGATTCACTATGGGAAGAAGGCAAGCCAGCAGAGGCAGTGTCATGCTCTAGGCAATGTTCTGCTGGGAACCTTGGGTCCTGGCAGTCATGTGGATGTTACTTTGAAATGTACCACCTACCTAAACATTTTTGCAGATCAAGTACACCCCTTCATGGCAACAGTATTCCCTAATGGCAGTGGCCTCTTTCACACACACTCTTTTTTCACACTGCAAAAATTGTTGAGGAATGGTTTGAGGAACATGACAAAGAGTTCAAGGTGTTGACTTGGCCTCCAAAGTCCCCAGATCTCAATCCTATTGAGCATCTGTGGGATGTGCTGGACAAACAAGTCCAATCCATGAAGGTCCAACCTCACAACTCACAGGACTTAAAGGATCAGCTGCTGATGACTTGGTGCCAGATACCATAAGCCACCTTTGGGGTTTTGTGAAGTCCATGCCTCAATGGGTCAGAGCTGTTTTGGCCGCACAAAGGGGACCTACACAATATTAGGCAGGTGGTTTTAATATTATGGCTGATCGGTGTAGACCCTTCAAGACTCTCAGACAGGAACTTGAACAAGAGAAAGCTTTTGATCATGTTGATCACACCTACCTTGTTAATGTGTTGAAGGAATTTGTTTTTGGACGAAATTTTATTAAATACAAACTGCTGTATACAGGATCCTCCTGTCTAGTAAAGTAGAAGATGGTCTAAGTAGGCCATTCCAGGTTGGGAGGGGTGTCCGACAGGGTTGTTCCCTTTCAGGTCAGCTGTACACACTAGCAATAGCACCTCTACTATCACTACTACATAGCAGGGTGAAGGGAGTGAGCACAGACAAATATCACAGTGTCAGCTTATGCAGATGACATGACAATAATCATCAGTGATGGGCAGGACATACACCATATGGCCAAAAGTATGTGGACACATGACGTTAACACCCATGTACAGTAAGGGTCTTTCTATTGCCAGAAAGTTGGAAATACATAATTGTCTAGAATGTCTTTGTATGCTGTAGCATTAAGATTTTACTTCACTGGAACTATGGGCCAATGTCAAATGTGTTCCATAATGACAATGCACCTGTGCACAAAACTAGGTCCATAAAGACATAGTTTACCAAGGATGTTGTGGAAGAACTTGAGTGGCATGCACTGAACATTGTCCTGACCCAGTGAACAACTCTGGGAAGAAATGGAACACCAACTTTGCACCAGGCCTCCCCACATGCCATCAGGGCTCAACCTCTTGTGCTCTTGTGGCTGAATGGGAACAAATCCCACAGCCACATTCCAAAATCTAGTGGAATGCCTTCCCAGAAGAGTGGATCCTTTGGCTACTTATGGGAGGGCTATGTCAGCTAAAGTTAACTGAGGATAAAGTGGGGCATTCCTATATGAGTCTTGGAGAGCCAGAGAGCCAGAATGCTAGGCAGGGCATCCTAAAATCTGTGACCAACAAACTGGAAAAATGGAAGTGGCTACTATCATACTATGGTGTTGTGTCCTACAGAGGAAGGATGCTCATAATCAACAATCTGACATCATTCACTTATTGGCACTGGCTGGCTGTGCTCAATGCTCCAGCTTGTTCACTGCCTGAAATTCAACAGGGCTGGTGGAATTCTTCTGCTCTGCATATCGCTAAAGGCTAAAAGCTGTAATCTTAAACCTACCTACTTACGAAGGAGAGCAAAGCCTCATTAGCAGCATTCCAACTCAAATCTGATCAGAGATTGTTATATCATTCAGATGTCTGAGAGAATGGCAGTGTGCGCACTACTTAGATGAGCTGGAGACATGGGGCTGGAACGGCAGCACTTCCTCATGGACACCATGAACTTTTCCAGTCTTTGTAATGCCTCACCCCCATGTTCCTCTATACCTCTTTGCCCATTTGTCTATCTGCATGTCTTTCCACCTACTGTAGGTTGACCACTGTCTGTATGCATCCACATATGTTCAGTCTCTGTCTATCATCTACCTATCTATCTGATTTTCTGTTTGTATCCATCTATCATTTCATTTGTCCATCAATCTCTCTGTTTGTCTTTGTCTTTATTCTGCTGCCTGTCTGTCTATGTGTCTGTCTCTCAACCCATCTATCTATCCATCTAGGTCCATCTCTCTATCCATCTATGTATCTTTCTGTCTTTATATACATGGATAAGTATTCACCCGTTGCTGTGAAACCCCTAAATTAGTTCTGGTGCAAGCAGTTGGCATCAAAATCACACAAATAGTTGACTAGAGTTGACCTATCACATAATCTCTGTATTAATCTAGAGCTGATAGAGATCTTTATCTAAACAAACAGCATCATGAAGACCAAAGTGCTATAAAAACAAGTCCTGGAAAAGTATCAATCAAGGTTTGGTTATAAAAAATGTTCCCAAGCATTGAACATCCAAAGCATTATTAAATAAATTATTAAAAAAATTTAAAGAATATGGCACAACTACAACTCTGCCTAGAGGAGGCTGTCCACCAAAAGTCAAAGACCGGGTAAAGAGGGCATTAGTCAGAGAAGCAACTAAGAAGCCAAGGGTACTGCTGAACAAAATGCTACCACCACCATGCTTTTCAGTGGGGATGGTGTTCTCAGGGTGATGAGCAATGTTGGGTTTCTGCCAAAAAATAGTGCTTTGTGTCAAGGCCAAACATTTCACTTTTGGTCCCATCAGACCAGAGAACCATTTTCCACAGTTTGCTGAGTCGCTAACATTATTTAGTTTATCAACAATGGCTTTCTTCTCACCACTCTGCCATAAAGTCCAGCTTTGTGGAGAGCCCAGACAATGTACTAAGCTATCATATGAGCTCTACATCTCTCCAGCTCCTTCAGATTTACCCTTGTCCTCTTGGTCTGTGTCTTTCTGCATCTGTCTCTCTCTGTCCATCTGTATGTTATCTATAACCTATTTGCTGGGTACAGTGATGAACCTATCTGATGTTAACACAATTCTGTCATATATAAAATTCAGATGTCTGTATGATGTGTTCTCATCCTCATCCAGCTGTTTGTGTTACAATAACACACAAAACTCAATTACATGTTTAATTTTCTCCAGTTGGGAGTGTATGCGTCAGCTGTGATGGCTTATAAAGTTGATTCTATTTTAATCGTCATCTCACATGCTGCAGTCTCTCCGGAGACTCACATACAGTCTCTGTCATATAATGCTCATTAAAAATCCACTGATGAAATGCCACTGTCTCTCTAACAACTCATTATTATTTACAGTTAACACAAACAACTGGCAGTATAATTAATATTTAATCTTTCTGGAAGGATCAACACACACATATATATATATATATGTACAAACATGTAGAATAATGCATTGGGTAAAATGATAAATGAATAAATGAAAATGATAATTCTAAACCTTTATTAGGAACACCTGTACACCTGCTCATTCATGCAATTATCCAATCAGCCAATTATGTAGCCCTGTAGCCATAAAACCCTGCAGATACATGTCAAGAGCTTCAGTTATCACTCACATCAAAACACGACACAGAACGGGAAAAAAATTGAGCTCAGTGAATTAGACCATAGCATGTTTGGTGGTGCCTCTAGTCTTCCATTTACACAGAATGATGAAAAAAAAACAATGGAACTGGAAAAACTTAGATGATGAGAGAGGACAGATTGGTTCGAGCTAACAGGAAAACTATGGTAACTCAAATAATCACTCTTTACAACCATGGTGAGCAGAAAAGCATCTCAGAATGCTCAAAACGCCAAATCTTTAGGAGGATGAGCTACGACAGCAGAAGATCACATTGAGTTCCACTCCTGTCAGCCAAGAAGAGGAATCTGAGACTACATTGGAAAGTGGACAGTTGAAGACAGCATTTTACCATTAATGTAGACAAATAATGGTAGTAAATAAAATATAGTAAATATGAAATAAAACTACCTTGCATGTTCAAATAGATGTCTTATAAAATATATCTAGAATCTTAAAATGCATAAGACAAAATCAACATGTAAGATTGATTAAAACCATAAAAACCTTTATGATAGATCTATAATACGTATATAAATATAAAGAAGGCAAAACAAGAAAAAAGCGATTAAAATGCTAATATGCTAGTGTTAGAAAAGAAAAAAAAAGAAAACGACTTTTTGCTGAATAATGAATGTCTGTAAAGTATGTTCATCTAAGACAGTAGACTATAAAGGAAATATTATGTAGATTTAACATTTCAGTGAGATCATGACGAGAAGCTGTTGGTTTTTTTCCCTGCTAAAGCTTCAGTTACTTTGAGAAACGAGTGAAGATCAAAGAGGGATCAAACAGCCAGACAGTTTTCTCTTTTCTGTCACCTCATTTTCTCTCATTTGTCTCAGACTGA
Source organism: Pangasianodon hypophthalmus (assembly GCF_027358585.1). NCBI lineage: Eukaryota > Metazoa > Chordata > Actinopteri > Siluriformes > Pangasiidae > Pangasianodon > Pangasianodon hypophthalmus. The sequence goes on from NC_069735.1 coordinate 4,054,750, forward strand.
GACAGATTGATCCCCCCCGTATGCCTGTCCTTCTGACTCCTACAGCTGTGAGAAATGCTTTTATATATATATATATATATATATATATATATATATATATATATATATATATATATATATATATATTTATATATATATATATATATTTCCTTACTTTCTTTCTTTTTACTTCTTTCTCCTTGTTCATTATTAATATAATTCATTTAATTCTTTCCTTTTCCTTTTTCATTTCTTTCTTTCTCTATCCTCTTACAGATGTTTCAAAAGAGTCAGATGTTCACACAACAATTATTCTTTCATTTAGGAGATTATTTATTTCTCTTTATCCTCCTTTTTTAACTTTATTTCTTTCCTTTTTTCTTTTTACTTTCTCCTCTTTCTTATTTATTACTTTCTATTTTCCTTTTTTTTTTTACTTCTAATTCCTTTTCATATTTTGACTGTATTTGTTGCTATTTCTTTCGCTCTTATTCCTGTAATTGTTATTTCGCTCTTTATCCTGTAATTGTTTCCTGTAAATATTGTAATTTGTTTCTTTTGTATTTCTTTCTTTCTTTCTTTCTTTATCCTCTTAGAAAAGTTTTCAAAGGTTCAGATGTTCACAAAGCAATTATTCTTTCATTTAGTAGATTATTTATTTCCCTTTGTCCGTCTCTTTCCTTTTCTCCCCTTTTTTGTTTCTCCTCTTTCTTTTTTTTATTACTTTTATAGTACTTCCTTTTCTTACATTTCTTGTATTTGTTGCAATTTCCTTACTTTTTGCTTTTTGTTACATTTGTTTCTTTTGTTTTCCTTTATTTCTATTTTCTTTTAATTTATTTGCTTTCCTAAAAGCTCCTTTCCTGTTGCCTCCTTGACTTGATCCATTTCTGAGTTCTCTGAGGAGCTTCTAATATATTTATTTCACTCTCTTCCACAAAAACTGACAACTGTTTTTAAAGTGTATTTTTAAGGCCAATGAATACAGAAGCAGCATCAGAATAAAACGCTGCACGTGCACTTTGTTAGCGTTTAGATTTCATCGCTTTACCAGAGTGATGCAGTGGTCTCAGGAGAATCTCTACAGTGTTGTCGGAGTTTCCTCAAATGCGGTGTGTGTGTGTGTGTGTGTGTGTGTGTGTGTGTGTGTGGTGTATACTCCTCCATCCCCACTGACCAATAAAGCCAATCCTCCAGAATACACCAGTGTCAGAGCACAGTGATTTATTGAGCATAGGTCTCGGCCTCACACAATTACTTTCACTCATACTGTGTGTGTGTGTGTGTGTGTGTGTGTGTGTGTGTTTGCGTGTGTACATGAGCTATATGTGAGGGAAGCTAAAGAAAAAAAAGAAATGAAAATATAGTCCAGCAGAAATGTTCACACTGACAGATTTTGATTAAATTAACTGATATGCTTTAAATCAAACTCATAACATAATGTAGTACAGTATTTACAAAAATGCACTTTAATCATTTGAATCACAAAATTGTTAAACAATAAATGAATAATTATTTGTCAATATTTTTGATAATATTCATTTATTCACTATTTAATTGTTTTTTTCTATACAGTATATCAAATCAGTCTGTCTGAGGTAAAAAAAAAAAAATAATAACAAAACTAAAAATAACTAATCATTATTGCAATTTATTTATTATGTAAATTAGATATGGGATAAAACAATGCCTATATAATTAGATATTAGATATTTAAGTGAAATGTGATGGTAATAAACAGGAAATAATTACTAATAATAGCTAATTAACTAAACAAATAATGTGGCCTCATTTGTTGTGTTATTTTATTTTATTATTTTTATATTTTCTGTTGTTCCATGTGCTATTTTTTGCACTACTTGCATGTGTTTTTTATTTATATATTTTTCATGCCTTTTTTAAATGAAGGGTGCAAATACTTTTGCACTATGAAAGTAAATATTATGTCTTCGTCTTAAAATCAAACTATACATTGTGTACACATAGTTAAGCATTGGTAAATCATCATCCATTATATGTATACTTAGATGTGCTTTTATTTTTAGGAAGGGTGCCAATAATTTTGGAGTATCTTTTCCCTGTATTTTTTTTTTCTGTCTGAAATAAAATGCAGACGAGGAAAAAACAGCCTTGCTTGTAACTGTTCAGTGGAAATAAACTGTGGTGCTGAACAGATGTGCAGTTTAACAGATGTTTTGATGTCAAGTTCAAAGTGTTAATTAGGATTCGAGAGTGTTTTATCATATAAAAAAATCACACGTATATGGAGATCAAAGAGCTCAGATCTGGCACAGGACCATCAATTCTGCACAGGATTATGGGTAAAATGAGGTCTAATGCAAAACATTGAGTCTGATAATACAGAACAAAAAGAGAACTCTGCATTTGCATGTGCAGATATTTAGATTTATTATGATGATATTTACACAATATTTCGTAATTATTTTCTAATATACCACAATATTGTGTTCAAAACGTATCATTAAGGGATCAATATCACTAAAGAATGAATCTAAAAAACAACACAATATGGTATATTTTATAGGTAACAAAAAATGTACAGTTCACAATTTTTTTTTTTTTTCACAAAAATTTTACAGTTCACAATAATCCCCAAAGAAAACTAATTAGTTAACAATACAGGCAATTTATACAAAAAAGACGAGATAGAAGAATGAAAAGAAGAATGGTCAAAAACAAGGCTAGCTAACTAAGAGTGGAAACTGTCCCAAAACAAAGCTAGCTAGCTAATGTTAGAAACTGTATCAATATAAAACAAAGAACAAAGCTAGCTAGCTAATGTTACAAAAGGGGGAAAAAAAAGGCAAAGCTAGCTAGATAATATTAGAGAATATTTCAAAACAATGAAGCTAGCTAGCTAAGTCTAGAGAATGTCTCAAAACAAAGCTAGTAACTAGCTAATGTATCAAAATAAAGCTAACTAGACAATAGTGGGAGTGAGGGTGTGGCCAGGAACCGCTTGTGACTGGGAAGAGGAGTTGCAGAGAAGGAATGGATAACTGAATGAACACATACACTTGTCTGTTGGTCTGTATCTCTATCCATTTCTATGTCTGTCTATCTCACTCTCTGTGTATCTGTGTCTCTATCTATCTATCTATCTATCTATCTGGCTGACAGCATCTCGGTCTGTCTGTCAGTCTGTCTCTCTCTGCCTTTCTGCCTGTGTCTCTGTCTGTTCATCTGTGTGTGTGTGTACCCAACTGTCTCTGATGGTTTCGCTTCACCACACTCCATCCTTTGATCTTGGTTTTAATTATGTATTTGATGTAAACTGTAAAATTGCAATAAAAAGAAAAGACGGCAAAAAAAATCTATTGGAGCGTACATATAAACAGTTCAGAAAAATTCAATTAGTGGTGTTAAATGTGCAATTATACCTTCATTTATTTACTTTATTCCATTATCCAACATCCAAATGAAATATGCTAGCACTTTGACATGTTACAGCCTGGAAATATTCCATCACCATATAGTGTGTGTTATCGGTTTAGACTGATCTTATCATCACCGCACTGGTCACACACTTCTACACGGCCTCGTTACATCGGCAGCAGAAATTCATCAGTGCTTGGAAAGAGATATTAAAACCCAAACACATCTTGTCAGGATTCGTTCTTCACGCCAGGAGAGATGGAAGCAAACGGACGATGTGGTTATTCAGCTGTTCTACCCTGGGATGGCGGCCATGTTGGAGTGTCTCTGAGCGACAGTGGCCTTTTTCCCTCTAATTACAGCTATTATGTGCTGCTGCGGAACAGGTGCTCTTTCGGTAAACACAATTATCCACGATTCAGCATCTCATGTCCTGCCTGTCAGATAGCGCACTGACTACTCTGATTATTTACACACTGAGATTCCTGTTACTTAGATTTTAAGTGAAGCTCGTTAATGCGTTATTCATAATCAACCTGTTACTTTTTTTTTACATAAAACTACAGAATAGGTCAAAATTGAATTATATGTCCTGTATTGATTATTTTCACCTGCTTGAAATGTCCATCAGGATAGCAGGGGTGGGGGTGGGGCACTTCAATTGTTCTTTTTCCCATCTTCAACTGTCCTGTTTGGGTGAGCCTCTGTCCAGTGTAGTCTCAGATTCCTGTTCTTGGCTGACAGGAGTGGAAACCAATTTGGTCTTCATCTGTTGGAGCACTTCCACTTCTAGGTTTCGATGTGTTGAGCATTCTGAGATGCTTTTCTGCTCACCATGGTTGTAAAGGGTTGTTATTTCAGTTATCCTGTCCACTCGAACCAGTTCTGCCATTCTCTTCCGTCCTCTTTCATGAACAAGGTGTTTCCGCCCGCAGAACTGGATGTTTTTTGTTGTTGTTTTTTGCGCCACTCTGTGTAAACTCAAGAGGATGTTGTGTGTGAACATCCCAGGAGATCGGCAGTTTCGCAAATATTCAACCAGCCCATTTGGCACCAGCAACTATGCCCTGGTCAAAGTCATTGAGATGGTGCACTGTGAGAGGAGGATTTCTCACACAGGTAAATTTATAAATTATAGTTCCAATTACAGCTCCAAGTTTCTTTCATTTTAAATGAAGTAATAAGTACAAGCTGGGTTGAATTCTGTAATAGCTTTTGATGAAGTGATGAAATAGAACAGATAAGAGCAGAACTTTTGACCACCACTGCGGTGACATTTCCAGTCTGCCACAGAAAGAAGACTTTATTGAAATTTTTTCCCATAATGCCCTGGTTTCCAGCGGCGGTGATGGCGGGTGTTGGCAAAGGCGTGAGTGCACTCCATCCGTGCTGTTGATCAGACTAATGGGCCGTGCAATGGAACAGTCGGAGATGATGAGCTCTTCAGTCTGAACACCTAATGAGATGCTAACTCCTGCTAAGGCTTTTAGCTTAGAACTTTGCAAAAGATGATTTTTTTAATTATTTTTTTTATTATAATAAATAGCTGTTGCTTTTATAGAAAGTGGTGAAGCTCATATCACCTCACATACATATCAAAATTTCTGAAAGTATTAATTGCTTGCCAACTAAGATGAGTTTTTTTTTTTAATAAATTACACAAGATAATACAATCTGGGAGTGATAAGGCAAAAATATAATACTAAGTTACATTTTAATGATACACAACACACATCAAAATATTTATTTTTTATATTTCAGCAGAAAAAAAAACACAATAGTAAAATATTTTTTAAGACTCACATGCACTGGGTTGTCTTAAGTAATTATTATAAAGTTAAGAATTTGATCTGGGTATTAATACTAATTTGAATAAATACTGTATGGAAGATTACAGACTCTAAAATGCAACCTTAAAGACCAAACACCAAAAATGTGTTTTAAATCTTATCAGAAAAAAGAAAACCGTATATAGTGCACAACATGTAGCCTCTTTCTAGTGCACTATATATTAACTAGTAAGCCTGTTTCAGTCTTCCTGATAGTGATGATGTTATTAATATTATTAACATTAGTGATTTATTCCTCCAGTCTCTCTATCTCTCTCTATCTCAGTGTAAGCAGCTGCTTGGAGTTTTCTGCTGAGGCTTTTTAAAAACCTATTTATCCCCTCGCAGGCTGCCAAGAGGAAAACCAGCACTTCTGCTCTGTTATTCTTTCCCTCCCTCTCTCTCTCTCTCTCTCTCTCTCTCTCTCTCTCTCTCGCTCTCTCAGGCAGTTTGTGATATCATGCTGAGCTTACAGACGCTTCCAACCTGTCTCATTCTCAGGCCGCGGATCAGACGCCATTTCCTGTGCCCGTAAAATGAAAATGTGTATTTCTGAGCTTTTCCTACCCATCCCTTATTGGTGTTATGAGCACAATACAATAGTATACCTAGAAAAACAATACATTCACTGTCCACTTTAATAGAAACACCTGTACACCTGCTCATTTAGGCAGTTATCTAATCAGCCAATCATGTGGCAGCACAATGCAAAAAATCATGCACATACAGGTCAAGAGCTTCACATCAAACATCAGAATGGGGAAAAATGTGACTCTGATCTCCTGGGATTTTCACACACACAACAGTCTCTAGAGTTTACACAGAATTGGGCAAAAAATGAAAAACATGGAGTGAGCAACAGTTCTGTGGGTGGAAATGCCTTGTTGCTAAGAGAGGTCAGAGGAAAATGGCCAGATCTTCCAGCAAGGATATAGTAACTCATAATCACTCTTTACAACCGTGGTGAGCAGAAAAGCATCTCAGCATGCACAAAACATCGAACCGTGAGGTGGATGGGCTACAACAGCAGAAGACCACAGTGGGTTCCACTCCTAGAGTCATCCAAGAACAGAAATCTGAGGCTATCATGGGTACAGGCTTACAAAAACTAGACAACTGAAGATTAGAAAGAAAAAAAGTCACCTGGCCTGTTTCCAGTCTCCAGTCAACTGTCCAGTTTTGGTGAGTCTGTGCCCATGATAGCCTCAGGTTCTTGTTTGGTTGACAGGAATGGAACCTGATGTGGTCTTCTGCTGTTGTAGCCCATCCACCTCAAGGTTTGACATATTGTGCATGCTGAGATGCTTTTCTGCTTAACATGGTTGTAAAGAGTGCTTATTTGAGTTACTATAGCCTTCCTGTCAGCTCAGACCAATCTGGTCATTCTCATCTGATCTCTCTCATCATCAAGGTGTTCAGCCTGCAGACCATCAGCTCACAGGACATTTTTTTTTGTTTTTTTCACACCATTCTGTGCAAACTCTAGAGACTGCTGTGTGTGAAAATCCCAGAATATTAGCAGTTTCTGAAATACCCAAACCAGCCCAACTGGTACCAACAACCATGCAAAGTAACAGAGATCACATTTTTCCTCATTCTGATGTTTTTTTTTTTTTATGTGAACATTAACTGAAGCTCTGGACCTGTATGTGCATGACTATGCATTGTGCTGCTGCCACATGATTGGCTGATTGGATAACTGCATAAATGAGCAGGCGTACAGGTGTTCCTGTTAAAGTTCCAGTTAGTGTATATGCCGCAAACCCGGGGGCGAGTCTTGCTCTATAGTATCAGGGTTTGCATCTTCACACAAAGAATTTTCTTTTTTATCCATTGCTTGGTGGAGAAAAATGGGTGGAGTTTATTCATTTAGAAGGGGGTGGAATTGGTGGTTATGTTACAGACACTTCTCATTTACAACTGGCTAGAGAATTTCATCTACATCAAAGCATATATTCTCACAAGCCATTCATCATGGGGAAAAATGCCATGAATGTTGCCATACTTCTGTCTCAACATCTCCACAGGCTTCTACCATTGTTTCCATTGGTTGTAAGGGTTGCGATCATACTCTTTTCATCTCCAAGAGGAAAAGAACTCCTCAATTGGATTCAGGAAAGGAGAATATGGTGGCAGGAACACCATCCTGGAACACCATCCACTCTCGCAACAGCACTGAATGGTGGAATTGGACATTGTTCCAAACAGCTACAAAATTTTGCTCCATTTGCTCTTGGTCAACCTGTAGAAAGAGAATTTCACTGAGGGCGTTTAGAATCCTTTGTGTTGTACAGCCCCAAGAAAGCATTGTTTGCCACAACACCAGTGGTTGAAATTGAGGTGCAGTTGGGGGTTCGGTGCCTTGCTCAGGGGCCTCACCTCAGTCGTGGTATTGAGGGTGGGAGAGAGCGCTGGTCATTCACTCCCCCCACCTACAATCCCAGCCGGACCCGAGACTCGAACCCACAACCTTCAGGTTCACCTTCGGGTTGTAAGTCCGACTCTCTATCCATTAGGCCATGACTGCCCCAGGAACATTTACAGTAGAGAACTAGAACTAGTTGGGCTGAACTCTCTGCCCAGCTTCTCTCAAGCCACCCTAATTGACCATGATTTATTTCATGGTCAATTAAGGTGACTCTCATTCCATTTGAAACCCATCTGTACCCTTTCCTTCTACCTCTCCTCCTTCCTCTTGCTCCCTGTTGTTCCCTTCCTTTCTGTTCACGTCTTCATAGATTTTCTTCTCTTGCTCTTTACAATACACCATTGCCCTCCACTCTACCATCTCTTTTTCCTCTACTCCTTCTCCTCTTCCTACACCCTCTCCTCAAATTCGGCTCATCTCTTTCTACCTCTTCCACTCTTCCTCTCTCTCTCTCTCTCTCTCTCTCTCTCTCTCTCTCATGAATACCCTTCCTCTACCTTCTCCATCACCTCTCACTCTTACACTTCTTCCTTTTCCCCTTCTAATTCTTGTTCTTATTCTTTGTCATTTTTTTCATTTTCCCTTTCATAGTTGTTGTAATTGTGATAGTTGTGTAAACAATTTGGAAAATTGCATTTCCTGTGCTATGTGTATTACTAATTCAGCAGATATCAATTTTGGGCTAAATTGGGCGAAAGAAAACATACCATGTGCAGCTGAGAATTTAACAAATAACAGAGTTATGTTTGTTGTGCTTTTCTTGATAAATGAATGTTCTGATTGGCTATATGAACTATTGTGAAAACATTGAAGAATTTTGTGTACAGAGTTAATTTGAAAATGATGCATGTACTTTGTAAATTGTATGAAATTGACAAAAACTTACAATCAGTTTAGAACAATTACAGTGCTCAGATGGCTGTTTAAATTGTTTTGAGAGCATTGACCTGAGTTTGGAGAAATGTGTCAAATCGATCGAGGAAAAACTGTAAGCTGACAGGCACCAGTGAGAAATCCGGCACAGCTGAAAAAAAGCTTCTTGTTAAACTATTCACTATTCTTGACATATAGCCAGTCCACCAAGTTACACTAAAGTTGTTTAGATTGGGGGGTGGGGGGGTTGGCGTATTATTTACTGTTGTGTAAATCAGTCAAGCGCTGTAACATGCTGTCTGTCATGCGCTGTAACAGTCAAGCGCTGTAACATGCTGTCACTCTGACGTCTTGTTTCAAAAGGAAATATGCCAACATATGGAATCAAACTATGGCTCTCAGGCTATTTTATGGGGCCAAGAAATGTTCACTCACAAATGTTGGATCATCAGACATGTTGGATCTGGATTACTTATTAAGACAGAAATATATACCATGTGGAGTGGTTCAATATGTCAACAAGCATCCTTCCTCTTGTAAAAGCAATTCAATTAAAGCCTTTATGAGTCAGAGTGAAACAGGAAGTGCATGCTCTTGACAAATTCTACCACTCCTCCACATTCAATATTCTGACTCCTGCTACACAACCTTTTTTTTTTTTATATTTCCCCACTTCCCCACCTGCTATCCAACCAGTATAATGATAAACCACTTGTTCATGTTGGACTCCACTGTTGTTTTGAAATGCGTTTATTTTTGTGCATTGTTCTCTAACACAATCACTCAAGGTAAATGACAGAAATACAAAAGCCTCAATCAAGCCTTAGACAAGAACCCTTCAAACCAAAAAAAAAAAAAAAAGAAGAAAAAAAAAACAAACATTTTGATTCCAAAAACAGTGCACCTTCTTCTAAATCACAATTTAACAAAAAATTTAACCACCCACTGTTACGATTTATAATAGTACGGCTGGTGATAGGATGTGCTGTTGTTATCATGACAAAATGGCACAATAACATCAGTATTTATTTCATCCTTTAATATTCTGCTCAACATTTTTATAGAGTGCCTTTTTTATGTAAACAAATTTATCTTGTTAACAAATTTATTTAACTTAATTTATGGAGCTATGTATTGTAATTAAAAAAATAAAAAAATGTGGTGATCAGCCAATGATAACCCTGTAAAATGCCTGCTAAAACCTGATTGGTTGATGGCAACCATTTTTTTCAAGTAATCAAGTCATACATCACAAAACCATTACATGCTAGTATGCAGATATTGAATATTATATTATACTATTGAATATTACATCACCCCCTACCGAGCTACATGCGTCAATTGGTAGGCTAACTCAAAATCATCAGCTATAGACTTGTGTCAAATTTGGTGTCAATAGGCAGAAGAGTTACAGAGATGTGATCTCACTTCCTGTTTAGTGTATTTGCACTAGTTGTATTTGTTTAGTTATGAGTAAACACCTTCAAATATGAAAAACCTACTCAGGTTTTCTGACTTTCCAAGTTTGATTAATATTCAGTAAAAGGTGTAGGAGGAAAAGAAAAAGAAAACTATGAACCAAAAAAAAAAACCCCTGAATTTTGCATATTATGCAAATTAGCTCAAAATTTATGAGGCCGGAGTTCAATCGTTTCTGAAGCGTTTTGTTTGGTTTGAGCCGGTGAATGAGATGAAACATAAGCTGAATTTTTATTTTACGCTTCCAGAGATAAGACTCAAAATGCAAAACACTGCTCTATACTGTGACCATCTGACCGAATGACATCATCTCACTTGTGTGGAGGAAAGTTTCACGTCTCTATGCTTTATGGTTTAGTCTGCATGATTCAATTTTAGGAAGAAAAAGAATAAGAAGATACAGTAAATCTGAATAAAAAAGTGTCCCTGTTCTCAGTGCTTGGACCCCTATTCTTTTTACAGTTTCTTTTTTTTTAATGGATAAAACTGACCAACTCCACTGTCACAATTCTGATGTTTGAATCAAATTTTTCCAACAACTGCTTCAGTTTTCATTTGATTGTTAAACCGTTTATAAACATAAAAATAAACATTAAATTAAAGAGGTAACTGTAGTAATGTATTTAAAATAATATTGAAATAACACATTTCTGCACATCGCTCAAGGTGTTTATGAGCCTATTTTCTAGCTGATCCATTCGAGATTCCAGTGTGTGAAATTGATGCTCTTGTCTCGTGTTCAGCTCAGAGACAATTAACCTAAAAGCATTCATAGGTGTCACATGGTTTATAAATGATCTCCCAGCAGTGGTTTTTGGACCCAGGGGATTCCCATTCCAGCACTGTCAGGTTCCACATGGTGCCAACATTCCACTCGGCGACTGTTCTGCAGCTCTCCTTGACTGATGAACCCCATATGTGCTTTACGCATCATAATTTCCCACAAACAGGTGAATGTGCCAGTTTATTGGCGGTTTCACACTTCACTAAGTGGGGGGTCTGTTAGCGAATCTGGCACCATCATGGCCAACTATGCCAGGCTCAATGCCAAGCAGTACACCAGGCGGCTAAAATGCCAATGTGCTCATCTGAAACATCGACTTCCAGCTCAATTAAGCACAGTTTGCAGAGTGCAGCCTGATTTTCTGCACAAATCCACTTCCTGCAACAAAATAATGGCTAGGAACTTGTTACCCTAATCAATTTCGATGAAGACAGTATGTCAAGAAGCAGAAAGAGATGCTGACGTTAGAGGCAGGCACAGGTCAGGTCCACCAGAATTGATGAATTCTGCTGAAAAACATGCAGAGAACACACTTACATTTTCAGTCTCAAGGCCATTTCATACCATATACATTACACCAAGACTGCATTCAATTCCATTTTAACAAGCATTTCAATTCCAACTAGTTAAAGGCACCTTAGTGCTGCCCATGTTTTACACTTTATCTCTGTTTTTTTTTCTTTTCTTCACTCACATGCCTGAGTAAGGTGTAAATTTTCTATATGCTGTGCAGTTCATTTAAAATGATAATCTACAAGATGTCATGATTGTGCAACTGTAGCTCCATAGCAAAGTGTTTGTACACCATGAAATACTCATTTTACACCAGCATGGGAAACAAAATAAACATAAGCATATATTACTCATTGTCTCACTGTCTCATGTCATGTATTAAGCTGAATGGTTTTGTAATGACAGCTGGCAGATCGCTACAGACAAAATAGGCTTATTAATGAAGAGAGCTAGAGAACAAACACCAAAGTGAGTCCTTCTGCTTCTTTTGGTTTTTGGGCATGTTACATCCAATCTGTTGTATTAATGTTCTTCATGGCAGTTTAGTAAAAAAAAAAAAAATGCATGTAGCTGTGTACTATTCTGGCATGTAGAGCAGAATGCCCTTATATACTACTATAACATATGTGTGTAGCCATGTGAATAACAAACTGAAGGGCGTTTATACAGGAAACTAAGGAGTTGAACAACAGGTGAGTAGAATTAGTAAATGGGACCGTTTAATTGGGATGGCTATGAGGAGGCGTGGCTGAGGGTGGGTGTGGAAATTCTGCCAGCTCTAAAACCAGGCTTACTTCATTAATGATTAAGCAATAAACTCTCTCGAATATCTCTCTTGAACCCCCCAACATTTACTAGAAATGTAAATTCTGACAATCAAATACTGGAGTTTCCAAATATAGATTAAAATCAGAGTGTGCTGTTGCTCTTTCTTCTGCCGGTAGCTTGTACAGAAACGCAGCAGAGATGCATCTGGTATTTATTGACTGAGATCTTGACGGAATGCTTATGCAAAGTGTCTGGTGTGAATTCAGGGTCAGATCTCGTTCAACAGTGCAGTACTGCAAAAATACAACGTGCATCATAACGCCAGCCATTATCATATATTAGATTAGCAGCTAATGTTTTATTTATCTATCACTGGAAACAAAGGGAAAAAAATCAAGATACACACATACACTCACGGGCCACTTTAATAGAAACACTGGTAGACCTGTTCATTCATGTAATTATCCAGCCAATCATGTGCCAGCAGCACAATGCATAAAATCATGGAGATACAGATCAAGAGTGTCAGTTAATGTTCTCATCAAACATCAGAATGGGGAGAAAATGTGATCTTAATGCTGTTATAGCCCATCTGCCTCAAGATTCAACATGTTCTGCATTCTGAGATGCTTTTCAGCTCACCACGGTTGTAACGGGTGGTTATTTGAGTTACCATAGATTCATACAGGTGTTCTTGTTAAAGCCCTGAACAGGCATTCCTATTCAAATATTAGAATATAAAAGCTTGGAAAAAAATCTGGAACTCTTTCATGAGGAAAACTGAAGAAATGTTAGTCAGGCTAACAGCACTTTTTCCTAGTTTACCATGTAACCAATGCTTTTATTTAGAACCACTCTTCATCCACAGCTCTATATTCTTATCTGTAATATACAATAATTACAGAATGAGTCACCAGAATGACAGATGTCGAGTTCCTTTAAGCTATAATCAGTGGCTGATTGTGTGTTCTTCACCTGGTTTAGCCAAGCATTAAATAAAACTTCAGAATTCAGAAATTCTTTTAACTCTCATTTTGGTTGCTTTTATGCTTTTTCCCCAGACGTTGTCTGAAGATTAAAATGATATTCCCTGAGGGGTTGTTAAAGTGTAATAACAAGCAGAAAATGTTCTTTGGAGTGCAGCCTTCTTTGTTATTTGAGAGAACCAATAAGAACCGATAATAGTCAGGATTTAACACATTGAAATAAATAAGGAACATGCTATCGATTAGTTTCTTCACCAGTTAAAACCTTTACATGTTACTGCTCAGTTGGCTAAAATTACACTTAATAATGGTTACCTACTACATACAGAAACACAATTATGCGACTTTTAAACATTAAGGCTCAAATTTGGTAGCTAGTTTTACAAGAAGTGTAGATTAGCTAAATGTAAACATCTAGCTAGCTAATAGTACCATGAAATAAGGTATTTTAAATATGGTAAATTAAATATAGATAGCTGGATAGTGGTCATTGGAGTACATAAATTCTCTTTGTGGTCATCTACTATCACTGTACAATGCTGTTGCCATTTCATTTACTAGATAATAATGATGATTAAAGCCAACATTAGCAGAATGCTAGCTCCCTAATGGAAGAATAGGGATCTCATTAATATTACAATTCAAACAAGGAATAAATACGACTTTTTTTTTTTGGTCAAGTTAAATGTACTTGTCTACCTAGCTCAAAAAAGGTAGCTTAAATTGTCTATATTAGCAAACACCAGATAACTAGCATGTCACAATGCTAATCTGCTGCAGTTCTGGCTAACTTTTTGGAGTATTATCAAACTGGGTGATGCACGAAGACACTGTTTTATACTCCTGCATATAAAAAAAAAAGAAAAACAAAGAAAATTTGCGACTCTTTATCATTCATTAATTCTCTTTTTTCCTTGTTGAGACAGATAATTATCTTTTGCTTTCTCACTAATCGCTAACTATCCCACGCTTCAGAAGCGCCTCACATTCTCCGATTCTCTGATGGGAAGAGGTGTTTTGGCGAGAGCTCTGCTGCAGAGGGCCACGCTAACGCACTAACAGGCTGCTTCCCGCTCCGCCTGCAGCCAGTCTCTAAAGACTCGACCAATCACACACACACTCAGCGTTTAACACTTCAGTCCTCCCAGTGCGGCGCTTTCACTCCGACTGTGCGCTAAAAAGCAGAAAGTGCCGAGATTACAGGCAGAGACACTATCATGGGTCAGTTCCACCCAAATCGATAGGCTCTACTGAAAAACACACAGAGAACATTCATTTATTTCTCATATTCTCAGTCTCAGAAACTTGTTCAACAACACAGAACTCAGACCATAATTCTGCTAGACATTATCAGACATTAGTGAAAGAAAGATAGCTCGAGTGTGAAACTTGAAACTTTAGACCAGGGCTCTTCAATCTGATCTGCAAAGGGCCAGTGTGGCTGCAGGTTTTCATTACAGCCAAAATGGAGGCACATTTGATAGCAGATAATAGAATAAAGTGAGCTGATTAAACAAGTGGAATCAGGTGTGGCTCCTGCTTGTTTGGAATGAAAGCCTGCAGCCACACTTGCCCTATGTGGATAAGATCGAAGACCCCTGCTTTAGACCCTGAACTCGTCCTGTCCTTTCCGATCAACTCCGTTAGGCCATAAACCAGCTCACAGTGTGTATAGTGCTAATCCAGGAAGCTAATCAACGTTATTGTGAACTCTGGACAAAGGACCCTATGTGTGCGCCCCAGCTAATCACACCCACACTTATCCACTCAATGTAGGGCATGAGTCAAGGAGGGCACTTATAAAAATCCAAGCCTTTTATAAGAGGTCCGTTTATGATAAGTGTTAAACGCAAATGTTAAACGTCCAATTAGCAAATAGCCTGTAATCGTAGCTAGCAAAAAAAAAGAGGGGGCAAAAGGGTACTTTTCTGAGCACTCGGCCAAAAACGTTGGAGATTCTAAGAGCTCATTATGCATCTTAAAGTGAATAGTGAGGACCAGGCATGTCACAACCTCCTGACCCCATGCTATTTTCTATAAAGAGTGTATAAAGAGCTGACGCCAACCATAGCATGTAAAGTGCTATTGTCCATGAAAAGAAGGGCATTATGGGAGCTGGCTTGGAGCAGCCACTTCCCAATGACATTCTAGTGAAAAATAGTCCGAAAATTGTATGATGTGAAGTGTTTAATCTGCTGGTGCACTTTCACTTCAATCCATTTCCTAACAGAAGTCAGAGAAAGGTCACACTCAGCACTAATCATTAAATGCTATACTGTCTTCAGCAGCTGCTCCACCTGTCTCTCTGTGTGTCTCTCTTTCTGTCTGTGACTCTGTCACTTTTTCTCTCTCTCTATCTCTCTCTTTCCCTTTCTCTTGCCTATCTCTCTTTTTGTCTGTCTCTCTCTCTCTATCTCTGTCCCTCTGTCTCTCCCTCTCTGTCCTCTCTCTCTCTCTCTCTCTCTCTTTCTCTCTGTCTCTGTCTCTCTCTCGATCATTTTCTTGATCCAGGCCCACTGCCAGTTTCCATAATGCACTGCTCCTCCTCCACCCAAAGTAATGGCACTTTACCCCAGCACATTTATTCAGCACGCCTCACTGATGTGCTCACTAATGAAAGAACTGAGCTCGCTCTCACTGACGGAAAGATGCAGAAAATGAACATGAGGGTGTGATTCAGAGAATTCCGGAAAATTCAGAGTGAATAATGGTGATGCAAATTAGACAAATGAGTCACACTGGATTCACAATGAAATACGCAGAACAGCTCAGTGTAGCTTAGCGTGTGGCCAGTGTTAATGCAAAAATATTCGTCTTAAAAATATTTTCTTTTATGTCCTCTGTTTGTAAATGAAATGCAGATTCGATTACTTTTGTCTCAGATAGATATAAGCAATCCATCCTAAGAAAAGATTCTTTTTACAATTCTCCATTTTAACTGAAATGGTTTTGATAATTTTTTATAATACTTCCAGAAGCAAAGTGTCCTTAAAAAAGTCCCTTTATGTCCTCATGATTTTGGTTTGTTCAGTAAACCATGTTTTGAACTATGGTAATTAATATTACTTATGTTATAGCAGCTATTCCCTCACCATCCTCTTTTATTTCTCTTTCTTGAAGTTAATAAGATAAAAAATATAAAAATAAGCTTGTCATGTTACCAAGAAACCAGAGAAAAGTGTAAACTCCTCTGTCCTGAAGACTTTCCCGTGGTGGAAAACCTAATAGTTACAGCTTTACCTCTTAACATTACAGTGCTGACACTGATGACTCCTTCCATATATGTTAAAAAAATGACTCCTTACAGAAAACTTCACCATATCTATTATTATAATATGTTTTTTCTTTGTTAAATAAAAACAAGTATGTTATATTATGTGCAGCTTCCATTATACAAGTACTGTACCTCTGAATGAGCTGTTACTATAGAAACGAGAACACGTTCATATAAACCTGTGATTTGCAGCTGCACAACTAATGAATCAATACCTTCTGACCAATCAGAATCCACTGTGGTGTAAACAGAATTAAAAGCCATCAGTGTGGGTTTGCCGAGGTAGGAGAACAACAAAGGTCATAGAATGGATTCCTGTGCAGTGTTGCAAGTCATTTAATTATGTGTTGATTCAGCTCTTCCCAAACCGGCATTAAATTGTCCATCAGATTGATATGATTTAGGATGAAACTGTAAATGGTGATAACGTTCTGATCCATGTGAGCAGGTCACTATGTGTCGTGTTCAGATAGATCAGAATGTTATCATCATTTACAGTTTCAAAGACACTGAGGTCAACAAGAACAAGAGCAGATGCAAATGAGAGCTCACATACACAATTACTAATCGTCTCTAAAGAGCTTGCAAGCATTCCTCTGACTCCATATGTTTATAATTATGTTCTTTCCGGCACATTCTCTCTAGGAAACACAATGTATTCTGTATTTGTTGCATCAAGGCTTTTAGCTCCTGGTGGGCCTCTTTCTAATTGGCACTATGAGCCACACGACTGCAGTTCTTCTGGAGTGTCTCGATTTGAGACGGGGTCGTGACGCCGCAGCGAAGTGACAAAGGCGAGCCGATTAGCGTGTTAATTGCTACAGTTCCCGTGGCGATGGAGCATTGATGCGGTTATCATCCGTTGAAAGACAATCTCACAGCGAAGCGCTCAGGAGGCTTAGGGCTCATTCTGATAATTTGAGCTTTCCTGAGCATGTAAGCTGAACAGATAAGCTTCTGCTTGTTCACTTAGGTAGTTAGTAATGCCTCTACATCACTAGGACAGTAGAAAAGCGGAAACGAGACTACCCACCAGGGATGAGCCTTCATTCTGATTTTTAATTATTCTATCCAAATAAGTGTCTTTAGGGAGCAATATCATGTGATTATACTGAAAAAATAACTAGTGGTTTTAAATAAATGCTTGTTTCATGTGATTTAATCTCATGTAGGCTTTCTGCATTCAGCAGGCTAGTAATGCTAATAAATAAATAAATAAATAAATAAATAAATAAATAGAGTGATCATATTTTAATACCCTTTAAGGCTTTTAAACTAATTTTAATTGAATTTTTATACATTTTACTAACCCACTGATACCCAGTACAGTGCTACTCAAATAAATAAATGAGCATTTATTAACCTTTGGTGAAAATACCACTCTTTCTATTAATTTACAGAGTGCAAAAGGAAAAATACTATCAAGCAACAAACACTCGTTCTATTTGCACCTTTAATAAACCTTCTCATGGTGAAGATTTTGTTAATTTGTCTATTAATTTGTATCACGTAAGCACAACACACTCATCAGTAAGCATAATTGACCCTTACTATGAAAGTCATTCTACTTCCTCTAAAGAGCACTGATCAATAGGTCAGGCTTTTACATATTCTTTACTCTTTAACAGCTGACTCATTAATCAATACACACGCCTGGTTTATGGGAGCACAAGATAAAATTGCATGCAGTACAATATTTATAAGAAGGTGTGTATATTTATAAGGTTATAGCCCATTCCATTAGCAGTGTATGGAGATACAGGGAATCACTTGGGAAAGCAAGGTTAAAGTAATTATAGGTTAATTACTGAAAAAAGTGTAGGCTGATCTGCTTAATGAGTTTTAATTCCTCAGACGTTAAACAAAAATTATTTAGGCATTAAAGTTAGGAAGTGACCTTTTTGCTAGGTTGCTTGGATTTTACCTGAGGACCTTTATGTCATGCATAAGTATGTAATTGCTTCAGTCATCATATTAAGCATTTGGAAGACAAATCACATAGCATTAGTTTTCCACAATAAACAATCCACAATATGTTTGAACGTATCAGACATTTCCCTCGATATTTGACTAATAGCTCAGCATTTTCTCATGTTTTCAGTGATCTAATGAAGGCCTTGAGAAATGGGATCAGGTGCACAGGCTCCTCACACGGAGCACCAGGCTGTTGAATGAAATTGGCACGTCCTCGTTGAGGGAAACCAATCTCACAGTCTGAGATTGTTTTCGCTACGAGGCAACATAAGCAAACATGCTGGCCCATATTTCACTGCTAAATGGGTTTCCAGACAAGCAACACAGTCAGGGTATGTAATAAGCAGGCTGAGAAAAGAGGACACAAGTGAAGGGGGCATCTCATTAAAAAAAAAAAAAAAAAAAAGACAGTGAGAGAAAGATATATGTCTATATTGTAATAATTAAAGTGAGAAAAAATAGTGAAACAGAAGTGAAATCTAAAGTGACTCATATCATTTGAAAGATTTAACAGGTTTTTTTTATAGAAAAATGACAGATGATATGGTGATTTTAACACTCACATTCTGACACACTTTTATTATTTTATCTATGCACTGAGGAAAGAAAAGTTCAGTAGCATGTCCAGAGTAATTCTATAGGTAGGTGCTAAGGAAATGAATTTAATGTTGATTGTTACGTGCAAACACTGATGGGCCATCAAGTTTAACCCTTGTGTCATTAACATTATGTCTCCTCCCTTTGTCCTAAGGGTCAAAAATGACCTGCCTTCACTAACCCCTTAAAATAAAGCGGCTTCATTGAATTTTAAACCCCGAATCTATTTAAACAATCTGTCATTCATCAGAAACGTTGTGAATATCTGGGTTTTCCCGCTTCACAGTGCAGAAAGACTGCATATCAGCAGTGGACACCACTCTTTTTCTCGGCTGGTAAACATAGTGGCGGGTCATTTAGGTCACTAAGACAACACAAGGGTTAACACTAACAAAAAACAGAAATCCTGTGATTGAATTTTTGCAATGATTCATTAATCACTTATTTTTTACTATGTTGCTAATGTTTTTCTCAGCTTTTTTTTCCTGTATCATGATTTTCCTTACAGATTAATTTGAAATTTCATTGGAAAGGGCCAACATGTTTAGATGAGCAAAGCCTTGCATTACATTACATTGTTGGCATTTGGCAGACGCCCAGAGTGACTTACATTTATCTCATTTTTTATACAACTGAGCAGTTGAGGGTTAAGGGCCTTGCTCAAGGGCCCAGCAGTGGCAGCTTGGTGGTGCAGGGGATTGAACTCATGACCTTCCGATCAGTAGCCCAATGTCGCTACCACTGAGCTACCATATATATATATATATATATATATATATATATATATATATATATATATATATATATATATATATATATATATATATATATATATATATATATATATATATATATATATATCATGGGCTTCACATTATCTTTAAAAATTTCGTAAGTTGCAACTAGACAGAATAAACAAAAAGTAAGAACCCGAGAAATCATGTTAATTTCTCCAAAAGGGTGTATTGGTGTAAATTTAGACTTTCAGTGGGACATTTAACTTTGAAGTTATTTACAATGATAATGACATTGTAATAGTGAAAAATTAGAACTTTGTCACATTGTCACTGTCTCATTGTGCCATTTTAAGACCTTAAATTTGTAACACTGTAACTTTGGAAACACGAACAATGTAACTGTGACATTATGATACTATCACTGCAACACTAACACTGTAACACTGTTAATTTTAACATTAACACTATTACACTGGCACTGCAACTGGAACCCTAACGTTAACACTGAAACACTGGAATTTTATGACATTGTAACACTGTAAACTGTAAAAAATCTAACAAATTCTTAAAATGTATCACTTCAACATTGCAATACTTTAACAATGTAAAATACTGTAATTTTATATTAATAAATAATAAAATATATAAATTTCCACCAATATACCCTTTTGGAGAAATTAACATGATTTCTCAGGTTCTGTCTAGTTTTTTTTTTTTATTATTATTTTTTTTAATATTTTTTTTTTATTGAAGCATGTGACTTGCAACTTACAAAATTTTTAAAGATGATGTGAAGCCCATGAAATTCTTTGGACCCAAGTTCACTAGTTATTTTCTGTCTTTTACGAAGTTCCGCATGAATCTGTTTCTATATCCAGGAGCCTAAAAACTCAATAACTATTCATAAAAGAATATTACGATCATTTTGATTAGAAGTAACATGGTGATGTTTATGAATCTAAAATAAAGTAGCCTCAGAACTCTGTAGAGGAGAGAGATTGTGGGACATCAGCAACTTTGTTGTCTCATTATTTGAATGCAGGGTTGTTGTTGTTTTTTTTTTTTCAACCACACTATTAAAAGAGTTCTGAATGTTCCTCTGCCTTCATTTCCACAAAGCTGCATCTGGAGGCTAGATTTGAAAAACAGTGTAGAAATGAAGAAAGACATTTCCCTGGTAAAGCAGTGCAGCTCTGTGCTTTTGAACAGCCATCTCAAAGCAATTCCATTTCTGAGAAGCTTCTCTCTGGGCTTTTTTGCATCAATGGCCGAGTTCAGAGTAGCTCACAAGCTCGATTCGACCATAATGAGAGCTTATGAACGGCTGCATCAACTCCCAATTTGTACAGATTAAAAAAAAAAAAAAAAGAGCCCCATTGGCATTTGGGTTGCATTGAGCGTAACAGAAATATAAATCACACATTTGGAGTATATAAACTAGCAAAGCAGAAAATATTTTGAATTCAATTTATGAACTGGAAAGAAGCTTAGAGCCATGCTTATGCAAAAAAAAGGCACTAAGGGGACATTTCTTTTTGTTTCTTTTTTTTTTGTATTCTGTAGGTGCACCTTACAATTATGTACAATTATTTAAAGGGTTGATTTTAGTAGTGAGTATTAAGAAGGCTACATTGCATAGAATAAATAACACTTGTGTGTTAACACAGATGAGAAATACAAATAATTACTTTTTACTGATAGGTTTATTGTTTTTTTTTGTAAAAAAAAAAATAATAATTTCATGAATGAATAAAAATTCAGAATCAGATTAGACTAAATAAATAAATAAATATATGCATAAATAGAAAAAAAAAATATTTATGTATAATATGTATGAATATAATAAAAGATACCAAATAACAACTGTAAAAAATAAATAAATAAATAAATAATAATAGTAGTTTTACTCTTTATTCTACAAAACAACAGTCATTAAGAATTAATGATATTTTTATTTTTTGTTTTAACATATTAATAATATTAATAGTATAAGTAAATTATTAATTATACATAATACTAATTATTATTATTGTTTAATTTGAAAAAAAAAGATCATGTAATAAAAAGTCAAAATCAGATAATTAAATAAATAAGAAGCACATACATAAATATATATATATATATATATATATATATATATATATATATATATATATATATATATATATATATATAATATTTAAATATAATTAAAAAAATGTTCATCAGAAATAATCATTAATGTTGAACTGAATAAGAAAATTAATATAGGAGTTATTTTTGCTGGAATAGATTGATAAGGACACTGAGCTGATTTTGGTGGAGATCATGTGCTGTATATACACACACACACACACACACACACACACACACACACTGGAGGCCAGAACGTGAGCCGCTGTACTGAATATTAATTTCTAAAGAAAAGATGTTCCTGATAAATACTCCTGACATTTTGTTGCAGTGAGAATTCAAGATCTGACAAATCCTATTTCTCTTTTGTCACAACAGATTTGTAAGGAGGAGAAACATAGCACAGGTTAAAGTGTAGACTGAATATTCAGCACACAACACCATCATCAAGTGTTTAACCTGCACAGTCACCTGTACTGACAAAAACAAAAACTTGTTTTACTCAAGTACATTTCTCGAGTTTTGCATTTTAATACACTACTACTTCTCTGTTCATGATGTCTAAAATATAAATAGTATGTCTAAATAATAACAATAATAATAATAATAATAATAATAATAATAATAATGGCATCATTTTAACATGGTGCAGTTTTCATGGCTCATTCTCTCTCTATCCCATTTTCTCCCTCAGATTTATTCCATATTCTCCTTCTGTCTATATGACTTCTATTTCATTATTTTTCTTTCTCTCCTCCCACCTCTTTCTTCATTCTTTGTCTTTTTGTCTTTTATTGCCATCGTCTTCTCCATTGTGCCATACTTCTCCTTTCTTTCCTTATTTTGCTTTTGTTTCTTTTGCTTTTCTTCTTCACTCATTTCTTCCTATTTCCTTTTCTTTCTTTCTTCCTTTCTGTCTTTCTTTTTCAAATGCATGGTTTTTATGAACATTTATGTTTGGAATGTTGACACTTCAAATTAAACTACATTTAGAAGAAAAAACGGTTATAAAGCGTTAAAGTTTACGTAAACTGAGGATACGTCCTCATACAGTCCTGAATGACGTGTCTGCAAAATAAGCTAAACTAAAACCTAGGTTACTGGTGCTGGTTTAAAAAGGAATCACATTTTCCAACTTCTGCACCTTGTTCTGTATAAAGACGGATGCTAGGCGGATTAGAGGTCAGAATGTACTCCTGTCATTAATTAAACAACTGCTAAAGCATTTTATATTCTAGAGAGCATCTTAATTTTCCAGTCTACATGTTTTAAAAGTGTCTGCCTGCGCAGCTTTACGGGTTTCCCACTAATTTATTCGTTAATATGTGGGATGTGCTTTGGCTAATTAAGCAGGTTGACTGAAGTTAACTGACTCATGGCTTGTGCACTGACAGATTATACACATGAGCTACACAACACAAAAGGGAAAATGTTCCCGTGAGGACCGTACACTCTGAGTGTGCGACAGATATCGGTGCGTTATTCAAGCCGTAAAACCACCAAGCCGCAGTAAAACCACCACGCTGCAGTAGAACCACCACACCGCAGTAAAAATGTCTTCCACGCTGCTGAGTTTCAGGATCAATTGAATTAGTCAAGGTAAATGCTATTAAAGCTGTTCAATCGGTGTGATTTGTTTCTAAGCTCCCAGCTCAAATTTATAACTGGTAGTGTTTAGTATTGGTTCATAATGTCAGTCATTAATTACTCAGTGGGTTTGTTTAGCATCTTTCTCAATCAGGAGGATACGATATAATACATACAGGCCAAAACCTCAGACAAAAATATTACCTTTATCAAAATTATGAAAGCTGTTGCTCCAGGCCACCAAATAAAGCAATACATCATAGTTTCCGCTCATTAGTAAATACGCCTTTTAGCTGAGTGTTTACTCTGAAACAGTTATTCTGAATTGACTATTTCAATAAATAAAAATAAATTATGCTCTACTTCTGCTTGGAGATTCTACACTTATGACTTACTTTCCACTGTTGTAGATGGTCCCACATGGATGCCATAAAGACTTTTACTTCCCAAAACGTTTTTTTTTTTTTTTTTTTTGCTTCAATCCTTCAACTGGATACTATGGAGTTGCACCAGAAGGCTGCTGCTATTATAATAAAGATTATTCTGCGCTCATCCCAGATCACCTCTTCACATTAATTATAAACAAAGTTGCATCAATATTTATGCAAGGAAAGTTCCTCATATTCAGAGTCAGGGTACACACTGTTTAAGTTGATTTTATGAGTGACCTATTCAGATTTTTTATATCAAATCATTAGTTCACACCAATTTTTAGTTTTTAATCCCAATGTTAATTGGGAAAATGTAAAGAAAATGTACCAATGGTTTGAAGAATAAGCTTATTGAACGCTCATGTACTATACTATACTTTATACATGTACTATACATTTTATTTATAAAATTCTGTCCTTGAGATATGCATTGTCCATGCTTTATGCACTGTCCATGCTTTATATATATATATACTGTATATATGTATATTTGTCTTGAATGGTAGCCGATAGTTTTGAGTTTCAATATTTATGCAATACATTATACATTAAGCAGTATAAGCAGTTGCTTATGGACTATTAGCCACCAGATGATTTTATTTTTAAATGCATAAAATGGGGGCCCCAGTAGGATGTGGTTTAGGGTCCCCAAATTTTCAAAAACAGACCTGGTTCTATGTTCAACCCTGCTACTATCCAAAGATCACTTGAGGAACCTGTTGATTTAATATTAGAGTGCATGATTAGGCATTAATGGTCAATGTTCTGAAATTAGAATTAGATTGCCTGTCTTGAAGTTGACTGGTTCTGGAAGTGCGAAGAGTCTGGCAAGAACCTCCTCGTCACTGATTTCTGGGCTTTGTCTCAAAATATTTTGGCAATCCTGAAGGCCACCTTCATCATCTTGGCAACATTTAGAGATGATGAGTTGAAGCAATTCATTAAGCACTTACAGGCATCTCTCAAGACAGACACGAGGTTGAATGCCTGGTCCTCTTGTCCAGTCAGAAGAATCTGGAGATGATCATGTTCAACACTGTGTAGCTGACAGTGGACTTCAGGAGATACTCCCACAACTGGCTCTCCTCCTCTCACTATTAATGGACAAGGTAGTGATGGCTTTGGACTGTGAAGTTTTGGGAACCACTATCTCAGGCTATCTGACTTGAATTGGGAAGCCAACACTGACTATTGTCAGCGGAGGATGTACTTCCAGCATCAGCTGAGAAAACACAAATCATCACAGGAACAGCTGGCCCAGTTCTACACCAGTCAGTCTGTGCTCACCACCTCAATAACAGTCTGGTTTTGCTCTGCAACCAGTACTGAGCTGAACAGAGTGGAACATATTGCCAGCTCAGCTGACAAGCTCACAGGGAGAAACATACGTTCCCATAAAGACCTGTTCTTCTCCAGAACCAGGACGCAAGCAGCCGACCTTGCGTGTCACATTTGTGACCGTCTTCCCTCTAGTAGGCACTTCTGATTGATGTCCATCAAAGTCACTAGACACAGGAAAACTTTCTTTCCACATGCTGTGTTTACAGAAAAAGCTTTTCCAGCAGACGCTCTTGTAGATGCTGTTGGATGTTGTGATCTTCTGTAACAAGAAGAATTTGGTGGAAATTAAAAATGTCACAAAGTCCCCTGCAAAAGCATTTGACACACTCCCCAAGATACTGAGCACTACTCTCTTTTGTCTACATTGAATATGTGCATTTTGTTTTGACACTGAGTTTTGTCTCCGCTGTTCCATGATTGAGATGTTCTCTGATTATACTCACCTTTTCTCAGTTTATTCACTTAATTAGTCTATTTATGCTGTGTGTCTTTTTCACTTTGCAAAGTCCTGACAATGCTATTGTGCGTTATTGTATGGTTTTCTTGTATTCTTAGCTCATTGAATGAGCTACAGTTCTGTGGGTAGAATCACCTTGTTGATCAGAGAAGTCAGAGGAAAATGGCCACACTGACCCTAAAGGGTCCTTCACAATTTGTCCTTCCGGAGGAACATTTAAAGGTTTCACACAGGGCCATTTCTAGCTATAAGCAGTATAAGCAGTTGGTTATGGACCACCAGATGATTTTATTTTTTAATGCATAAAATGGGGGCCCCAGTAGGATGTGGTTTAGGGCCCCCAAATTTTCAAAAACAGCCGTAGTTCTATGTTCAACCCTACTACTATCCAAAGATCACTTGAGGAACCTGTTGATTTAATATTAGAGTGTTTGATTAGGCTTAAATGGTCAATGTTCTGAAATTAGAATTAGATTGCCTGTCTTGAAGTTTGTTTCTGGAAGTGCAAAGAGTCTGGCAAGAACCTCCTCATCAATGATTTCTGGGCTTTGTCTCAAAATATTTTGGCAATCCTGATGGCCACCTTCATCATCTTGGCAACATTTAGAGATGATGAGTTGAAGCAATTCATTAAGCACTTACGGGCATCTCTCAAAACAGACACGAGGTTGAATGCCTGGTTCTTTTTTCCAGTCAGAAGAATCTGGAGATGAACATGTTCAACACTGTGTAGCTGACGATGGACTTCAGGAGATACTCCCACAACTGGCTCTCCTCTTCTCACTATTAATGGACAAGGTAGTGATGGCTTTGGACTGTGAAGTTTTGGGAAATGATCAGTTGAAGATTAGGGGAAAAAAATCACCTGGTCTTTTTCCAGTCTTCAACTGTCCAGTTTTGGTGAGTCTGTGCCCATGATAGGCTCAGATTCTTGTTCCTGGCTGACACGAGTGGAACCTGATGTAGTCTTCTGCTGTTGTAGCCCATCCACCTCACGGTTGGAATTGATGTATTTTCTGAGATGTTTTTCTGTTCACCACAGTTGTAAAGAGTGCTTATTTGAGTTACTATAGACTTCCTGTCAGCTCAGACCAGTCTGGCCATTCTCCTCTGATCTATCTCATCAACCATGTGTTTCAGCCTGCAGACCCTCCACACACACGATTTTTTTCATACCATTCTGTGTAGACTCTAGAGGCTGTTGTAGCTGTTGAAATTCCAGGAGATCACCAGTTTATAAAATACTCAAACCAGCCCATCTGGCACCAACAACCATGCCACAGTTAAAGTCACAGAGATCACATTTTTCCTCATTCTAATGTTTGATGTAAACATTAACTGAGGCTCTTGGCTTGTATCTGTGCTGCTGCCACATGATTGGCTGATTGGATAAATAACTGAATAAATAAGCAGATATACAGGTGGTCCTACTGAAGTGGATGATGAGTGTAGTAATATTGTGTAGTAACAAAACTCAGTAATCATCCTAGCTAATTTTGTGTGCACATGAATGTTCCTTTCATAAGAAGTGAAACTTCTTTAAGTCAATAATATGAAAAAAGTGCATAGTTCCATTTTTTTCAGTGATTTTTGTTTTTATGTGGAACAGGACCATTTTCCACCTGGTGCTCCTTTGCTAATATTTTGTTGCACCTTTGCAAAATACCAAAGCAGAAGTTGATGGAAATTGAGATTCCACATGCTACATCACTTTAGATTAAAAAAAAAACCCAGAGTTTAATTTTCAACATTCACTAAACCACATTCATTTTGATGTTCGCATGCGCTGACAATGGAATCTGTTTTTTTCAGGCAGTGTTGGTCTGAAAAGTGGATGCTGTGCTGGGGGACAAATTTGCAAACTTGTTTACTAGGCCTTTTGTGTCCAAGATTTTTTTTTTCCTTAAAGCAAACAGCAGGTTACCAGATTGTGCTCTCGCTGCAGTCCATACTGTCTCTAATTTAATATTCTTATGGCTGAGTTAGCAAAGCAACAGAGCTCATGAGGAGATGAGTGAAGAACAGAAGGATGCACGGATGAGCGTGTCATCATGTGTACACACAGCGGTAATGAGGACACCATGGCATGATTATGTCACTTCGATGCAAAATTAGCCAAAACACATGCTAGAGTTAATTGTTTTTGCAGTCATAAGATGAAAATAATTTCAGGCCTCATTTGGAAAGAATTGCCTTTTTAGCTAGTGAAATTGTCCTCTAGAGGAAAATTTTCTCCCCTGTTGGATGTGTTTTACATACACACTGGTTTTAATGCAGTCATACATTTAGCAATTTTATGAAAGTTAATAAGAAATTCTAATTTTATAAAATATATAAAAATATCTTGTAAAAATATTATGAATATAGGCAAAAATATAAAATAAATTTTCTGATTACTAATTTAAAACTTGAAAACGCCTTATTTTGTTCATAATCAAGCATTTATTTCTAGAAAGAAGCAACATTTTCTGCTAATAAAACAAATATTTCAAGCTTGAAATTAGTAAAAGAGTGTCTAGAAATAAATTTAACAATGTTACATTTATAATAGAATAATCTGATAACATGAATTTACCTTTATTCAACATATTTTTACTGGATATCTTTTTCCCCAGTGTGCTGTGCAAAACTCTTTGCTATACTTTTTTCTGGTGAATCACTTTAAAAAAGCTAATACTTTCCTTAAAAATTTCTGAAAGGGTCTTCACTTTTTTTTTTTTTTTTTTTTACTTTTTACTATAATTTACTATAATTTACATGAATGTAAATGTAAATGTATAATTTCCACTACTGTGTTTTGTTCTGAATATTTTTATTACTACAGTTTAAGAGAAGATTTTACATAAATACAATTTGTTTTTTTAATTTAATTTTATTTTTTAATTCATTTTGAGTTTGTGACTGTTAGAAAACACACAACATAAGAATAACCACTAGGTTACTGCTATGTTTACCAATATCTGATATGTAGCTGCTAGTTATAGGAAAACGACTTGTGACTGTCACAAGAATGATGAGTATAACAGATGTTAATAATACAGCTTTTTAAGAAAAGAAAAGAGACTTTAGAGCAGAAAAGAAAACACTTTAGAACATTTTATTACCAGCTGTTACAGGTATTAGGTCATTATGCTCACAGAAAAAACTGTTACAGTTATTTGTTGTTGTAGATAAAGATTATACCTGCATTAACTCTATCAGTCCCACATACTAGATCCTCCCACATAGTAAATATCAAATATTTATACACAGGTCATGTGGAGGTGGAACATACTGTAACTTCACTCATTGTACATTTCTTTATAGACTTAAACTTCCACCCACATTGTGTGTTTATATTTATGCTGTCATTTGGGTTAACCTCATACTTTATTATCTCCTAAAGTACAGCATATCAAAATTTATATTCCATTTCCAATATTCAACTAACAACTTATATAGTTGGAACAAACGCGGAGGTGTGGCCGCTGTGGCTCAGTTCCCGTGAAGGAGATGTGACCTAGGTGGATCATTTCCAGCAAAGGAGACATGGCTCTGTGCCTCAGTCCTAGTGAAGGAGGTGTAGCCTCTGTGCCTCTGTTCCAGTGAAGGAGACGTGTCCTTTATGCTTGTAAGTCTCAGTGTAGGAGGTGTGACTTCTGTATCTGTCAGTCCCACTGAAGATGACATGGCCATTTTTTTCTCTGTGCCTTCAGTCCCAATGAAGGAGGTGTGGTCTCTGTGCCTATAAATCTCAGTGAAGGAGGTGTGGCCTCTGTGTCAGTTATTGTGAAGGAGTAATGGCTCAATTCCAAAGAAGTCCCAGTGAAGGAGGCAAGCCTCAGTTCCAATTAAGGAATTTGAGCTTGGCCTTTGTGTCTACAGTCTCAGTGAAGGAGGTGTGGCCTCTGTACTTATCAATCCCAGTGAAGGAGGTGTGGCCTCTATGCCTCAGTTCAAGGGAAGGAATTAGAACTTGGCCTTTGTGTCTACAGTCTCAGTGATGGAGGTATGGCCTCGGCGTCTAGTCTTAGTGAAAGAGGTGTGGCATCTGTGTCTCAACGTCAGGGACGGGAAGGAGGTGTGTCCTCTGTGCCTCACTTCCTGTGAAGGAAGTGTGGCCTCTGTATCTCATTTATTGTGAAGGAGGCATGATCTATGTGTCTCAGTTCCAAAGAAAGAGCCATGGCCTCTGTACCAGTCAGTCCCAGTGAAGGAGGTGTGGCCTCTTTGGCTACAGTTCTAGAGAAGGAGACATGGCTTATTTTTTTTATTTATTTATTGAGTTATTTAATTTTATCTAATTTGTTCCCATACATATGCTGCCAGCACTTTGAGATAAAAGTAACAGGCTGGAAACACTGGAGTGACGGATGGTCACTTACAAATTCCCAGAATCAATCAGAATGTGTGTGTATGCGTATGTATGTGTGTGTGTGTGTGTGTGTGTGTGTGTGTGTGTATGTATGTCCTGTTTCCTTTGACTGATGGGATTCTCACTTCATCCTGACCGATGCCATCGATTACAGTGCGGATTTAACCAGATGGAAGTAAAAGAGTGAAATTCCTGCAATTCTCATCCTACTGCAGATCAGCAGGTGATGAAAAGGATCACGTGCAGGTAAGAGGATGTGTGGATTTGATTCTATTTGTTTGATTTCTGGGGTGTTAATGAAATGAGGGTTCAGTTCATGAAAAAAAAAGAATCAAGAGCTTTTCTCATTATGTTTTTGATCTTTAAAAGTACAGTTTTAAAATGTGAGCTCATTTCAGTTTGTGTAATCTCTCTCCTCAGTAAGGTCCTTGGAAAAAATGTGCAAAATGTTCCTGTTCCTGGAATAATCAATTGAGAATTAAGTTCTTTACATTAAATCCATTTTATTGATCAGTTAATGATGTTACACTCATCTGGCCACTTTATTTCTACTTATCTTTTTCTTTTCTTAATATGATTTTTTTTTTAATGTGTATGTATTGGACTCAAAATATTAAAACCATGCATTAAAGTCTAATTTACACCACACTTTTTGTGACATATCAGGACAGAATATAAACACAAAATGGTAAATAAACAGGAAATGCTTTTTTTTAAGTGTTAGTAAGATAGCATAATGAAATGAAGAACAAGAAAATAAATAAAAATTAAAAAAAAACAGTGTAAGGGTTCCAGAACCAAACTTCATGATCAGGTGTGGTCTCTTTCCTACTACAGCGTTCCCACAGGAGATAGGCCTCAGTTGTTTGTGGGGATACTTACAGAGTACTCCTATTCCCAGGCTGAGGGCCTCACAGTTGTAGTTTTTCTCAATGGAAAAGAAGGTTGCCTCCATGAGATTTTGAGTCTCAGAAAGGAAAACTCATTTGTTTGTGTACCTCCTTGTGTCTAGACCATTACCACAAAGTCACATGATGACCATATGATGTATTATGTTCTATAAAATGCCATCATTAATGGTAATCATTCTCTATCAATATAACGTTGGTTTAGTGTGATAGGGCACTGTGGTGATTAGATACATATAGGATGGGGGTGACTGGGAACTCTCATGGTTAGATACGTAACCTAACTTTCTGTTTCATCCCTCTGAACTGCCAGGGGGCAATGTTTTAACTCCTGGATAACCTATACCAGTATGACATGAGGAACCAATAGGCCAGACTTTACTTAGACAGGGGAGTAACCAGTGTCTCTCCCAGATAAACCAGATAAATAGCTATTCTGATGATCATATTGCCACCATCTGGTTCAGGTACAGCTGTAAGACATACACTGGGCATAGCAAGGACTGCTTAAGCAGTTCCCCTTCATGGGATGCTGTGAGATCAACCAATTTATTGACAAATGTGTGTGATATGACATAAGATATAAACCTTGGATTTGGCCACAGGGTTACTCCCACCTCATCTGATCATAAGCACATGCAAGGTGGACTTACTGCCAAAGCATGCAGCTTCCATACTCTTCTTGTTGAACTAATTGCCAAGAAGACTATGGAAGCTGCATGCTTTGGCAGTAAGTCCACCTTGCATGTGCTTATGACCAGATGAGGTGGGAGTAACCCCGTGACCAAATCCAAGCAGAAGATCTCAGTGTGCCTAACACAACCATAATGCTCCAGGCTGAAGTCTTGGCATCTCTAGCACTGCCATATATAATACCTTTTAGGGTATATGGAGGTAGATCTCCCCTACTTTTAGGGTAGATCTGCCCTTGTTCAGCAGTTCCTGCAGAAAGTCTTTAGCCACTGGAAAGTGCACTGTCTTCTACAGTATTTATGAAATACACACATTCTTATGAGAAGCCATACCCATAAGAGCAATTGCCCTGGCCAACAGTGCTGAATTGTTTTGTTTGGACCTTTGTCTAGGGGGAAGCTGCCAAGGTATCCCCTTCCCTTACACCCACAGTGTATGCATATGTTTTGTGTTCTGTGTGTATGTTTGTGTTCAGTCTGTAGAGGTTGGTCCGTTCCAGACTACAGTCCAGGCCTTGCTGCTCTGCTTCAGCTGCTGCTCCATTAGCCTTGTGTTGCCACAGCCACTCCAAGATGATGTCATCATTGGGTGACAGTATTTAGCTGCAATGACAGCTGGTGCTGGGCAGCTTTGACTTGTTGATTCTCACCTGACTGTGTTCATGGTTGTGCTTGCTTGCCCAATCCATGTTTGACTGTGATATTTTGGTGATATCTTGCCTATGAGCTTGATTTGCCCCTTAATTTTTGTTGGCTGCGTCGATTTGTAAATAAGCACACTGCTTATTGGTAAATATCAAACTATTGTGTATATTCACCGATAGTAGTGGTGCGACTGCCTTTTCTGTTGTGCGTTGGGTTTTGGTCTCGGTTTTTGGTAAGGGAGTTTAGGGAAGAGACTAGTCTTTTGTATGTGTTTCACTCTATAGATACATTAATTCCCAAAAACAGTGGTATTTGTTTGCTGTGTTGGCCTTGGTCCACCCTGAATTTAATCCTTTTTTTTGGCAATTCACAAAATTTACTGTAGCTATTTTCTATACTATATCTCAATATATCACTTTTGAGCCAACTCCTGTGTGTGTGCCTCATTCCTGGTTAACTCTTAGGGCACCCAGTACTCATTTCACACCACATTATTATCTTACATATAACCCCTTGCTATAACTTATGCCGTGTGCCCTAATCCTAGACTGGGTCATAACACCAGTGTCTCCCTGGCAACTTAATATTTAACATCATGTTGGCAGAATCAATGGTAGAGGTGGAAATGCATATAAAAGACATTGAGGCCAGTCATGGACCAATGCATCCTGACCTAGCGGGCTGTCCTTCTCCATCTGGGAAAACCATAATTCACAAGTGAAATAATACTCATCACACATTGGGACAGCAAAGTGGCTAGCACCTAGCTCCACATCAATGAAGCGTGCAGTCTGTTTCAATACTAGAGTACTTGTCTTCCAGTTTACTGTGAGACCAAGTGCTGCAATGTGTGGTAGGAGGGTGGATGTTTCTCTCTGTGGTGTGGGGGCACACCAGCCAATTGTCCAGATACAGCCTTATCCTTATGCTTCTTGCATCAGAGGCAATAGAGGTACCTGTGTGGATATCCTCAGTGCTAGAGATATATACCTAAGTGTAGAACTTTGAACCTGGATGCCTGTCCTTGGAATGCAAACCTCAGAAAACATCTGTATTCTGGAGCAATGGGAACATGAAAGTATGCATCGCACAGATCAACCATCATGAACCAATCCTGTGGTTCCTATGTAACAAGAACATCTGATAGTTTTAACATGCAGAATGATAGGATTTAAAAAAAAAAAACCAGTTCATTCCAAGCAAGTTTAGAGTCAGATGAGAATGTTTGTCCCTTTTCTGATTTAGAAAATACACTGAATAGATCCTGTTGTTGTAGACAGCAGGGTTTACCTCTTCTATCACATCTTTGTCCAAGAGAGAACAAACTCCTTGTGCAGCTGATTAGTTGATGAGCTAGGTCATGGTGACTTGAAGGTGCCATGTGTCTGCTCTACTTGTCTTTGCCTGTATCTAGATTCTGAAATCTGTGCTCTACTATCTAGACCAGGTCACTCTTTTGACTTGTAGCCAAAAGAGTGACCTGGTCTAGATAGTAGAGCAATCTGGTACTTGGTACACAGGGCAAGTTCCATGGGGTCATCTTGCACAGTTGATAGCATCAATTGTGTTCACCATACCTGGTGCCAGCCTAGAACCAGGATTCAGTGTGAACAACAAAATTACCAGCTTGCTTTACCTTAGGCTTTCACCTTAGCCTGTGAAATGGTAGAAATTAAATCATATTCATTCCTGGACATTGTCAGAACCGATGATGGCAACTGTGGCTCAGGCTGTGGTTCTCTGTCAGACAACTATACAGCCCTAGATATAGCATCCTCACTTTCTTGAGGTGAGAAACAGGAGATAAAATCAGTTCCTCGTCATTGCAGGCCAGTCTACCAATGGGCACCATCCATTGTATTATATTTGACAGCAAATTAAATAAAACAGTATTTCCATTTTCAGTCTGAATTTTCTATCCCAGATTGTTTTTTGGGCTAAAAGGTGAGTGTTTGTGTTTGGACTTAACTCATGACAATAAAGTGAGCCTACCATCCTAAGAGAGTAGGACATACAGTAACATGGAAAGAACCATGCATTGTAAGGTTCTTTATAGGCTCTTTTTTTGTAAAACCCTCTGTTGGGTTCTACATAAAAGGAAGAACCTGATCAGGTTGTAATATTTATGTAGAACTACCTCCTACCACATGGCAGGAGAGTGCTGCTTAACATGAGTGAGAGCACCTTCTCAGAGACGAAAACTATTCCAGACCACTTTGAAGTGCTTTCAAACTTTCAGTGAGATTTTTAGAAGGACTTATTAACATTTCATGCTGTTATTCAAATGAGACAGATCGAGGGTGAGAGTGAGGGAAAATTCCTGAGGTGTGAGAAATGTTGATAAGAGATGAAAAATGACTTCAGGTTACAACTGAGTTTCTCCATCAAAGTTATCATTTGTAAAGTGATGTTAGAGCATAGCTGAGTAGCAAAACTATGTTAAAATATTATGGTTATGGTTGTTGTTACTCTTGCTTCTTCTTCTCACAAACATTTTAGGAATTACAGTCATTTTTTGCCCTCCATTTTCACAGGCTCAAAAGTAATTGGACAAACTAACAATCATAAATACTAGGATTATTTTTAACACTTGGATGCAAATCCATTGCACTCAATGACTGCCTGACGTCCGGAACCGATGGACATCACCAAATGCTGACTTTCCTCGCTTGAGATGTATAGAAAGTATAGCTCTATATGCTTAAGAATTCATCCTGCTACTTCTATTAGCAGTCACATCATCAATAAACATCAGTGACCCAGTTCCATTAGCAGCCATACATGCTCATGCCATAACGCTGCCTCCACATATTTGACAGATGAAATGATATACTTTGGAACATGAGTTCTTCCATTCCTTCTCCATTCTCTTCTCATCCTATCATTTTGCTTCAAGTTAATCTTGTCCCAGACCCCGGCAGGCTTTTTTAGAGGTTTTTCAGCAAGTCTAATCTGGACTTTCTGTTCTTGAATGTTACCAGTGTTTTGCTTCTTGAGGTAAACTGTCTATATTTACATTCATGAAGGGGTCTCTTGATTGTAGATTTTGACAAGGATATGCATACCTCCTCCAGGGTGTACTTGACTTGGCTAAATGTCGTGAAGGGGTTTTTCTTCAACAAGGAAAGAACTATGCATTCATCCACTTCAGTTGTATTCCTTGGTCTTCCAGGTCTTTTGGTGCTGCTGAGCTCGCCAGTGCATTCCTTCTTTTTGAGAATGTACCAAATTGTGGATTTGGCCACTACTAAAATTTCTGCCGTCTCTCTGATAGGTCTGTTTTGTTTTTTCAGCCTAATGATGGCCTTCCTCACTTGCATCGACACCTATTTGTACCACATATTGAGAGTTCCCTTGAACAGCTACCAAATGCAATATCAACACTTGGAATCAACTCCAGACCTTTTTTCTCCTTAACTTGTAATGAAATAACGAGGAAACAGGCCGCACCTGGCCATGCAGCTGCATGTCAGTCAATTGTTCAATTACTTTTGAGCCTGTGAAAATGGAGGGACTTTGTAAAAAAAATGGCTGTAATTCCTAAACGGTTAATGCAATATTTTTATTAAACCCCTTGAATTAAAGCTGAAAGTCTACACGTCAATCACATCTTGATTGCTTCATTTCAAATACATTGTAGTGGCATACAAAGGCTCTCATGTAATTTCAGAAGTCAAAATTTTCTCAACTGTGATGCAATGCTGACGGTTTGTAATATAGCAGAACCCCTGAAACTTTGAAGCAGGTTTTTCTAGAGAATGAAGCATAGACAGCTGAATGCCTGGATGCTTTGATGAACGAATGCACACACACACACACACACACACACTCACCTTTGGTAGACTCAATGGGAGATGTAACAGACTTTAGGGTGATGAACGTGTCCCAGGTAACTATTCGTTCATTCATTCCTTCATTTATTTATTTATTTCTTCACTTCCAGCATGCTGTCACAAAGATCTGGTTACCATGGTGATAAGACAAATTAATTTAAGGATTAAAAAAACATCTACATGCATCTATCATCTACTATAACTAGCCCAAATCACTATAAACCGACCCAAACTATAACTGTTTTTTTTTTCTGGAGGAAACATTGAAGGGAGCAGAATATTGTATACTTCTTATTGACATTATAAACATCACATTTGAAATTGTGATGTATTCCTATAATAATAGTGTGAATGATCATTTTCCCACTTTGGCTATTTTTAAGTTTACAGCTGCCATGCTAACACCCACTATTCGTTTATTCATTCCTTCATTTATTTATTTATTTTTCCACTGCCAGCATTCTGTCATACAGATCTAGTTACCATGGTGATCAGACAAATTTATTTCATTTAATAATTTAAAAATGACAAGCAAATTCCCAAAACAAAAAATCCACCCAGTTTTCAATAAAAAAACCCAAACTACAATCCAACTGATTTACTCTAAATGACCTAACTACAACCCACTGATTGACTATAAACTCACCTGAACTAAAACCTGCTCAGTTCATTATAAATTGGCCCACACTACAACCTACCTAGTTAATTATATAGTGGCCCAAATTACAATCTGCCCAGACTATTATAAACTGATCTGGACTACAACCTGGCTTTTTCACTGTAAACCAACCTAAACTACAACCCAAGCAATTCAGTATAAACTGACCCAAACTACAACCCACCCAGTTCACTTTAAATTGCCCCAAATTACAACCAATCATATTTTGTCATATGGGGGCCAAGGAGAGTGCAGGGAGGTGGATGCAAATGCAGAATCTCTTTAATGAACAGAAAAAAAAACAACTAAGGAACAAGCAAGGATTGGGAAGGAATTAAAAAAAAATAGAACGACAAAGGACTAAGCTAATGCTAGGCATAGCATGGCACAGAAAACAAAAGCTATTCACAGTGCAAACAGTAACCGAATGCTAGCATGCAAGCAAACACAGACACCAGCATAAAACTCGGAACTTACATAGGGCGACTAATAGGGAAACACAAAACAGGTGTGCAAAATCAAGAAAGGAAATGGAGCAGACAACTAAAGAAGAGATTCAGAAAATGAGTGAGGATGCACTCTGGTGGTCTGGGGAGTAATTATCCATGGTGGCCATGATATATTTAATATAAAATGACCAAAACTACAACTCACCCAATTTAGTACAAACCGATACAGACTACAACCCTCCCAATTCACTCTAAACCAACCCAAACTACAAACCACCCAATTCACTCCCAAACTACAACTTGGCCAATACACTATAAACAGATCTACAGTACAACCACCCCAATTCATTTTAAACTGGCCCACTCCTTATAGCCTGCCCAACTCACTCTAAATTGTTCCAAGCAACAATTCACCCAATTCACTATAAACCACCCCAAACTACAACCTGGCCAATACACTATAAACGAACCAAACTACACGCTGGCCAATACACTATAAACAGACCAAACTTCAACCTGGCCAATACACTATAAACAGATCAAACTACACGCTGGCCAATACACTATAAACAGACCAAACTACACGCTGGCCAATACACTATAAACGAACCAAACTACACGCTGGCCAATACACTATAAACAGATCAAACTACACGCTGGCCAATACACTATAAACAGACCAAACTACACGCTGGCCAATACACTATAAACAGACCAAACTACACGCTGGCCAATACACTATAAACAGATCAAACTACACGCTGGCCAATACACTATAAACAGACCAAACTACAACCTGGCCAATACACTATAAACAGATCAAACTACACGCTGGCCAATACACTATAAACAGACCAAACTACAACCTGGCCAATACACTATAAACAGATCAAACTACACGCTGGCCAATACACTATAAATTCATCCAAACTACAGCCCACCCAATTTACTATAAACAGATCCAAAATACAACTGTTTTTTTCTGGATGAAAGCATTAAAGAGAACAAAATAGTTTATCCTTATTAGTGACAGTCACTGGATTTGAAACTGTGATGTATTCCTGTTATAATATTGTGAAAAATAATTTCCCACTTTGGCTATTTTAAGTTTACAGCTGCTACGCTAACACCCACAGCCGTTCTATGCTACAGTTTGTATAGCAGGTGTAACACTTGGCTAACAGCTTGGGCTTAATTAGATACAAAGACAGAAAACATACATTCATAACAAAAGCCTGCTTGGTGTTTTTTATTAACCTCCACATGGCAAAAATGCTAGTTTATCAGTTTATAAATCAAAAAGTATATGCATGGCACACCTGGTGTTTCAACAGACCTTGAAAATGGAAAGATTGCAATTGCTTCAGTAACTGGCAAGGAATCCAGATGCACTGCTTTTTCTTTGGCCCTGCTGCAGAATTTTGCTCTACCAAATTTTCCTCTGTGTTTTTGGAGACAGTTTCAAGCCCTTTCCTGCCAAGTTTGTGTGCATGCTTTATTTGAAACCCTTACCCAATGGATCCCTGCTAACATCATATGCAGCATGAATTGGTCTCAGGAACTCAAGCATCTCATCATGACCTCCAAATTGGGGCAGGTGAAGTCTCCTGGGGAAGAATTCAAAAGCATTACACCACACCAATTTACCTTCATCTGCTGTTTATTTTCCAGTATCAAGCCCTCTGCCTCTTGCAGTTTGGTTCACTCCATTGTGTACTGATGCTTTGTTTTTTGTCTACTTTCTATCTGAAAGATATTATCTTTAGCTAAACAATTACATTCTTTAAGCATGTTCTGAACAATTTGACTACATGTGCTACCTGTGTCGGATCTGCAAGGTGAAGAACAAACCAGGGAAACTTGTAACAATATAGAGTGATGAGCTTTTGTCCACCAATTGGAAAGTACGCTGCAGGAACGATCATTTATGTTTTACTTGTGCACTTTTTTTGGCTCAATAAACATGGAAAAAATCTTCTACATTACAGCACAGGTTTATGATGCCATAATTTCAAAGTTCTGCCTATAGTCTGAACTCTACGTTGCTTCATGCCTTTTCAGTTTCTCTTTTCTCTCTCTTTTGTTCTCACACTCTTCCGGTCAATCTCATTTCCTGTCCAAACCTGTTGTTTCTCATTTTCATTTATCTCACTTCTTCGCCACAATCCAGTCATTCATCTGTTTTGTTCTTTTTTTCCCCTCATCTCTTTAACTCTCATTTATTCTTGTTTCCTATAAAAATGCTCTCCTTTGTTCTTTTCACTCACTCACAAAACATTTAGGCATTTTGTTCTCTTTTCCGTTCATCCTTTTCTTATAGATTCTCCTTTAAAAACACTATCTGTTGTCTCTTAATCTCACACACTTTTTTCCTACATTTGTCCAGTCCAAACTAGTTTTGTTCTTTATTTTGTTTCTCTTTCTTCATTTTAAGCTTCATTCTTGCTCTTATTTGTATCTTTTCACTCTGCTTTACATAAATCTCTTGTTCATTGTCAGTGATTTTCCTTCTTCTTTCTTTGTTCCCCTCATACAAACATACATCCTTTTTAGATTTTCCTTTTTGCATGCTTTTCAATTTGTCCTTGTCTCATAAGGATCTATCTATCTGCAGAGATTTCATTTTATAATGTCTATTAAAATATTTGTCTTTTCCAGCCTGTAAATATTACAGCTGTAATAATAATCAAGCAATAAGTAATACAGCAGCTGTTATGGGCGGTCACTGCTTCAAAACATATTTCCGCACAGATGCTCACAGATTCTTGAGGATGATAAAAAAAAATTACGGTTATAGGTTCTTAATTGGTTAATGTTATTACTGTAAACATAGGAAGTGAGCATTTTACATTTGCTTTCTTTCAGGGGAATTAATCTGATTGCATAATGTGTAACAGAAGGAACTGCAGATCAGGAAAAAAATAATATTTGACAGGAAGCTGTTATTGTGTCACAAGATATAAGAGTCAGTTTGGGCAAATATGCAAATTAGGGCCATGCAATACTGGTTTACCAGGGGAAGGGGCTGACAATTGGGATTTCTTGATGTCACTGGGTTTTGTTTGTTTGTTTGTTGTTGTTGTTTTCTTTTTTTTTGTGGAACCACAATGTTCATCAATGTATTGTAGGAAACCTTACAGGTTTCGGGCGGAAATTAATCTAATTTCACCTTTGCTTTCAGCGGTTTATTTTATTTGCGCACATACACATGAGCACGCACACGCACACTGCTCTCAATTCAATTCACTTTTATTTGTATACCACTTTTAACAATCAATGTTGTCACAAAGCTGCTTTACAGAAATAAATAGATTCGAATTAAGGTAAACCAAAATAAATTGTAAATATGTGAATTTATCCCTAATGAGCAAGTCAGCGGCAAGGGTGGCAAGGAAAAACTCCCTGAGATGACATGAGGAAGAAACCTTGAGAGGAACCAGACTCAAAAGGGAACCCATCCTCATCTGGGTGATAACGGATAGTGCAATTATAAATAAACCCCTTCTATAACTGTGTACTATATGGACAAATAGTGCAGTTATGCAACCAGTAAATTCATCACAGTTTTCACAAGTCCGGTTTTGTTAAACCTGTCCACTGTCCACTGATGGAGTCCTGAGTACAAAGCTGTTCGTGGCAACCACGTGCTCTCTCTCTCTCTCTCTCTCTCTCTCTCTCGGCGCTCATCTCTCTCCTTTTTATCTTCGCCCTAGCTCACTGCGACAGACAACACTCATTAGTAGAATTCCCTGCAGGTGTGCATTCCTTACCACTCACCTTCTCTGGCTCTTCACTCCATTCACAAACCGGGGCTCGACCACGTCCCTGCTTCCACATGTATTCATTTATTATTTAACAGCGAAAAACATTGTTATGGTATCCTAATCAAGTTTTAGATGCCTTTAATTCTCATTTTTATAGCTGCCTAGACTGTAATCACATTCGGCCAATCAGAACACACAACTTCAGACTAATGAAGAATGATGGAGTTTTGTCTGGAAAACTGATTTACCTGATTTAAAATGGTTTTATTAATATCAGATGAGCATTGGATAAACGTTGACGTCAACAATCCAATGTCTGTTCGGTTAATGGCGTAAAGTCCTCAATGTTCTTTCTGAATCATGCATATTCCCTTTAAAACCAGTGTTCCAGCAGGGTATAAGACCAGGCTGACTCAGTGGTGTAGGCGGCATCTCGCTGTGCACTAATGGGCTTTTCTGCCTCAGAATGACACGTTCACGCTTGAAGTGAAATCTTTTTTTCCACTCGTTTTTCCTTATGTAAAAACCGGCGCTGCTCTTTGTCTTTTTTTTTTTTTTTTGCTATTTTTCTTTTTTTTTTTTGTTGCTATTATTAGTAGTAATCAATGTTAATTTTCTGTAGCTGAGA
Source organism: Pangasianodon hypophthalmus (assembly GCF_027358585.1). Classification (NCBI taxonomy): domain Eukaryota; kingdom Metazoa; phylum Chordata; class Actinopteri; order Siluriformes; family Pangasiidae; genus Pangasianodon; species Pangasianodon hypophthalmus. Next base: position 4,096,226 of record NC_069735.1, read on the forward strand.
TTTGGAGGACATAAGTGAGAGAGATTGTCGTTTTTCTCATTTTTTCTCTCTTTTTGTCTCTACAGGACACTCAATAACCTCAATCACTTGCCATCTTAACTTTATATAGGCCTGAGAACCTGAAAAGTATCCAAATAGCATTCAAGCAGGATCAGAAATGAATGGGGGCTTGGGGCAAAAATGCCACCGAAAATGACCAAAATGCCCCAGATATTTAAAATGTAAGAGCAAACAAGCCCCCGTAGTTAATTCCTGTTTTTTATTAGGAACATTTGGTATACGATATATACCAAATATAAAGACCAATCTAGGTTAATTCACGTGATATTTCTTAAATCTCTGCACATAGATTTTTTTTTTTTAGCTCTGCACGTCCGTCTTTGTGCTGTGACTCGCATGGTGATGTGAGTATTGTTAATGCGCAGCAAAGATGGAGCGGTTTTTGATAAAAAAGAATAAAATCAGCCATGAAAACCCAGACACACCATCAAACACTCCAACAGCACAAAATCTGGACACATCCAAATCCACTGTGAAAATATCTACTATCGAGTCGTGGAAAATGGACTGGCTCGACACTGAAACTCATGCTAATGGTGATCTGGCTATCTTCAGCAAGGCCTGTAGGTCGCTGTCAGCAGCAGTGAAGAGCACCAGCTTCTATCCGAGCTTCAACAGCTTTGTCTGGAGCTCGGTGACCATCAAAAAATATAATGCCGAGAGACATCAGGAGAGTCGTTCTCACAAATTTGCATATGGTACGTATATATGTATAATTCCCAAGTGTTTTATTCATCTTCTAATACAGCAATTTACCAACAATTTCTTATTCATTAAAGAATGGCACATCATATTTTTATCCATTTATAGTTACATTTAATGTTTTGGAACATCATAGAAATGTATCTTGAAGTTAAAAAGACAGAAAAAAGCAGCTTATCATGTTACCAAGAAACTGCAAGAAAGTGTAAACTCCTCTGTCCTGAAGATGTCAGAAAACTTAAATTACAGCTTTGCCTCTGATTGTTACAAAGCGCTGACACTGGACACTCCTTTCCTAAATGTTAGATAAATATCTCCTAACAGAAAACTTCACCATACTAACAATTTTACACATTTTTTTAAAAAATGTATTTATGTAGAGTTACTATATGTTACCATAGAAACAATAATGCAAGAGTGTATTTATATAAACCTATGCTTTGCAGCTGCACTATTGTCAGAGGTTCTGTTATAGAAAATGAATCAAAACCAATCAGAATGCTGAATTCAACAGCCTAGTGATGTAAGACTAAATATGACATATAAAGAAAATCTAATATGGTGTTCCTCAAGGTTACGTATTAGGATCCGTCCTGTTTTTAATCTACATTTCTGTTGTTCTGCTGATGACCTTCGATGGTTATTTACAGTGTAGAACCATATCTGAGGCTGAATTTGTATCATGACCTCAGTATGATGAGCTTTCTCCCTGCTGTAAGCTGTTGGAGATGATGTGGTGATGATATGCTGACAAAGACGGAGTCTTCGAGCTTCAGCCCACAGAAAACATGTTTCACACCTGACAGAGATCACGGCGTTCCCGTCTCCCCTCGCACACACACACGCACACACACGCACACACCAGCTGACAGCTAATGAAGTCTAGAAAAAATATTATTAGTAATTACTAACTGTAATATAGTAAGAAATAACTTTAAAATTAAAAAATACAGTGTTTACAGTAATGTTGACTAGCAATGCTAATGTACTATCTATATATCTATCTATCTATCGTAAGCATTGGATAGCTTAAATCATTTATGTTAAATTAGCAAGATCCCAAGTATGGTCCCAAAATTTCACATTTGGCTTATCTGCATTGGATATTTACAAGGTAATTATGAGGGGGGAAATTATGCTCACTATTTTTAGCTAGGTTAGACACAATTTAAACAGCGTATTTTTTTATTTTATTATTAAGCCAACGGTGAGGTCCCTGGTGGTCTAGCGGCTAAGGATCCCACGCTCTCACTGCCACAGCACAGGTTCACTTCCCAGGCAGGGAACCAACTCAGCCACTGGGAGTATAGTCTCAGTGCCGGTCCCAAGCCTGCATAAAAATGGGAGGGTTTCGTCAGGAAGGGCATCTGGTGTAAAAACCTGTGCCAAATCAAACATGCGGACCAATGATCCGCTGTGGCGACCCCTAACGGAAGCAGCCGGAAGAAGAACAACAACAACAAACCGACAGTGAGGAACAATTTGAAGAAAGGTGCTTGAGATACTTTCAGCAGCAATGCTAAATTACAATAGCTAGGTTCTGTAACTATCCCACTGGGTTAATTAGCTACAGAAACTCACAATTCAGTTGAACTAATCAAGGTTGTTATGGATGTCCAAATCAGTGAGTAAGTTGAAACTCTGAAACTTGAATTCCACTCTTGTTATTAATGCCAGAAAATTCTTAACACATTTCAGAATATCAATAAACAATATAAAAATACATTATGATATATAAATACCTTACTGCTGTATACATCTTAAAAATAATTCAAAATTCTCATAATATGAGAATTGAGAAGAAATCAAATTCGAAGACAAGAAATGAAATTCAAAGAGAAGAAATCCACATGTAAAGATTCTCTTTAACAAAGGTGCAACAAACTTTTTGATTAAACTGTTTAGGAAAAGAGTTCTGAATAAATGCATACTGTTTTTGGCATGATATATTTTACACATTTGTCATCTGTTTTTAATTATGTATCAATTTTGTAATTAAATATAAAAGATATACAAAGTTAATGTATATATTCCTGATTTCCCCAGAAATTTTAGACCTTTATAGGCTCATTAATATTCATTAAAGAAGTATTAATATTCAAATGCATTTGAACTATAAAACTTTTAAATAGTTACAATTCATCAGTCCATCCAGCTGAAAAATTTTACATGCACGCACACACACACACACACACACACACACACACACACAAACACAAGTGTGATGTAATAGTTTTCTGTTTGTTCCTCATCACACACCACATGGTGCTTATTCACCTCCTTCTGTACACTTACACAGCACACACACACACACACACACACACACACACACACACACACACACACGCACACACACACTGCGAGTCAGCTGTGTCTTGGTAAATACAGAGGAGAAAATGAACCCAATTGCACTATAAAATCATCAAAGTGTAATTAACATAGTTTCACTGAACATCAATTATTATCTTACATAATTACACTAATAAATAATTACTAATATAAAACCATATTATGTAATCAATCAATCAATCAATCAATTCATTTTTATTACATATATTAAAAAAAATCTGGTGGTAGGAAATTAATAACAGATCTTACTACTACTACCACTACTACTACTATTAACAACAACAGCAATAATAATAATAATAATAATAATAATAATACATAAATACAAAAAATTATAATACAACATAATACAAAAAAATAATAAAATGTTTATTATGGTGGCTTAATTGTATATAACATCTTTCATAAATTCATAAATACATAATTAAACAAATTATATTTGAAAATCATAAAGACATGGTTTTAAAAAAAATTATCACAAAGTGGATGTCAAAGCTAACAAATAATAATAATAATAATAATAATAATAATTAAGTGCATTTTATCTGGTATCTTAGATCCAATGTCGCATTGTGTATAACATAACAATTATTCTACTGCTGCAATTATTATTATCATTATTATTATTAGTAGTAGTAGTAGTAGAAGAACAATAGTATTGAGTAGTATTACATTATTACTACATTATTTTCCCCCATATATAAGGCCAGGATTCATAAAGGCAGGGCAACTGCTGTAGATTTGCTGTAAATGAGGCTTAAAATGTTTAAGCTGTTGTTATTGCGTTAGTATGCTGCTGATGTAATTATTGCTCTTTATCTAGATGGCACTTAAATTCCACTTTGCTGCCGAAAACACTCTTGGCTTGTATGGGCTTTTCCCCTCTCACTGGATTTTATAGAAGAATATAGATGAGAGTTTAAATAAAGAAACATATGCGGAAAGCAGCAGTGGAGAAAATTAGTGAGTAGTAACTGAAAGCAACAAAATTAAATGAAATCCCATTAAACAACAGCTTTAATTTTAACTCCTGTTACTTACTACCCTGAAAACGTCAGACACCGTGTAGGCTAAGTTGTCTAGGAATGTAATTTCTAGGCATGTGCTGATATGGAGTGATTGGTAATTATAAGGCATCTCATTCATTTAAAAGATACTCAAACCAAAGGTGGCCTTACTTTCTTGATTGCAGTACAAGTCTGACATTAATCTGGCTGGACATCATTGACACAATGGTGTAAATTGAAACAATGATAAAAAAAATGATTTAATTGAGAAATAACATGTGAGTAATGAATAGTACAGGACCGAGCATTGAACCCTGCGGGATACCTGGTGTAACAGAGACAGAAGCTGATTTGTGGAAATGGAAACAAAATTATATTTATTTTATTAGTGATAAGACATCTAAACCAGGCTTAGTATGCAATGGTAATAATTGAGAAACAGAAAAATTAGTGTCATGTTTATCAGTATCAAAAAAAGTTGTTTCAGTAAATATTCTAATATGATGCTCAATGGTTACACCTAGGTTCTGAGCTAATTATTAGGATTAGGTCCTCACCATTATATCAATGTGTAGAGAGTCTATTTTTGAAATCAATCTGTATCATAATAAAGATATCACATAACTATATCACAAAAATAACACCACACGTGTTGGGTTCCATAGTTACCTAAGTTGGCATAGTGGTTTGGGCATCTCAAAAGACTTGTCTTGAATGTTTTAAGGGCTGTATTCAGAGTTGGAGAGTTATATCAATATTTATGCAAAAGTTATGTATATTCTGCGGGTTATGCAGCTGCTTAAGTTATTTTCTGGACTATTAAAATCACCTGCATTTAGCTCAGACCTTCAAAGTTGCTGGATTTGCCTTGAGTAGAACCATCTGAGACTGGGTTTTTGATTAGTGCCTAAGTCACCACCTTTAAACACAAGCACTAAATATAGCCTTTGTACCACCCAAAAAATCAGGGAGAGATAATGCAGACTGAAAAAGGAAATATTATTAATTTCTTTGCTGTAAAATATAATATGATGCAACATGAATGCAAAAAGAAAAAAAATGCTAACATGATGATACAGTATATGAATGAAGACATCTAACTGGAATCTTGTATATTGGCAATATATTGCTGCATAAAAAGTCCTAGTTTTAATTTCACATTATTCACTGCTAATAATTTAACATAATTGCTTCCACCCTCATTGTTAAGCAGCTTAGTCAATAAAATAGCACTTGATCCAGCACAAGTATTGTAACCATTATAACAGTGTATCCTTGCATTACAATGAAGTCCAGTACATTTCAAAATAATGTTCAGAAATAGAACAAATATTACATAAAGAGCAAAAAAAAAAAAAATCAATGCTCAGCCTACAAGAGCACCAAAAAAGAAAAATAATAATAATAATAATAATAAAATAAACTGCTCAAAAGGACAAAGTGTAAAAACAGTAAACATATTATATTTAGCAAAACAGGAGTACCTCAAGGGTCACAATTAGGTCCATTACATTCAAGTTTGAAAACATTGGTGATATAAACTAACCTGACTTTACACAAACAGAAAAAAACTCAGTGTTTAACATAAGATTCCTCACATTTTTAGGAGTAAAACCAGGGATTCTCAAACAGAGTCTCCTTTAACTGCTAAAAATTTCCACAGACTCCCTCAGTACAGATTTATTTATGTGTACAATTATATTTTGGCTATTTATTGGAGCCAGAGAGCTTTTTGTTTATTTCTGAACTTTTCACCCATAGAACCCATTTTGTCATAATAATTTTAATAACAGTGGGTTTTTCACAACTGTACCAAAATTAGAAAATCGCAGACCCCCTGGCTCTGCATCACACACTCTACTTTGAGAACCATTAAACAAATTAACGGAGGTCCAATCAGGAGCAATGAGGAATTTTATTCGGTGTAATCAAATCATGCTTCATCGCTCCTCCTCCACAGCCGTCTCACAAGGTCACGCCATCGTGTTTGTCATCGTTTCTCATAAGCAAAACAGCTTCATGTCTGCCAAGTCCTGTTGCATATTGTTGGGATGATTATAGGAGACGCGTGCCAAAGGGAGTGCTGACGAAGCGCACTTACTCACTGCCAGACACTCACTTGTGTTTCTCTCCTGCTTAGGATTCATTCAGGGGAAGAAAAAAAAATCATTTTCTTTTTCTTGTTTTGACTTTTGTGGACTGCAAATGGTAGAAATGCTGTAGTCAAGCTCAAGTTGGTGAAGAAAACAGAGTCACAGCCAAATTCAGACCTGCCAACCCTCAAAGAGTAATGATACCTAATCCCACTAGAAGGGCTGGGAGGTGGGGTAAAAATGCAGCAAACAGTGAAAACATAACATGTAGCAACCGTGAAATGTTTCCACATGATTTTCACTGTTGATCTGCTGCTCAAACTAGTTAAACGAATCTGTGCTGACTGGCGCAGTAGAGCAAACTATTTTTAATCACACTTTAATTATCATTAACATTAAAATGATTTGTAAAATGCTAGATTTGTCACTTCGCTGTAAGCCTAATTAATTGTACAAGTGGGAAAAGTGAGTCAAGATGAGCACACCGGCCAATAGATAACCACGGCTTCCATGGAGTCAGTTCATATCAGAGAGCTCAAAACATCTACACAGCTGTCAGTCATTCCAGATTTATATGCCGATTGGCTCATCTGCTTTTTTTATTTGTTTCTTCCACTGACCTATGTATCCCTTACATCGTATTTTATGTTTTTATATTATTCCTTTCCTACCTGTATAGAACTAAATCCTGGTTTATGTAAATTCTATTTTTTGAAAAAAGCATTTTGCTGCAAGTCGTACTGTGTATGGTTTTGTACATGACCAAGAAAATTTGAATTTGAAAAAAAAACACCGCTCTTTTGGCACATTTTTGAGTAGCAACTTGTACCAGCATTCTCTGGTGTTAAAATGCGGAGCTCTACACAAAATGTATGAAAGTTTGCAGGTCTGCATTTAGATGCATGTAAGCATTTTTTTTCTTTTACACCATCTGACAAGTTGGAGGGAGGTCACTCTCTTTATCACTCTCTCCCACTGATTAGACAGCTCAGTGCCAGGCATGCATCTTCACAGCCTGGCCCCTCCCTCCACTTCGTCACACACCAATTTATTGTAGATGCTTTAGATGCACAGAGAATTGTACATGAATTCAGCATACTTAACATAGATGGTCCTAGATGAAAAGAAAACTTGAGAAAATGGTCATGAAGTCAGAATAAATAATTAATGCTAGTAAGTGAAGGCGAATTTATCTTTCAGGATTTTTTTTAGCACTTATTGATAGAACATATATTTGGGAAAGGCAATCATGAGTTAGAAGGCAGGGCAATATTTACATTTAATTCACTTCTTCAGCTTGGTACTGCTTTAATTACAGTGCAAGATAATACTTTATGCTAATCACAACAAAAAAATGATTATATATACACACCGATCAGCCATAACATTATGACCACTGACAGGTGAAGTGAATAGTATTGATTATCTTGTTACAATAGCACCTGTCAAGGGTTGAGATATATTAGGCAGCAAGTGACCAGTCGGTTCCCGAAGTTGATGTGTTGGAAACAGGAAAAATGGGCAAGCATAAGGATTAGAGAGACTTTGACAATGGCCAAATTGTGACGGCTAGATGACTGGGTCAGAGCATCTTTAAAACGGAAGGCCTTGTGGGGTGTTCCCGGTATGCAGTGGTTAGTATCTACCAAAAGTGGTCCAAGGAAGGACAACTGGTGAACTAACGACAGGGTCATGGGCGCCCAAGGCTCACTGGAAGAAGGTGGCCTGATCTGATGAATCACATTTTCTTTTACATCATTTGGAAGGCCGGGGGCGTGTGTATCGTTTACCTGGGGAAGAGATGGCACCAGGATGCACTATGGGAAGAATGCAAGCTGGCGGAGGCAGTGTGATGCTCTGGGCAATTCATGTGGATGCTATTTTGACACATACCACCTACCTAAACATTGTTGCAGACCAGGTACACTCCTTCATGGCAACGGTATTCCCTAATGGAAGTGACCTCTTTCAGCAGGATAATGCTCCCTGCCATACTGTAAAAATTGTTCAGGAATGGTTCGAGGAACATGACAAAGAGTTCAAGGTGTTGACTTGGCCTCCAAATTCCCCAGATCTCAATCCAATCGAACATCTGTGGGGTGTGCTGGCCATCAAGTCCGATCCATGGAGGCCCCACCTCGCAACTTACAGGTTTTAAAGGATCTGCTGTTAACATCTTTGTGCCAGATACCACAGCACACCTTCAGGGATCTAGTGGAGTCCATGCCTTGATGGGTCAGGGCTGTTTTGGCAGCAAAAGGGGGACCAACACAGGTGGTCATAATGTTGTAAATGCCTTTGTTCCTAGCCATTAGCCAAGAGACTTCACAAAGAGGCTCTGAATTCACAAAGAGAGAGGCGGGCCTAACAGAAATACAGAAAGCACCTGGGTTATTGACATTAAACTATTTAAAATGGCAGGGAATCCTTTACTCAGCATGTCCGTGTGATGTAAGTTATTCATTGCTTTGATGTTGCTGCTGGAGGAACAAAAATAATACATCAATAATATAACCTTCGCATTCATCAAAAAAATGCGCCAGAATCATTTATGATGATGATACCATTTAGCTTAGCATCAGGGTGTAGTTTTCTGCAAAGATAACAAATTGTGAATCCAGTTTTATTTGCAATTTCTCAGGGCTTCTTTGTAATTTCATCAACCAATGAAATAAAATTTGTTCCCTATTGGCTGTCACTGTGTACTGAACAATATTTCTCACGTCACATATTGTTTTATGAAAATCAGTTTTTGCCATTTTCATTCAGAAGTGTTTGGGAAAAGGTTTAAATTGTGTCAATAGACAATTGTTTATTTTACAGTGCCAGGAGAACAATGGCATCAGAAAAATACCTATATGTCAGCTTCCCAAGGGGGACAAAAGAATATCTTTTGCCTTATCGTCAGATCACAAGTTCAAATCGTGATGAAGCTATGGCCATCCATGGCAAGGAGTCAAGAGAGCAAAACTGGCCATGGTCTCTGTGTAGGAGGGATGGTATAGTCTCTCTGCCATGTTAATCACAACAACACTGGCCAATTGTGTGCTTTTGTTAGTTCATGTATGCAGAAGAGGGCAGATAATGCTTTCTTCCCAGTGTATTATGTGTGTGATGCAGCATGAGCAACAGTTTAAAAAGATGTAGGTAACTGGCTTCACGTATCTCAGAGGAAGCAGAAGCACACGTTAACCTTCACCTAGTTGGTAGCTGTCAAATGATAGGGGAGAGCTGGCTGGTAAAGCATGATTATTCTCACCTGTGTCTGATTACCGCCAGTCTACTTATGTGTAGTTCTTTGTGCTTTCAGTGACTCCTGTAACCTGAGAGAGAGAGAGTGGCATAGCTGGCGGAGCTTGAGAGCTGCGCACACACACACACACACACACACACACACACACACACTAAACGTGAAAAGAGCTCTGTTGTCACTCAGCCTGCCTCCAGAGTCTTCCTCCACAATTATCCACACCAGGATCTACATAATAATAATAATAATATTTAATCAAGGGGTGCCAATAATTCTGGACATGAGCATGAAGGGATAATACTATGAAACGTTTTACATACTGACACTATGACAACATCAGGCAAAATTCTGTGGAAAAAGGATTCTTAAAAAAAAAAACTGGAAAGAAAAACTTTCCTAATGATGTGATAATGCATAATGTGCTAATGTGCTAATTTGTAAATCTATAATGCTTACCAGGTCTTTAAGTCACGTTTTGAATGTTGAATTGAAATGTTTTAGATGACAGTGAAGAAACTGATATGATAAGTGATAAGTGATATGATAATAATGAACTTTGGTGCATTGTCTAGGTTTTTTAATTAGGGGGCCAAGCATCGAAGGTGCATAGGCATACTATTGTTATTCTATGTTTTCTTCTTCTTCTTCTTCTTCTGGCTAGGATGTCTATGGGAGCCCATAGAACCATCTGGTAAAAATGTTGTGAAATTCGGCACACTAAATGGGGAGGGTCTCAGGAAAAATTTGGGCCAAGTGTTTCCAACACTTCAGCGCTGTCATGGGTCAAATTTGGGCCTAATTTGGAAGTACATTTATGGTCATAACTTTTGAACCATGTGTCCACAATTTAAAGGCTAGGCATCTCTAGATTCCCTGGGTCAATTTCAATGCACCCTATGGCCTTATAAGATTGTCTGCCATCTTGGATTTTGTCAAGAACAGTTTTTTTTCACTACTCCTACTACAAAAATTTGTCCAATCATCACCAAATTTGGCACACATCATCTTCAGAGTATGGCTCACAAAATACATCAAAAGAATTTTGAATAATTCAAAGGGTTTGCCCTTAATGGGCCAACGAATCTGATGGCAAAGCGACCAAACAGGAAGTGAGGCTGTATCTCAGCAACCATTTTGTACACTGACACAAAACTTGGTAGGCATCTTCAGGACTATGACCTGAGGCTTTGCAACAAATTTCATGAAAGCACCCCCTACTGGTCAAAAGTTACAATAACATGCCAAAAATGCTTACATCTAACTGCCGTTTTTTCTACTACTCCTCCAAATTTTGTCCAATCTTCACCACATTTGGCTCACATCATTTGAGACCTGTCTGAACAAAGGATTGTTGATATTCAAACTCGTTCTCCTGTACTGCGCTGGCAAATGCAAAAAACAGGATGTGAGGGTGTATCTCAGAAATGCATCATGAAACTTGATAAATATCTTCAGGACCATGCCCTGAATGTAGACAAGAAGTTTTGTGACTGTGCCACCTTGGAGTCAAGAACTGTAGCAAGTTTAATTTTTTTCCTTATATCATTTGAAGAGTTTGTGATAAAGTCATAGTTGATTTTTCCTGTAATTCCATGGAGTATGCTGAAGTGAACGCACACCAGCATCTAAAATTCGAGTAAACTTCCTGTTGATCATCTTGGATTTTGTTAAAAACTGTTTTTTCACTAGACCTCCTACAAATTTTCTCCAATCATCACCAGATTCAGCAAAAGCCTCACAAAAATTATCAAAGGAATTTTGAATATTCCAACAGTTTGTCCATATTGGGCCAAATCTTGGGCCAAACAAATCTGATGGCTCAATTCTGCCAAACAGGAATTGAGGCTGTATCTCAGCAACCACTTTGTGAACTGACACAAAACTTGGTAGGCATCTTCAGGACCATGACCTGAGGCTATGCAATAAATTCCATGCCAGCACCACCTACTGGTCAAAAGTAACAATAACATGCTAAAAAAATCTTCACCAAATTTGGCTCACATCATCTTGACACCTGTCTAAACAAAGGTTGTGTTAAATTCACAGTTCTACATCCCTAGTTCTACATTCATGAATATACATGAGTCCCTAGGGTGAGCTGAAGTGAATGCTCATCAGCATCTGAACTTCAAGAGTACTTCCTTTTTAAATTGCAAGAAGAAAAAAATGTTGAGGTTAGAACAGTAGCAATCATGACCACAGGTCAAAATAGCAACAGACAACACTACAGATCACAGCAGTAGCAGTAGCTGCAGCAGCAATGCCACCCTGCTGTACATTTGTTCATCTAAACCTTTCCTTCTATAGTCAGACATTTTCACCTCTATCCACGGTCAAAACATACACATCATGAATGAAACGTCAAATCACTCTTGAATCTCTTTGCCTAAGGTTATGGCTCTGCTTTCCTGTGATTGCTTAGGCAGCAATTGTAGCACGTCTGTGAATGTGTGGCTCACCAAGTCTGGGTTCTTGGCCACTGAAAATGCTGCTTGCAGCTTTAATTGTAATTAAATTGCTTTTTAGATTTTGTATTACTTTTTGAAGCAACAACTAGCAGCTTTTAGAAAGGAGTCCTAGCAGAGAGATTTTTTTTGAAAAATTATTTTGGCACGATTAAGATCTCAAGATCCATCAGTTCTGCTCTTTTTACCTTTTTTTGCACTTTTCTTTATTTCTTTTTCTTTTTTTTAATGAATTGCTCAGAGCATTGTAAGGTTATATTGGTTTTTCTTTAATATTTTGAGTTATTTATTATTTATTGATTGAAATCTTCCAGCTACCTTGAGGTCTGATATATATATATATATATATATATATATATATATATATATATATATATATATATATATATATATAATATTACATTTGGGCAATTATTTTCTTTATTTTTATTTAAATTTAATAGATTTATATTTAATCTTTTTTGTATTTAATTTATGTATTGCTTTTCTTTTTCCTGGTAAGTTTTTTTTTTTGTTAATAAATGACTGAACTTTTTGTATTTTGGACCTAAATGTATAATAAAAATATGCTGTCATGGTATATGATATTTATTGCTGTTGTTGTTGTTTTACACTTTTTTAATTATTGGATTTTCTTATTTTGCATTTTGATATTGATCAATGTGGCACATAAAGGTGACTGTTGCTTTTTTATATTATTGTTTTACTGCAGACACCTATGCAGTTTCTATAGGAATTGGACTGTATTTTTTTGCAAATTGCTATGAGAGCTTAATGTAGTTAATGTACTTTGCTTGGTCAACATGAGAGCACAAGCCTCCAATCGATTGCATTTAAGTAATAGAGGGGCATTAGAGGCTCACTCACACACACACACACACACACACACACACACAGGCATGAGGGAGTACAAGCATAAAAGGCTTTAACACACATCAGTAGGTCTCCATATAACCTGAATAATACATGCAGTATGTCAGTGTTTATTGTATGTGTGTGTGTGTGTGAGAGAGAGAGAGAGAGAAATTTGACTCATACTAACTCACATTAACTTGCAAAACAGTCACGTGACCTTTCAGTGAAAATGCAGGACATCAGCAGTAAAATATTCATGAATGCATAAATTATTAGTACAGCAGTGTGACATAACATGAACAACTTTCAACAAGACACATGCTATGAATTAAAAAAAAAAAAAACCTTGCAGAAAACCTTGCCTGTCATAAAATAATAGCTGATTCCATGTTTTTAATGCTTAAGAAACTACCAAAAATGGCTAAGAAACACGTCTACAGCTTTACATCAGGAGCTATGAATATTCATGAGTGTGCAAATTAGGAACTGCCCCCTGTCCATCCATGTGAGTGGGATTTCAGTACCTGAGTCTTGATTTACATCCTCACTTTCTCACTGATTTACTTAATTGGTGAATATAATGTTACCATGACAACCACCATCTGTTTATTGCTAACATTTTCTAAGTTAAGACAGTCAGGGTAGGATTTTGAGTTAATTGAGCAAGAATCAATATTTGTAACAAATATACGTAACGTAAGCAATAAAGTTTACGTGAACAAACTGCACTAGTTTACAATGTTATCCATTCTAAATGATTTAATGTTGCATTGCGTTTGTGCTATTTCGTTCACTTTTCATTAATTAACTAGGACTAGCATCAGATACTGCTCGCCATCATACTATATGCTACTGTTGCCTTTATTATAGTTTAAAATTTCCAATGGTGGCTCAGACATTAAAAGTTCTGGGTTACTGATCAGAAGGTTGGGAGTCAAGCACCAGCATTTCCAAGCTGCCACTACTGGGCCCTCGAGCAAGGCCCTTAACCCTACCTGCTCCAGGGCCGTATATTGGCTAACCATGCACTCTTACCCCAGCTTCCTAACAAGCTTTGACTAATTAAGGGTTCTTTGGTTGTTCTGCTGGGGGGACCACCTTAAAGAGTCTATGTAGAACCCTACATAGTGTTTTCCTGTCAGAAAGGTTTCTAAATAGAACCTTATTTTGGATGCTAAGAACCTTTAATAGACTTAAAGGAAACTAATTCAAACCACAGCTGCCAGAGTTCTCACTAGAAGCAAAAGAAGGCAACACGTCATACCAATTCTAAAATCCTTACATAATTCCAACTAACTTTGAATTACTCATACTCATCTATAAATCAATACTTGGATTAGGACCAACATACCTATTGGGTATGTCAGATATGAGCCTAGCAGGACTCTCAGTTCATTTGGAAATAGTCAGTTGTGCTGAAGGTAAATACCAAGCATAGACAACTGGATTTGAGCTTTTAGGCTGCTCTTAAATGGAACCAGCCCAAAAAGTGCCATTACTCATTTTTAAATTGAGGCCGAAAACTTTCCAGTCCCATCAAACTTACAATTTAGCCAGTGATTTTAATGCTCAAGGACAGTATTCATTACATTTTACACTTTTGTGTTTTAATTGTTTTATTTTTATTTTATTAATTTTACTTGTCTCTATTTTGTTTTTATATTTTCCCAACTGTATTTACATTTGTTCAATTTACTTGAAAAGCATATTGATCTGCCTTTTGTATGAAATATGCTCTATACTGTAAATCCTTTTCATTTTTTCATTGTCTTAAACTGACTTTTCAAGCTAGTCGTAGCTAACTTGTTTCCATTAAAACTTCATTAGCTAGTATTCTTCCTTAGTTATGTTAGCATTCTTCTGCTGCATTAGTGTTTTTTTAGTATCTGTTTAAACTAAGAGTAGCTATCATACAGATACATTAAACATTGTTGTGTTTAATGTGTGTTTTGCAAATATTAGATTCCCATTGATAGAGATTTTTAAATATCTAAACATTCTGGTAATTTCATAGCTGCAAAGGTGAGTTTTTTTTTTTTTTTTTTTTTTAGTTGATCCACTAATGTTGATCTCATTTTGTAGGTTACCTTGGAATATATTTTCTTTTATGCATTAAATGTTGTGGAATATCAATAAGAACAAAGTGTTTTTGAATCAATTCCTGATTTTGAGATAAAAAATAAAAGTGGATGGCCTCGACGACTTTCTTTTGTCAGTTCCGTTAAGTTAAAATCACAGTTGGTATTCTAAATAAATGTAAATAAAATCAAATACTACCCTAAAGTTTGCCACATATAGACTCCAGGCTGATATTTAACTGAATATGAATGACTAGGAAATATTTATATACTTATGTAAGTGTTTTTGAAATTGACAACAGTTTTATTTTTATTTTTTTATGTTAGTTTCTACAATGTAATATAAGGGTTTATGAAGATGTTCTTGAGTGCAACATGACAGCCGATATTTTTTCAGATTTTAAAGGAAAGTCCACATTACTTTGCAGAGTTGCTCTGGGAAGGTAAATGTTAAATGAGGTCATGTTAATATTGTAATGCAGAGTGGAGAGAATCTGGCTCGCACGTGTCTCCTACAGTGTGTATTTATAGATTGAGTGTGTGTCAATCACACACTGCAGTGAACAGAGAGAGAGAGGAATTACATTAACATGACTCCTCAGGATACACACTTATATGTACACTCCACTCACTTAAAGGGGGAGTTTGAATTTTTATTGCACCTATTGGAACTTTAATCAGAACGTCCCCTCAGCCCTGCAAAAAAATCATGATGTGCTGGATATAGCTTTATAAGTTCTTTACATTGGGATTTAATTTAGACCATAATATGGTAATGTGTCTTTGACTCCATAAAGAAAATGAGAGAAGCTGTGAATGGGTGTGGCTTTAATGCACAATGATATGTAGGGTACTGGTAAAATAAAAGAGATTTTAGGCATGGCTTTAAGACTATATATGAGAATGTAGGTGTTTCTTTGACTCAATGAAAGGAAATGAGAGCAGCTCTGAGTAGGCATGACATTACTGCACATAAAAAAGTAGAATGCCAGTAAAATAAAGTGATTTTGCATGTGGCTTTAAGATCATACACTCAGGTCCATAAATATTTGGACAGTGACACAATTTTCTAATTTTGCCTCCATACAACACTACAGTGGATTTGAAATTATGCAATCAAGATGTGATTGATGGGTAGACTTTCAGCTTTAATTCAAGGGGTTTAACAAAAATATTGCATTAACTGTTTAGGAATTGCTGCAATTTTTTTTTACATAGTCCCTCTATTTTCACAGGCTCAATTGACTGAGAAGCAGTTTCATGGCCAGGTGTGGCCTGTTTCCTCGTTATTTCATGAATTTGCATTAGGTAGCCTGTTCATGGGAACTCTCAATACCCAGTCCAAAGAGATGTCAATCAGAGAGATAGCAGAAACATTAGGATTGGCCAAATCAACAATTTGATTCTTAAAAAAGAAGGAATGCACTGGTGAGCTCAGCAACACCAAAAGGCCTGGAAGACCACGGAAGACAACTAAAGTATATGATCACAGAATTCTTTCCTTGGTGAAGAAAAACCCCCTCACAACATCTAGCCAAGTCAAGAACACTCTTGAAGAGGTAGGCTTATCTTTGTCAAAGTCTACAATCAAGAGATGCCTCCATGAATGTAAATACAGAGGGTTTACCTCCAGATGCAAACCAAGGGTAACAGTCAAGAACAGAAAGGCCAGATTAGGCTTTGCTAGAAAACATCTAAAAAAGCCTGCCCAGGTCTGGAACGAGATTCTTTGGCCAGATGCAACCAAGATTAACTTGTACCAGAATGATGGGAAGAGAAGAGTATGAAGAAGGGCTCATGAGTCAAAGCATACCACATCATCTGTCAAACATGGTGGAGGAAGTGTTATGGCATGGACATGTATGGCTTCCAATGAGTCAGGCAGTGGGGTTATGCAGAAGTGGGGGTGTGGTCAAGCATCAGCGGAGAACGGAAGGAGGCACGTTGAACCAGCAGGTACCCACACACTGAGGAGCGTGAACTCGAATGGAGCGAAAGCCGTGAGTTCATGATGGACCCTTTTCAATTGGTTTGGTTTATTGAGTTTTTGAAAGTGTGCTGAAAAGCACCATGTGAATAAACATAAGTCCAGAGCTCTGCTAGAATTCTGCCTGCCTCCGGACTCTTCCTCCACATCCTCACACACTGGCTTCTACAGTCACCCTTCCGTTTGGTTTGTTTGGGGCCCCAGTGACATTTTCAAAGTCTTATGGACAGAATACTCTGCCCACACAGTGTGTCTGCCACTGCTTATTTAGATGGCAATCATTTATAGTAATGATTGGCGATGGCATTTACAACATCCGAGGGCTGTCCTGAGCTCCTTGAGATGGGTGGGACTCACAGCAAACCCAAAGAAGTTTGCAATTGGGTGGGTGGAAGTACAGTATCTGGGTTTCAACTTGGGCCATGGGAAGGCACTGGACCCAACAGGTAGTGCGTGATGATTCTCACCTGTGTATGATCATGGCAAATTAACTTATGTGAGTTGAACCAGAAAGAGAGCTGAGTGGAACTCTATGTGTGTGTGTGTGTGTGTGTGTGTGTGTGCCAAAAACCTGTTGTAACTCATTATTACATGATAATTTCCCAGGTTTTCCTCATCTAACAGAAGTAAACATGCTGCTTTTGTAGTTGTGCTTCTAAAGTTGCTGTATTTATATGCTCTCTACTCTGATTGGCTGATCTCATCACATATGACAAGTAGTGTTGCCCACTTTTGCACACACAGTCATACCTCGCAGATTTAGTAAGGTGTGTATGAAGATCACAGACCACGATGAGAGAAATCAGAGAAGTAACACACACACACACATGGAAATGAGAGCAGCTCTGAGTGGGTGTGGCTTTAAGACCATATATGGCAATGTAAGTGTGTCTTTGATTCCATATATGGAAATGAGCATGCCGTTTAACCTACATTAATATTATTAATACGGAAAAGAAAATTTCATGAAAATATTAGCATTATTAGATTATTTAATGTATGAATAGTTTGAATACTATAAATCTTATTTTACTGAAATTCATATTAATCTATTTACTATAATATTTAATTTTTTCCTAAAAGGATACATTATTCTTTAGACAAACTGCAGCATTTTCTATTGTCCCGCAGTTGCAATGAGCCTTGTAACACTATAACAAAAAATAATGTAAAAATAAAGGTTTAATATTTTGGAAATCATTTTGATGAAATTACATCCTCTATGTTTGTTTCACTGCCTGGATCAAAAAGAGCTAAGCTTCTTTTCTCTCTTATCTGAATGTTTCCTAATTTTTACATATAGGTCAAGCTTTTTGAACTCAATGTTTCAGCTCTGTTACTGATAAAATTCTTTGTTTAGCCATTTTTTATGCAAAGAATATTTGGCATAGTGCAAAGTACAAAAATATCTGATGTGAATAACACAGTGTTGAAAGTCATTAGCCATTTTTGAACAAAACTTTGAACCCCATAATATTTTTGAATGTGACAGGGTTGAATGGTAGTTACAGAGTTGAATGGTTGCCACATCCTTAAATTATTTGAGGAGTAAACTTAAATGAATAATTTTTAAATATGATAATAGAAATGTGTGTACTCAAAAGAAACGGGGGTCAAGAGGTCATCTGAAAAAATATGACGCTGCCATTTAATAGCCTGTAAATTAAGGGTGTAACACAATGCCATTATCTGTATCTGTTTAGTGCTCAAAATATGTGTATTGGTTTACTGCTATAAATATTCATATATGTACCTGTTTAGTGCTCCAAATATCCATATCTGTTTAGTGCCCCAAATATTCATATCTGTATCATGCTCTAAATATCTTTATTTGTATCTGTTTCAGGCTGCAATTCTCTGTATCTTTTAAGTCCTCCTAATATCTGTATCTGTTTGGTGCTCCAAATATCTATATCTGTATCTGTTTACTGCTCCAAATATCTGTATTTTTTTTTAAATGAACCCTACCACTCAGCTCCCAGAAACACTGCAAAAACCCCAGATATACAGTACAAATATCTAGCTACATCACTCCAGTTCATAATTGGTCTCAAATTGTGATGTGCACAGGACTTTTTTTTTTTTAAATCCCATTTGCACAGTTATTTGCACACATTTTTGTTTGTACTTGCCTGCATATTTCTAACAAATCTATTCTATTTCCCAAATGGTTCTTCTCAATAAGGCACTTAGGGCTCCTTCCACATCAGATTCATCTGAAATAATATCAACAAATCTTTGACTAAGGTATGTTAAACACTCAACATAGCAACATTCAGCTTGTTCAGTGTGTTTAGTGCAGGATATTTAGTCACTCTTCCTCTGTCTTTAGTAATAGCTTAATTTGTGATAAGTTTATATTAGTTAGCTCTTTGATGGAGAAGATTGCAGCATTAGATGTGCACATCCAGATGCTGAAGAGGGTTAGTGAGTGAGAGCAGCATAGTTTCTGTAGGGAAAGTCTGGTTGCCTTAGTCGTAGTTAGCAATCCCCCAACTCCGGCATTAGAGCCCTCACAGCGGGGTGAATGGGTGATGACTCTGCAGCATAATTGCAAAGCCAAAGCTAACACTAAGGCTTGCCCAGGGGAACACCACTCCTCTCCACTTCACATGTCTAACAGGTTTGCTCTCCTCAGTGAAGCACCCACTGAGAAACCTGAAAGATCTCTGGTTATAGGAGACTCTATCTTAAGCCACATGAAATTAGCTAGGCCTTTAGGGCCACCAGCAGAACCACTTAGGAGTATAACGGGAGCCAGGGTGCTCTCATTTCTTGTAACATAACACATAGTCTCAGAACAAGCCTAGTTAATTGGTGATAATCCAGAGTCAAGGCCAAGAAGCAGACAAGCAAGCTAAACTGACTGTCTGCTAGCTGCACTGAGTAGACATTCAGGTTCCACTATATTGAGATTGTGTCTGTTCACCAAGCTAAATATAAACATAGAAATACTCAGAGAGTTTGTTTTAGTAATCTAATTAATATTAAATTATATCATAGTGAATGCACAGTTAGCATCTTTGATCTGTAGCTAGGACTGTTAAATATTAGATCCCTTACATCTAAAGCGCTTATTGTTAATGAAACTATTACTGATCCAGAGTTTAATGTACTGTGTTTAACAGAAACATGGATTAAACCAAATGAGTATGTATCATTAAATGAAGATAGTCCTCCTGGGTACAGTTATATACATCATCTCATACTGGCAAATCAGGAGGTGTCATATTTATTTATAATGATAATCTAGGTGTCACACAAAAACCTAGTCATAAATTCAGCACATTTGAAGTTTTTTATACTAACAAAACATATGTAGCCACAAAAAAATAAGTCCACTCAGTCGATTCTGCTAATTATTATTTATTATTTATATATAATTGTTGGATACTTTGATAATCTGGAAGACCCAGTAAAACCCTCTGTGGTCATGTCCATTCTAGATAGTAGGAGTTAATCGAAACGTAAAAGGACCCACTCATAATGGTGGTCACACTCTTGCTCTAATACTAACATTCGGATTAAATAATGAAAATATAGTCACATTTCCACAGTCTGAAGCTATCTCAGATCATTATCTCAACTCAATTAAAATGTGTCTTAATCATAATATATGCACCTTGCCATGATGACCCCTGATATATGACCCCTATATCAGACCCCTGATTAAAAAATCTGACCTCGACCCCTCAGTTGTCCAACTACAGGCCAATATCAGACCTCCCCTTTATCGCCAAGATGCTAGAAAAGGTTGTAGAGCAGCAGCTATGCTCATATCTACATAGGAATAACAGTGCAGCGTTTGATACCATTGATCATATTATGTTCCTTGATCGATGAGAAAATGTTGTTGGAGTTAAGGGAACTGCCCTCTCCTGGCTCAGGTCTTATTTGACTGTTATCAGTTTGTAGATGTAAACAATGACTTCTCTACACTAAGGTAAAATTTGGTGTTCTGCAAAGTTATCTTTTAGGCCCACTGCTTTTTTCTTTTATATGCTACAATCAAATTTCATATTGATTATAAAATTCTACTATTGACCTACAATGAAGTGAATGGTACCTGAGCGAACCTTTGGTCTTTTATGATCCACTACACCTACTTCGATCAAAAGTTGCAGGCTATTTGTTGGTACCTTGATTAGTGAAGCCTACAGCAGGGGGCAGAGCTTTCTCTTACAAAGCCCCACAGTTATGGAACAGCCTTTCAATTAGTGTTCAGGACTCAGACACAGACTCAGTGTTTAAGTCTAGGCTGAAAACACATTTGTTTAGTCAAGCCTTTTGTGAATAGTTGGTTTCTTAGGTAAAGGAACATATCTAGAGGGTTCATGGGCATAGAATGTTGTGGCGAACTGGCATGTTTGGATGTCCCCCCTTTGTTGACAGTAGCGTGGATGACTGCTTTATGTCCCAGGGTGCCCTCATGTCAATGTTACCTTCAGGCTCTCCCTTTGAGTTATGCTGTCATAGCTAGTATTGCTGGAGTCCCTGTTTGCACTCTGCAAACAAAGTACATTGTTCTTAACCGTTACATGATAATTAGAATACCTAACAATCTCTCTCTGTCTCCCTCTCCCTTGCTCTCTCTCTGTCAAGCTACACATGCTACTTGTGAGATACCAGTGATCCTGACCGCCTCTGCTCAGTGGGCCTACCTGATCCTGTGAGAATTGAACTGTCTTGCGTGTGTAAGGTTGTACTGTTCTCTCAGAAGTTTGAGCTGTACTTCGCAAAAGTGTTAAGTTATCATAGTGTTTATTTTCCCCTTTGCTACCCACACTGTTGTTTATGTTTCTCACTAACTCTTGCATATTCACCCTCCAATGCTCTGTGACAGATAGTTTGGGCACGCCAATACACTCCACACTAGTCGTATTACTCTGTTTAGACAAACTAGGTTAAAGGCGAGTGCCAGTAATTTTAGTTTTGTTTACATTAAGCTTTGGTTAGGCAGCATAGGAATTATTTTACCTTCATTCCTTTGGCACTGTCTATTAGACCTGTTTGGTTGGATTTTTGTACTATACTCCCCTCCTGTTTTATGCTAAGTTTCTTCTTTATGTAAATAGTATTCTTTTCATATTCACCCTTTATATTGATATTTATGTTTAGTTCTCACTTGTTACCTTTGTTGTCCTGTATAGTCACCCTTTCTTTATTCTGTAATATACACAAGTGCAAAGAAACAGTAATATAGTAATTTTGCTACTCTCTCTTCGTCTATGTTCTTCCTTCCAGCCAATCATCACGCTTCCTCCACATGTTACTCCCCTTTACCCCTAGACAAAAAGGGGGGCACATAACTGTAGGAAATTAGCTGTTTAGATTAAGCTGCCTGCATTCTCCACCAAAATACTGTATGTAGGAGATTAGCAGATCAGCTCAGAAGGGAAAATTTTGCAAACCTAATATTTCAATAGCTGAACAATTATTTGTCCAATATTTGTCCAGTTGTAATTAGTGTATTTATTAATTGTGCATGGGATATTTACCTCCATGGCCACCAGCACTAATATCCTAAATATAATGAAACACTATATTGAGAGCACAGTAACAAGATCGGCAGTTTAAGGCAGTTAATTATAAGCACAGAGACACAAGACACTTGCCTTTAAAATTAGACGAGACCTTATTGCTATTCTAAGAGACAGAAACTAATGTAACACATAAACACACGCACGTGCACACACACACACACGCAAAAGTCAAAGAGACAGGGTGTTGAGAGTGAATGAAATGAAAAAATGAAAAATGAAAGTTTCTAGCTGTTTCTCAGATTATGACCTGAACGAACCATCAATTTATCAGTTTAACCTTCGTTTCATTTAGAAGGGCTTTAAACGTTATATTTAGTGCACCAGTTCAGCTAGAATCTGGAGGTACTGTACTTACATTTGCGTTGTCTCTTTGCACATGGATTTGTCAGCGGTCTGGTTGTTTTTGATTGGCAGAAGACCAGTCAGAATGATGACTGGAGTGACGCGTGCACCACTGGAGTCATAGGCGGGTTGCAAAGCACTGATGAGTATTTCACAGCGGTGCAAAGGTGGGAGTTGGAGACTGTGCAGGAGCTTGTCTGGATGCAGAGTCTTGGAGCGAGTGTGATCTCCTCATAATGTCAAGGGGTGAGAACTTCTGGTGACTTGGAAGAGACTCCAGCAGATGTTAATGGAAGAGAGCTCGTCGAGCTCTTGGTGGTGAGAACTCCTGGTGAAGTTGTTGGAAGAGACTCCCGCAGATGTTGATGGAAGAGAGATGTTGGTAGAGACTCAGAGTTTCCTTTGTTTCAGGGGGTTTTAATCCTTTACAGTTGGGCTGACCCCAAAGTGCTTGCTCCATTCAGCAGGATCTTGGGGCAGGTAGTCAACTGCATTCTCCTCCTCTGACACTACTTAGCATACAGGGCTCTGAGTAATGTGTTTTTTCTAACTTTTTTCTAGTCCTCAGCCTGTGTTAACCCTTTCTTGAGGCCTCCCTGGGTGAGTCACCCCCCCTTTTGGCTTTAGGTTATCAGATTTATGGCTTAGGTTCCTTGGGTGATATCCTGTGGACCAGCCATCCGGTCATGGCCAGTGGCCTAAATCAAAAGGTTTGACAGTGTTCTTCTTGGCTGAGATGGTTCATGAGTTGGGTCTGATTTAGAAGATGGCTACTTTTGATTTATGGACTTTCCTTGATACTCACATTTGTGAGACTCTTGAAAAGTGTAGAAAAGATGATATGCTTGTTATATCTGATTATATATATGATTTGATTATATATATATAGCTGGAGAGTTAGAAGGTAATTTTGTTTTCTGAGTTGGATCTTGAGTTTTTCCTGACCCCACCACTCCTTCTGAGTCGGTTACCTCGTTGCCACCTACTGTTCCCTCACAGGCTTCACAGACTATTGCAACTGCTGAGATGCATCAAACCAGTTTTGACAATAGTAAGCATACTGTGTTAGTTCCTATATTTCGGGAGAGTGAGATGGACACCTATTTTAGTGTGTTTGAATGACTTGCCACTACATTGCAATGGCCTAAAGAGATTTAGACTCTACTTTTACAATGTAAGCTTGTCGGGAAAGTGCACCAAGTGTGTTCAACTTTATCGCTTAGCAATATTCTTCAATATGACGTAGTAAAAGCTGCAATTTTAAGAGCTTATGAACTGGTACCATATAAAAGAGGCATATAAACAGCATTTTTGGAATCTTAGGAAAGCGTCTTCCCAGACTTTTGTGGAGTTTGTGCGGGAGAAAGGAACTCTCTTTGATAAGTGGTGTAGCGCAAGTTAATGATTATTAGTCACTTAGAGAACTATTCTTGTTAGAGGTGTTTGAAAATTGTGTCCCTGAACATGTAGTAGTATATTTGAATGAACAAACAATTTCTGCTGTGTCTCAAGCAGCAGTTCTTGCTGATGAATTTGTACTCCTACCCAAGCTAGTTTTTAAATCAGTTAGAGCAGAGCACTCATCAGATAGACCTAAGCCTAAACAAATCAGTCAATCACCTCCTTGATCTCAGGAGATTCTGGAATGTTTTTCCTCTCATAAAACTAGCTAACTGTTTGTCGCTCAAATGTAAACAAGAAAGGCAAAGTGAACAAAATTTAAGTCCCAGTAATCAAGCAAAAGACATTGCTCTTGTGGGTCCTGTGTGTCTGTTGTCATTAATTTAGAAGAGTCCAAGTTAGATGAGACCAAGGTAGATCCATGCTATCAGCCTTTTGTTTTAAATGGGAACGTTAGGCTACCTAGAGATGTATATTCTGTGCCTGTTAAAATTTTAAGAAACACTGGAGCTGCACAATCATTTATTTTAGTTGACATGTTGCCTTTTTGTGGTAAGTCATTTTGTGGATCACATGCTGTATGTCAGGGCTTGGAAATGGGTCATGTAAAGGCACCTTTACACACAGTTGAGTTGTCAGCTGATTTGCTCTCAGGTAGTTTCAAAGTTGCCATATGTACTGTTTTGCCTGTTAAAGGGGTAAGTTTCATTCTGGGGAATGACATAGCAGGAGGGAGAGTTTTATCTATTTTATAGGTTATAGATGCTTCTATTTCATGACTGCCAGTAGAGAGTTTTAATGATTTGCCTGATGTGCATTTACTCGAGCTCAGTCACACAAATTAGAAGATTTCATGGACTTGTTAGATCCATTTTTGTGTTCTTCTGAATTACCTGAAATGTCACATTCTGAGGTTTTTGTAGAAATTGTTCTACTGTAGTTTTATACGATTTTATACGATTATTCAGTCCTACTGTACCTTTGCACTGGTCTTTAGTATGCAAACATGCATGTAACGGTGTTAAAATATTTTAAGTAGTGAGCCCACGTATAGAGCACCACATTTTCCTCAATCATTTGAGATACAGGTTGACGCTAGTGCACTTGGTGCAGGTGCAGTTTTGCTGCAGGAAGAAAATGAAGGAGTGATTCACCCTGTGTGTTATTACTCCCAGAAATTTTACAAGCATCAACTAAATTATTGAGAAAGAAACTTAACACATAACACATAACAGACAGCCTAAAGCTTAATGAGATTACTGATGATGGTGCCATGAAGATGGCTTTGGACTGCCACTGATATGAACAATTTTGCTACGATGGTTTAGGACTACAATTGTTATGATTAGGTGGCTGCTGGCAGAGGAGTGCAGTGCCAAGGACATAGTCGATCTAGTGGTGCTGGAGCAGTTCATCTCCCAACTACTGCAGGGAATGGCAGAGTGGGTCTAGTGCCACTATCTGGCATCGCTAGATAAGGTGGTCCCATCTCCAAGAACATGACGTGAAGCATAGCCATGGCAACCAGCGGGTACTCCAACAGCAGCCCTGATGGCCACCGCAGCCATGCTCCACATCAAGCTCTCAAAGATGGGAGCAAAATTTTGCACAGGTGTGGGATCCTTATCACTCACTCTCCCCGGCTCTGCCCTCCTTTCACAAATCAGCGCTTGACCTCGCCCCTGCTTCCACAATGACTAGCTCTAGATGATAGGAAGGTACCTAATATGAAGTTCCTCCCGTCTAGAACACAATCAATAAACCACTTTGTATTCTTAGAAAGAAGCTCTGTCACTTTGACCCCATTAATGACACAATCCTCAGTAATACGTGTTAAGATTCAGAAATTGATTACTGATAATTAGCACCAATTTACTCATTATGATGTGACATTGACAACGTTCTCTTAATCTGTCTAATAATACAAGGACTTTAATGACCCTGTGATCTTTACTTCCACCACTGGCACATGCTGAAAACATGCTGGATAAACTGAGGAAAAACAAATCTCTCCCTCTGGTTTTCCTTTGTGTGGTTTAAAACATATGGAAAAGCCACAGTGATTTTTTCTTGGAGGCAGAAATTTGTCAATAATTGTCATCTATAAATCGCTATGTTTAGCCTTGTGCTCTACATTAGTATAGCAGTCATCTTGATTAGCTGCAATGTCACACAAAGGCAATGTGAAGGCTGTAATGTGCTTTCAGGCTTTACTTATAGACATACTGCAGGTAAACAGACTGCACAGCATGGTCTTCTTCCAGAGAACTTCCAGGTTTGGTTGGAAAAAATCAAGGTCAAAATTCCAACTTGTAATTTCCACTCAGAGGTTAAAAGGAATGTTTTTTTCTGGCCGTTTTTTTTTAAGACACCTAAAGGACTTACATGATTTATGTCACCCCCAGAAAATTCCCATAAATCCCATAGGATGCTACATGACTGCTATGAAATTTCCATAATTTCAACTAAAACGTGATTTCTATTATATTATCTATATTTATTTTATTCCATTCTTGCCAGTTTCTTTTTTTGTTCACTTCTTGCTAGTTCTTATATTTTTTGTTTCCTTCTTGTTCACTTTTGTTTTGTTTTGCCAAAATTCTGATGTACATTCTAACTATATTCAGAAAATAAATGGGTTTTTGTCGTTGGAAGGTGGAAATTACATTCTCACTCATGTGATGTGAATGCAGCATTAGGCTGCCACAGAAAACACCTAAAGCCCAGAATGTATTATAAAATACATAAAATTATAAATCCCATAAAATTCCTAGAAATTTCCAAAAAATTCCCATAAATACCATAGGACTTCCATGAAATTTCTGCAAGAAAAACCTGAAACTATAATACATAATCTATTTCACACCCAGATTGCATTTTCTGGGTAAGATCATAAAATTGTATGTATATTTCAGCTAATAAACATCCAATGGAAATCTAAATTTTCCACTCAGTAACCTATAAATGTCCCTATTCCCAAAATACTAGTAGATTTTATTTGAATATTTGAACTAAATGGGAAAACAATTGGAATTTTTTATACTGTACATGGCATTTTAGCCAGTTCTTGATCTTAACCCTTATTGAAATCATGATGATATGTGTCATTTGGGTCGAGTCCAACATTTGTTACCTAGCTTGCTAGGTAATTAGCTTGCTATCTGTAATATGTGCATGTACACACTAAAGTTTACTTATCTTAGTTTGACTTGATTATCTCAAAAAAAAACATTTATTCATTTTATCTGTTATTTTTCTGCACACATTTTGGTCATTCCACCATTTGTTAACTAGCTAACAGTTTTGTAATTAGCTTCCTGATTTATAGACTTGCTATGAGGAAAAACATTATCAGTAATATTGGTTGCTAGCTAAGATCATTAATGTGGCCACTTCTTTTTGACTCGGACCATCTTGGACAATTGCAGCTCCATGTGTCACGATGTTTATTGCACCATCAGGAGTTGTCCTCTTTAGCTAACTTGCACACATGGTTCTAACGAAGGCAGTCTGACAGCTGTAAATTTAATTAGCACTTTATTGATGGACAGACTGCTGAAATGGAGATGGAATTTGGGACGAGGCCTAGTCCTGAGCCAATCTGAACAATAAGAAATGGCAAAAGTACAAAATATGCCAGCACATCTGCAAAAGTAACAAGTTTGTGCTGGTGGTGATGAATTAGCATAGGGGCAGTCATGGCCTAATGGTTAGAGTCTCGTCACTTGTAACCCGAAGGTCAACCTGAAGGTCGTGGGTTTGAGTCTCAGGTCTGGCAGGGATTGTAGGTGGGGGGAGTGAATGACCAGCGCTCTCTCCCACTCTCAATACCCCTAATGAAGTGAGACCCTTGAGCAAGGCACCAAACCCCCAACTGCTCCCTGGGCGCCACAGCAAAAAAGGCTGCCCACTGCTCCGTGTGTGTGTGTGCACTTGGATGGATGTATGGGTCACTGTACTTGGCTACACTTCACTTCAAAAACAGATGCTTTTTTATTCTGGGAGAGGGTACATGTATAAAGTGTCTACTAGAAAATAGAGGACCACCGATGGATGAAGTGCAGTTAAGCAATGCTAATTATTTGAATACCATCCTCCAGGCTGTGTTCAATTTTTAGAAGCAACTTAGCAAAACTAACTTAGTATTACTAACTGTATTAGCTTTTGATTTAATTAATACTAAGGCTAAAGCACTGTTAGTTATACAGGGATACACTGAGTGGAGTATGAGGGTTATACACAGGTTGAGGTTAAGTGTTGTTAGCTTGCTGAATCAGTTCTACTACCCTCTCTAAAATATAATCACTCTGTACTAGCTAGTCCTTTAATACTTTATATAATATGTTTCCTTCTTTCTAGTCTCTTTACATTATTAGTTTTCATCTTGCTAGTTCCTTTGCTTTTTTTTGTTCCCATGTTGTTGGTTCCTGTGCTTTTTTGTTCCTTTCTTGCTTGTTCCAGTGCTATATTGTTTCTTTCTTGCTAGTTCATTTTTATTGTCTTATCATTGCTACACGGACTTTTGGCCTGTTAGCCTAATTTGTTCCTGTAGCTTAATAGCCTCACAATGCTAATCCAGCTAGCACACAGCTGCAAGGTTGATAAGAAGCTCATGTACACATGACTGAATACAAAGACCAACAAATAAACAAACACACAAATGAACAAGGAGACTCACCCTCTGTGTGTTACTCAATTCAGGTCTGTGTTAGCGTGCCTGATGATATCATGTGTGTGTGTGTTGTTCCTGATCTTCACTAATCTCTTCCTATACATTGCTTATGGCATCTTCCAGTCCTCGGATTATCATCTCTACATGGATTTTGGCTTAATTTACTCTTGCAGCTTAACACTGCATTGTTAATTCGCCTCGCACACAGCTGTGAGGTAGATAACATGCTCAGATACACACCATTGAACACAAAGAGAACAAAATGGCTATTTGTTGCAGCCAGCCACATGTAATAAAGCTGACACTGACCTTGAAATCACACACAGATTATTCACATATCCCGATTAAGTTTTGAGGTGAAATCCCTTCGCTAAAATAAAGTGTTTAATGGTCATTGCTTCATTGAACCATTATCCCTTCGTGTATTTTTTTTTTCATTATAGCAAATTTGTTTTGCTCTCATCTTGCAGACTTGGAATTAATTTGCTTTGTAATTATTTGATGGTTATCTTAGACAGGAAATAAAATTCTAAATAGACTTGGGGATCATTTCAGAGAAAACTGTTTGCAGATATTAGCACTGAAGTAAAGGACAATGTGTGTTTATTCAGCAGCTCTCTTTAGTGTTTGTATACTGTACATTATCCATATAATGCTACATTTATCATTTTTAATAATGCCAGTGTCTGAGTGCACACACACACACACACACACACACACCTCATTACCTTTTTAACATACTTTATTTAATGGTGTATAAGTGTTACATGTCAAATGTTTATACTGGACAACAATGAGGGCTACTGTCACTTGATAATGAATACTGAATATTGTTTGTTTCTGTTGTGTTGATATTTGATGAATGAATGTTTGTGTTTGTTGAACATTGGAGACTGATGGATCATTGTTGGTGTTTGATGGTGAATGTTGAATTTTGGTGAATAAATGTTGGTGTTTGATGAATGAATGCTGGCGTTCCGTGGTAATTTTTTGTTTTTTAATGGATGAATGTTGTGTTTGGTGGTGAATGTTAGGGTTTGATGGATGAATGTTGGTATTCATAGTTGTTTTGGAATGTTGAATTGTGATACCTTCACTCCTGCCTTGTGGAGGTTTTTGGTGATGTTAGTGACTATTGTTTTGGGGTTTTGCTGCATGTCTCTCACAGTGTTTCTGTCATCAACTGCTGTTGTTTTCCTTGGCTGACCTGTTTGAAGTCTGGTTGTTAGTACACCAGTGGTTTCTTTCTTTTCAAGGACACTTCAGTTTGGCTATGCCCAGTGCTTGTGCAATGGCTCTGACTGATTTTTCCTCTTTTCTGAGCTTCAGAATGGCTTGCTTTTCTCCTATAGACAGCTCTCTGGTCTTCATGTTGGTTTATCTTTTTTTAATAAAAAAAAAAATGCAGTCTTTACATGAGACCCGGGGCTCAAACCAAGAGTAGACATTCAGAGCTAAATTTATAAATTTATCCCTAATGGTGGCAAGGAAAAACTGCCTGAGACGGTATGAGGAAGAAACCTTGGGAGGAACCAGACTCAAAACGGAACCCAACCTCATCTGGGTGACAATGGATAATGCAACCTTTAAATAATTCCCTAATTCTATACGCCATGTTCTAAGTTGTTTTACATCTAGATGTAACTATCAGGAAATGAAAGCTGAAATTCTGATCTATCATCTTATATTTATCTTTTGATATTTTTAGAGGGGACTGTATGTCAAACAATATCTAATTGGCTACCACAGAATGGGACAGCTGTTTATTGTGGCTAAAATAACACTCACTCTATGTGTGTCATTGAACAATTTAGTGATTAGCAGGTATTATGTCAAAAGGAACATTAGCAAGAAATACCTGTCGTGACTTCAACTAAATTGAGCTGCTAAAGCGTTTGGTCTCATTTATAAATGTCAGTGCATTAAAATGAGGATGTATTTAATGGAAGTTCCTGAGGTAACACAGTAATGCTCAGCTGTTCTGAAGTTCAACTCTGCTATTATTATTCCAGTTCTGTCCTGTATGGACATCCGATAATGGACTAATGAACCATTTTTCAGTTTTAATGAAAATTTGATTGTTAGAAGGTAAAATTAACCTCACTGCCAGATAGCCACCATTTCAGCCGGAAAACTGAACAAGGTTCATAATTAAACGCCTGATGAACTGTGTGGTACAAAGCTAACAGTATCCAAGCCCAAGGCATGATGAAGTCTAGTATTTATTTGTGCTTTAGTGAAAGTGTAAGTGGTGTGTGACATTCAGACGATAGGATCACACACACACACTTACTGCTGGGACTGACCTTTCCTTGACTCTTGAGTGCTGCCAGATTGTCTAGATCGACCCAATTTCCTCTACAGATTCTGGCTTTCCATCTTCTCTCGCTGCTTGTTATTTATAAATGTCTAGAGCTTTGTCTCACAACCTGACCTGCAACCTCTCTAAGGTCTATATAGGAAACTCTGTGTGTATGTGTGTTTTAAAGTCAAATGTAGAAAGACAGAACACAAAGAACAAAAGGGCATTAAGGCCATGATGTTAAATGTTGCTTCTACAAACAAAAATGTTGTTAACAGCAATTAAAACATACTAGGTGTTTATATGCAAATTACTATTTAATTATCATTGCTTTTTAAGCAACACAAGCTTATAGTCCATAAAAATTCTTTGTCTTTATTTATTTTACCTTATATTTGTCCTTAAACATGTCAATAATCATAGAAATATTTTTCGAATTATTTGCAATGAATTTCTTCATCCATCTGCTTTCTCTCCATACCTTTATTTGTATTAAAAAAATACAGCATAATGACTTTATGATTTTAAAATACTTTGCATTTTTAAGGAGTAAGACACTCCCATTTGTCAGTGGTGTTACTTTACAGCCATTAAAATTAAATAATGAATTGTATAAATTTAGTTTTCTGATTTCTGATTTTACTCAAGAATCCTTTAGAATTTGTAGAATTGCAATTATGTGATTAGATTAGTTGTGAATTTTTATTTGCATTATATATCCACCAATGGTCAGATTTCTGTTTGCTGATTGCAGTACAATTTTAGTCAATGGAAGTTGTAGCTTCAGCTACAACTGTATCCTAACATGAACAAAATTTCACTTTCTGTGCCTGTTTGACACACCTTTTTTTGCCTTTTTCATATAAGGTAGCCACGCTCAGTCTTTTTCCCGACTCTATTTCTTTAGGTACTGTATTTCTGCCTTTCTTACATGAGTAACACCATTGACAATTATACCATGTGACAACTTAAATTGAGGAGATTTTTAGAAAATTTAAAAATAAGAAATTCATAATTTTTTGTTTGAACCAAAAACTATAGCTCTCACATGTGTCAGGTAACTTAGGGACACTGCTACTTTGATGTGCTGCAAATTTCATAAATGATAACTAAACAAATTCAATTTGTTTTGTCTCATATAATTTTTTTCAGTTGCTGTTATGGTTGTTTAAATTATTTTAATTATTACAGAGGTATATAGCAGCAACAGTAGAATGACCCATAGAATAGTTACATATGCTATAGAACATAAAAATATGCTAAGAAATAAAAATTAATATTGTCAGCCAGTAGATACAGACACAGAGGCAGGTACACAACAGCTTTATTTCGAAAGCTTACAAACAGATCTAAAACATGAGACATGACAAAGCTGAAAAACAGGCAATGGTCAGGTGATGTGCAAACAGCATGTATAGGGCAAGGCAAAAATCAAAAACGAGAAAACCAGAACTAGATTAAAAAATCAGAGAGACTATGACCAAATGAACTGCTAGGTAATGACTGCTGTGGCACACAGAGCATGTACTTCGCACTGAGTATGTGAACTCAATGTCCAAACTTGTGGCAGCAGCACAATGCATAAAATCATGCACATGTAGGTCAAGACCTTCAGTTAATGTTAATCAAATTTCAGAATGGGGAAAAGTGTGATCTTGGTGACTTTAACTGTAGCATGGCTGTTGGGCTGACATCCCCAACAAATGGGCTGGTTTGAGTATTTCAGAAACTGATGATCTCCTGTGATTTTCACACAACAGTCTCTAGAATTTATAATTTACACAAAATGGTGTAAAAAACAAAAAAACATCTTGGGTTTGCAGGCTGAAACACCTCGTGGATGAGAGAGATCAGAAAAGAATGACCACACTGGTCTGAGCTGACAGGAAGTCTATAATAACTCAAATAAACACTCTTTACAACAACAGAAAAGCATCTCATAACACATGACACATCAATCGTTGAGGTAGATGGGCTACAACAGCAGAAGACCACGTCATACCATATATACATATATATTGGCACAGACTCACAGAAACTGGACAGAGGAAGACTGGAAAAAGACCATGTGATTTTTTTTTAATCTTCAACTGTACAGTTTGGGTGAGCCCGTGCTCATGATAGTCTCAGTTTCCTGTTCTTAACTGACAGGAGTGGAACCCAATGTGGTCTTGTGCTATTGTAGGCCATTCACCTCAAGTTTAGATGTTTTGTGCTTTTCTGCTCACCACAGCTGTAAAGAGTATTTATATGAGTTACTATATCCTTCCTGGCAGCTTGAACCAGTCTGGCCATTTTTCTCTGACCTCTCTTATCAACAAAGCGTTTCCACCCACAGAACTGTCACTCACAGGATGTTTTTCCTCACCTCACCATTCTTTGTAAACTCTAAAGTTTCAGTTTCTGAAATGCTCAAACCAGCCCATCTGGTACCAACAACCATGCCATGGTTAAAGTCACAGAAATCATATTTTTCCCAATTCTGACATTTGAAGTAAACATTAACTGAAGCTCTTGACCTGTATCTGCAGTATTTTTGTGCTGCTGCCACATGATTGGTTGACTGGATGACTGCATAAATGAGCAGGTGTACAGGTGTTACTATTAAAGCAGATGGTGAATGTCTATAGTAGGTAAATACAATAAAAATGCTGTATAATGTAAATAATGTAGTAATGTAAAAAACACATTTTTTTCTGCCTAACATTTTTTATATATTACATTACAGACTATATATTTTTATATAAATTGTATATATTAAATCATTTTAAATGTCAAAAATTTGTATTTTTACCTGAAATATGTTTACGAAATATATCGCACGATCAAGAGTGCAGTTATACTTAATATTGGCAATTCAATATGAGCTAGCTAGCCAATGATTGCGAGTGCGATATTGCTTCTATACAACAGTTCTATAACTAAGAAATTAATATTGAGTAACTGACATTTTGGATGCAATACGGCCAAATGTTCTGTTTATTTTTGCTCCGCTAGCAGAAATAGATCCTGGAGAAGCCACACTCACTTAAAGCTCGTTGGCTAGCTGGGTAGCTACAGTGGCTCGCATTGATTTGCACGTTCCCATTAAAGGTGCTTCCAGTGAAATTGGCTTCCCTTCTTCCTTTCATATTTTAAGTCAAAAGTTATAGTCATGAAAAAAAATTTATCATTTGCCATGTCCACTGATGATGTCACTAACACTACTGTAGTAACTGTTTCGGACTAGGAAGTGGAATTTTATGTGGTGAACACAGATGAGTAACAGAGAAACATCTCACTGCAGATATACTAAATATACCTTGGAACAACGCTAGGCCAATCAAATTAGTGGACCAGAGCTAACTGTTGGACAAATTTCTGAGTGAAAATGTTTAACATTTTGCCTAATGTATGTAATGTGTCATCTTCTTTATAAAACTGCTTTAAAGATGCCATTAAAATCTGTTTAAAGAAGGCCAGCAAAATTTCAGAACCATTCTCGCGCAAATTCATAGTGATTATTATGAGTAATTTAGTTTTAAACCCTGCCCCTACCTTAACTTCAGCCAATCAGAGCTTGACACATCATTTGGAATAATAAGTATCCTTTTTTAAGTTTGGAAGGTTTGGTATGCTGTTCTTTTACTTCGCCTTTGGAGTCTGACACATACCTGGTCTAGACTTATTATTCCAGCATCAGGTCAGACGTCTCTTTCTGTCTTGTCTGTTAAATATCAACTCCTGGACTGAAGAAACACACACACACATACCTCCAATACTCAGAAACTGGACTGAAGGAACACACACACACACACACACACACACACACACACACACACATATACATATCTACACACACAACTGAACATCCTCCATCCTCTCTGTTTATGCTGCTATAAATACTCATTATATTATACTGTTCATAGGCTGCTACTCTTATGTCTACACTTATGTTTACACTATTTCAACTACTTATATTGTACTCCTGTACTCTTTGCACTATTTGTCACTAGGTTCACTTTTAAACAGAACTGTGTACTGGTCGGCACTGTAGTCATTGTACTGTCTTGTACTGTCTTGTGCTGTCTGCACTTTATGTATATATTATGTAGTCCCTTGTAGTTCTGTGTTGTTCTGTGTCATCTTATGTAGCACCTTGGTCCTGGAGAAACGTTGTTTCGTTTCACTATGTTCTTGTATATGGCTGAAATGACAATAAACTCCACTTGAACTTGAACTTGAACTCTTCCCATACAATGTTAATGCTGGTGGCTGAAAGTGGGAAGAAGG
The DNA here is from genome assembly GCF_027358585.1 of Pangasianodon hypophthalmus. Taxonomy (NCBI): domain Eukaryota; kingdom Metazoa; phylum Chordata; class Actinopteri; order Siluriformes; family Pangasiidae; genus Pangasianodon; species Pangasianodon hypophthalmus. Next base: position 4,131,604 of record NC_069735.1, read on the forward strand.
TGTTTTTGATTGAATCACAGGGGCCATTTACACGACAACATTTTCAGCCAAAAACAGGAAACTTTTTATGTGCTTTGCCTGTTCGTTTACATGACAACGACATTTTGGGGACTGAAAACGCATATTTTTGCAAATGGGTTTCAAAGTGCAAGTTTTTGAAAACGCCGCCGTTATCGTCTCCATGTAAACACCCAATACGGGAATCTTTGAAAACGGTGACATCATGCTCATGCATGGTACGTGTTAGGTATGTAGACATGCGCAGTACGTGTCTATTGTAAAGGCAAGCGCGAACAAACATACACAACAATGTCGGAGTACATGGTAGTGTTGTTGCTGCTCAAGAGTTTGCTAACGCTTCTTCAGAAAAGTGTGGATTTACTTCACCAATATTACCACCAACTAACAAGGTGACAGCGCCAACTACTGGCCTGGCATACGTAATACATATCGTGGATATGTGTAAACGCGAATCATTTTGAAAACGTTGTCGTGTATACGTGAAACTTTTTGAAAACGCAAGAGAAAAACTTTTCCGTTTTTGACTACATCGTTGTCGTGTAAACGTAGCCACAGTCCACAATGCTTGACAGGTTGAGAATGTATCTGTTGGAACTGTAGGGAGCTGTAGGGTTAGAGGAGAGTGAGAAGATCAAGAAGAGCAACAGAGGAACATATGGTGCAGCACTCATTACTTGGCCTTATAGTGGTTTCCATGCAGTACTGGAGATGTGGTGATGTACACAAGTATGGGATTGGGATATAACAATGAGAGAGAGATTTACATCAACTATTCAACATTCAGGTTCAGTGGTTATTGTTAATATTCCCATTCCATTATCCCCTTAATATGTTCATGATTGTGGTTTCTTTAAATAGGGTTGGCCAAAAAAACCTTTTTTTAAGTAGTGTGTTCTTGGTTGAACCCATCACTCCAGATCATGTTATTGTTTATCTCTTTCGAAGTTAAATGTGATGTCTGTGCTAGCCTTCTGAGACTTATCTGCCCATTTTTTTCTTCCCATCATACCCTTGGAGGTTCTTGACAGTTCCTGATAACATTGTGAAATGAGTAGGTCTCTGGAGGTCTCAAGTGATGATCTTGTAGTCCTTGAAATGTTTATCTTGTGATAATCATACAGAACATCTTCACCAGGGTCAAAAAGGAACAGGAAATGAGTGTCACTTTATTTGGTCATTGGTCAAGTCATGTCATACAACTCATAGCAATTTATCACTGTCTAATTTATCAAAATCTAACACAGTCTAAAAACAACAAAAATATAATGTAGACTCAATTTAATTGCTTAAAAGTCTGTTTTATCTAAATATTGGATTTCTAATAAACAATGAGTAAATGTATGCATCACACAACATCATTAATTGTGTTTGGTATGTAATTAGTTTTGTTTGCTACACAATCAGTTTTGTTTGGTATGTAATTAATTTTGTTTGTTATGTAATTAGTTTTGTTTTGTACCTAATTCATGTAAGTTAGCTTTGTTTGGTACCTAATTAGTGTAATTAGCTTTGGTCAGTAATTAGTTTTGTTTGATTATGTAATTTGTTTTGTTTGGCTTGTGTTGTTTGGTACAGAATTAGGTTTGATTGGTACATAATGACTTTTGTTTCTTACATAATTAGTTCTGTTTTGTACATAATTAGTTTTCTTTGATTTTAATTAGTTCTGTTTGGTACCCAATTAGTTTTTTATGCAATCAAGTTTGTTTGATATTCTGTTGCTTTTGTTATATGTGTAATGATGCATGTGTAATGGAAGATCTCAGCTTCTGCATTCATGAAAACTGACATGATCATTTAGGTCCCTAATTAGAAAGATACTACAGAGGAATTTCTTACCATGATTATTTTTTGGATTCCTGTATGATTTCATAGTGAAGAATAAGATTTTTATAACAGTTCCTACTATTTTTTTGAGTAAACAATACATAAATGATTTTTCACCAAATTGTTCAATGAATGACTCTGGACAGACAATGACTTATTTCACAATGCAATAAACATCAACTAAAGATATGAATTTTTGGTTTTATTAACTATACAAATTTGTATATAATTAGATGAAGCTTTTTTTGCCCGTGTCAGAAATATATAGCATTTTGAGAGGTGTCCTGAGAGGCGGTACATTGGCACCTTTGTAAAAAAAAAAAAAAAAAAAATGCACCATAAAATCTGCACCTGTTTAATGAAGGACAAACACTCAAACAAACGATAACTTGAACAGATGAGTTTGTCTGACCTTCGACAGTCTGACTTTTGACAGTTTGGTCCTCCATGCAGTATGAGGATTATTTAACCATGATGAGATGCTGTGCTCAGATTTGGCTATTATAAAAATTAGTGCAGCGTGGTAAATAACTGAATAACTAAATATCACTTTAACTATTGGAACAAACTTCACTGACCGTCTGTATTTCAGCCCCCACAGCAGTGATGAGCCAAACGAGCAATGGCCAAACACTGTTCGACTTATACTTTATTCTCCAAGCACAAAACAACATTACATGGTTATGTGGAAATTTTCTATCTTAGAATACATTTTAAAAACTTGATTGTAAGTTTTTAGGATATTGGAAATGCAGTTTGTATTTTCCATTTTCCAGATGGTTCATACTTTCTCACGAAGGCTGAGTGTCTGTGTTTGAGCTCCCACATGATGAGTTCTGTTTCATTTCTTATCCAAAATGCTGCAATGCTGTGCCAATGGGCCAGAAACTGGCCAAATACTTTGTTCATATATATTCAATATTCTATAACTCATAATGAGCAATATATTCAGTTCCAGGACACAGACTGGAATGAATTTGCTTCTTAGGCCACTCTGGATTCCCACCTGGACATTAATATTTACATCAGTTCTGTTCTGGATCACATCAACAAGTGTGTCGACACAGTAACCACCCGTAAAATAATTAAAACATACCCCAGCCAGAAGCCTTGGATGAATAAGGATGTCCAACTCCTGCTCAAGGCATGTGACATTGCTTTCAGATCTGGCAATCAAGAAGCCTACAGCTTATCCACGGTCAATCTGAAGAGGGGGATTAAAGCAGCTAAACACAACTATACACTCCGATAGAGGACAACTTCATCCCAGGCATCCCAGGCCAAGTGCTCAGGACCTGTGCAGATCAGTTGGCTGAGGTCTTCACCGACATTTTCGACTTGTCAGTTGTCCCCACCTGCTTCAAGACAACCACCATTTTACAACATGCTGCAGCAATGACCCTCAATGACGTCTGCCCTGTCACTCTTACTGCCATCATTCCCAAGTGTTCTGAGAGCCTGGCCCACTCTCACCTGAAAACATACCTGCCCCCAACACTAGACCCATATCAGTTCACCTACAGACCCAACAGTTCAACTGAGAATGCCATCACCTCAGCTCTCCACTCTGCCCGACTCAACTGGACAACAGCAGCACCTATGTCAGTATGTTATTTATTGATTTCGGTTCTGCCTTCAATACTGCCATCCAAGCTGATCGGCAAGCTCACTGATCTTGGCTTCAGCACCTCCCTCTGCATTTGGACCTTGGACTTACAAACAGCCCACAGTCTGTTAGGCTTGACAACTACAACTCCTTCGCCCTCATTCTGAACACTGGTGTACCACAGGACTGTGTGCTGAGCCCAATCCCCTACTCCCTCTTCACCCACGACTGCATACCTGTGCAAGGCTCTAACTCCATAATCAAGTTCGTAGATGACACCACGGTGGTAGGCCTAATCAGTGGTGACAATGAGATGGCCTACAGGGAAGAGATTCAGCACCTGGCAGCATGGTGTGCCAACAACAATCTTGCACTCAACACCCAGAAAGAGCTTATTGTGGACAAGGAGGGGCCATACACACACATCCACATTGATGGGGTCAAGGTGGAGCATGTGACCAGCATCAAGTTCCTGGGTGTCCATATCTCTGAGGATCTTTCTTGGGCACTCAACACCTCCACCCTGATCAAAAAAGGAGCAGCAGTGCCTTTATTTCCTTAGGAAACTAAGGAAAGCTCACCTATTCCCGACAGATCCTACTGAACTTTTACAGCTCCACTATTGAAAGCGTCTTAACAAACTTGGTACGGCAATTGCACTGTCTCAGATCAGAAGGCCCTACCCAGCGGGTAGTGAAAACTGCCCAATACATCACTGGTGTCCAGCTGCCTTCCCTCAAAGAAGCTGCTTACAGAGGGTGAGAAGTATAATCAAAGACACCACTTACCCCAACCATGGTCTGTATGGTCATGGTGCTGAAGTGTACATGACCATTATGACTTCATCCTGAACTCAGACACTAAACTGTACACTCCCATTCTGACCTACGTTTAAAAAAAACTGTACTGTACAATATTAATGCTGTTTGCACTCTTAAATACCATTTGTCTTTTGTCATTTGCACTACCATGGTAACTTGCCTTTACACCTCATTCTCAACTTGCCTTCTTGCACAATTACTACAATTACTAATTACTACATGACGCTATCAGTATGGTCACCTAATAGTCACTGGATAGATATACCCCATTTCTCTGTACAATGCACCTTCTATATTTGTACACCTTGGCATTTGCACTGAGCTGGTCTCTAATTTCTCTACCTCATACTGTGCACATGTTTATACATATAGACATATTGCTATTTGCACTTCTTGTTAGATGCTAACTGCATTTCATTGGCTCTGTACTTGTATCATTATGTATCATGTATCATTAACATCTGCAAGTCTCGTTAAGCCAAGCAGGTAAAGTAAGATGGGTGATGTAAATTGTGGGTAAAAGAACACAGGATTTGAGGATGACTAAATAATCCAGTTGTATACATCACAGAAAAATTCCCATCTTCCCCTGAGCTGGCAGCACATGTGTGAAGCTACATGTCTAAATCAGCAGGGACCTGGCAACATGGGAATTAAGCACAATAAACTACAGAATCTAAATTTAAACCGGAACTGAGACAGAATTTATATTTATATATTTATTTGAAGCACATGTGAGAAAACCAATTTATCACAGCAGGAACTATGAAAGTTGGTCAGGGAAGAAGGAAAATTACTAAAATATTAAGTGTTGTTTGTTTTGAATGGAGTTCAACACAGGAATTGGATTGGCATTTACATTATTCACCAGGAAATGTCAGTTTCCTTTAGATTAGCACTGAAGATGTAAGGTTAATAAATAAGAAAACTTTTGTAAATTAGAGAATGATGGCTTGTCATTAGGGAAATATGACTAATGTATATTAACTTTTTGTTAATAAGAGGAAACGAGATGCAAATGAATGCACTGTCACCGTTGGCTAATGTCTGTCATTAAGTCATGATTGCGTTATTAAAGTTATTAAAAAGAGTGCGAGATGCATAACCGGGGCTCGAAGGACCAAATGCTCAATAACACACACTCAAACATCCTCAGAGAGTGTGTGTTTAATCCAACAGATCCTGATGCGCAGTAGTGTGCACACACCGGCGCGTGTGATATAAAGGTAAAAGCCACCACAGAGCTCATATGATGCTGAGCTCACCCGGGTGAAATTAATTTCACACTTAAACAGACCTTTGCGGTTCGTTTCAGGAATTAGGTGAGATGTGAAATACAGGGTAGAATGCCAGTGTTGTGCTCATAAATGAGGAATAAAATTATACTAATGCCAAAAAAGCTGCTGTTTCACACTGGATAGATAGATAGATAGATAGATAGATAGACTTAAACAGGTTTGTTTGAACTAATCAAGTTGGACAAAAAAAGAAATCAAAGTCATTAAGCTGCTGTCATTCAATTCTCATGAATCAGTAGTTAATAAGAATCTAATCATAAAATGAGTCTCAACAAGGAATCAAATTCATCACTTTATTTGATTCTTCACTTTATTTGATTTTTTCAAACTGATTGCAGTTCATTAAATTGATCAAATTCATTAAAACTAGTGTTGTTCAATTCTCATCAAACTGATAGTCCAAAATATCACAAAATGAGCCTCAACAAGGGATCACTTTCATTAAACTTCTCATAATTCAAAAGAATCAAATTGACACTCAATGAGGAATCAAATGATTAAAAACATGTGCAGCATGATTCACTTAACTGAATAATTTAAATAATACTTTAATAGTTACATAATCTAATCCCTAATGTATGTTTGCATTTGAGAACTAAATACGTCACTGGTGTTTTCAAAGGAATCTAGTGAGGAATTTAATGTGGAATCAAATGAATCAAATCTGGTGTGGATAACAAACAGGTTATTGTAATAAAATTTAATTGAGTCTATATGAGAATCAGATGTCATAGTTCAAAAGAATCTAATGTATAAAGTGTTAATTTAGGGACTCAAATTCAGCAAACTGTTTAGGTCCAATTTATTTAAAGGGCTTGTGTTAAAAAAAGAATGAAATTCATGAAAATGTGAATAGATTTATTCAGTTTATTTGGCACAAGAGTCTAACCACTAAAAATGCATCACATTGGTTAATCAAATGAATCAAACCTGCTAAAGTTTTAATCATTTGTAATAGTTAAAATGAATCAGATCATTAAAGTGAGTAACAGTGGGGAATTCAATTTAAGGAGTTTGAATAAAATTACAGGGAATACAGAATCAAATTCATCAAAGGTGGTGCCATTCTATTAATATAAAGAGATATTTACATAAACTGATAAAGTTGTTGTGGGGAGTCAAATTCATAAAAGTGTATATCATGGTGTAGTTTTATTGACATAAACAGATGTGTTAGAAAGAATCAAATTGTGCATCAATTGTATAGCTTGGTTCACTTAAAGTGAATCAGTTAACATGAATGAATTAATCAGAATCTAATTACTAATGTGAGTCACATTAGGGAATCAGATTAATTATTACTGGTTTAATTTGATCTAATCAATGATTCATTCATTGAATGAATTATAATTGGGAATCAAATTCATGGTGTAGTTCAGTTCATTTAAACATGTTTATTTGAAGGAATCAAAATGAGTCGCAATAGGGCATCAAATTAAACAAGACTGGTGTAATTCTACTGCCTATTAAGTACACAAGAATCTAATCACCAAAGTTAGTCACAATTAGGAATTAAAACTGGTTTAGCAGAAGGAAAATTAATGACTGAATGAAAAGTTTTGATCAAAAGCTTCAAATTAAGTTGCAGCAGGAATCAAGGGTGTTGTCAAGGGTGTAAACTGGCTTAATTTAAGTCATCAGCTAGAGTGAGTCACAGTGAGGAATCAAATTAAATTCATCTGTAGGATTTGACAGTAAACAACAAATGCAATTACAATACTTTATTATTGATTCAGGATGGTGAACTGAACTCAGGTGTATTCAAATAAGTCCTAATCATTCCAGTCTCAGTTTTTTTTTTCCTTTCTGCTGTAAGTGTTCATGGTGTCTCTGTCTTAGATCTAAGTGTCAAGGGTTTTTAATTAGCATCCATCATAAGAGCAGTGTTAGCTGTCGGCGTGAACAGTGAAGCCAGTTAAACACTCCTCTCTCCCACAGGGTTATGACTGGCAGGAACTGTGATGCTAATCATCTTGTTTTGGCACACTCTTTAAAGCTAAATCATTCATCTAATTTTTTTGCTTTCCTGAGAGGACAAATCTTTGATGAGACCAAATTAATGTGAGGCTGCTAATGTTTGGGGGAAATTAGATAAAGCCTCAAAACCAAAATCATCACGGCACAAAGAGAACATAGCAATTACATTTTATTTTTTCATCCCATGCGTTAAATTTGTAATTCAGTTTTTGTCAGTCATCTTCATAACAATTAAACATTACCCCAAATACAAATGAAAAAGTAAGTTTTTGATTATTTTTAAATAATCTTTACAATTATTTTGTTAAATTAATAAAATGACAAACACCATCAACACACATACAACCATTAACAACATTATAAACTCCAACAAAAACTGCATATACAGTGCGGTCAGTAACAGAAGAAATATCACCAGTACTCAAGATTCTCTCAGTTCAATGTACAAATATATGTTTTCAGCTGAGACTTAAAAATCTCCACTGATTGGTCGAAACAGATATAAAGGGGAGATTATTCCATAATTTGAGAGCAAGTACAGAGAATGCCCTATCACCCTTTGACTTTTGCTTAGACCGAGGGGCAGCCAACAGCATTTGATTTATAGACCTCAGAAGCCTAGACGAAATATAAAGGCTTAGGAAATCTGTAATATAATGTGGAGTCAAGTTGTGTAATGCTTTAAAAACAAATAATAAAATCTTAAAATCAATCAATAAATAAATACTTTAACCCTGTGCTATATAGAGGGTTCACTCAGATCCTTGAATTTAGCTTTTTGAAATTTAAGGCCTGGAATACCTGTAACATTTTTCTTTCTAAAGTGCTGAAAAGTGCTTGAAATGAAAAGCAAGTGTGAATTCTTATTTCATGTGTCCTGTGCAAAACCTAATGACAATATGACCTTGTTCTATCTGTTCTGGTAAACACTTTAAGCTGACTGAACTAGCTACATAGCAACTCATTAGCAATAGCCTAGCAATGGTCATGGTCAGACTGCTGTTTTTCCTCCATAGAACCTTTTGTGGCGGCCACTGCAATGAAATTTCAGACCCCTACAGCATAAAATGAAGAATTTCATTGTCCATATTTGTGTAATACACGTACAGTATTAGTGTTTCTGTTGCTAATCTAGCATTCCTTAACAATAGTCTTTTGTTGCTTTTACACCAGCCATATGACTATGACATCTGACAAGCAGTTGATGCTATTTCACCTGAGATTGAGAACTGACACTAACATGGCTGTCCCAAAACATCAAACTCAAGGCCCACGGGCTCAATATGGCCCACAATCTCGTTTCGTTCGGCCTGCGCCAAACTTCCAAAAGATAATATTACTTTATACTACTATAAGCTATACTACAGTGAATATAAAATTTCTACACACCCCTGTTAAAATTGTGGGTTTTTGTGATGTAGAAAAATTTAAACCAAGATAAATTAGATAAATGTCAGATCTTTTCCCAACTTAAATGTGATGTAGCAACCACAAAGTTCAAGTGAAAATCTAATAGAAATATTAAAAAAAAAAAAAAAAAAAAAAAAAAAAAAACCACATAGAATAACATGCTTGCATAAGTGCGCACATCCTTTTATAATGGGACATGTCTGTGCTCAGAATAAAACAATCACATTCAACTTAATGTTCATATATATATATATATATATATATATATATATTTATATATATAGATATATATATATATATATATATATATATATATATATATATATATATATATATATATATATATATATCACATTCAACTTAATGTTTATATATATATATAGAAATGTATTTATGTATGTATGTGTTTGTGTGTGTGTGTTCAGCGCATTTCAAGTTTGAGACTTCTGTTCATTTTTTTAAAAGGCAAGAAAGTTATTACAATTACTTTTTTAAATTCCCCTCAGTTTTGCTTTGAATGTCTCTGGTGGGGGACCAGATACAAACCTGAAATTTTCAGAGAAATAAGTCCTCTATAGTAGCATTCTGCTGTAAAGATGTTCAGTTTGAGATTCCACTGGTTACAGAACAAGGGCTAGTGGAAATCTAGGGATAAGCCTACTTTATTCATGCATTTTGAGAATTGAACAGATATAAGTATAACAAATAATAAAAATGAACAATATTTTACAGTTACTATGTCATACAATAGCTTATGCTTGTCAGTGAGGTCTAAAATGCCAATACATTTGATATTGGCAACAGTGAAGCATGATCTATCACAAGGTTCTTCAAACCTGCAGCGTTTAGCTCCAAACTCCAAACTCACCTGCCTGTAGTTTTTAGTAATCCTGAAGACCTTGGTTAGCTTGTTCAGGTGTGTTTGATTATGGTTGCAGTTAAACGAGATTTGAAGAACCCTGATCTATCATGTTGGTATCATCTATCATCATCCTGAGCCAAGATACTGAGGTTTCCGTAAACAGCCGTATAACCAAAAGTTGTTGTGTGCCATGACACAAAGATGGCAAACCAAGTGAAAAAAATAACTGGTGATTTTGCAATGCCAATAGATAGAGGTAATCACTCAAAAAAAAGGAAAATTAAAGATGGTCACACAACCTGTATTAGACCACTTGAGATGTAATGACCCCAATGCATAAAATCATGCAAATATAGGTCAAGAGCTTCAGCTAATGTTCACATCAAACATCAGAATGGGGAAAAATGTGATCTCTGTGACTTTAACCATGGCATGGTTGTTGGTACTAGATGAGCTGGTTTGAATATTTCAGAAACTGCTGAGATTTTCACACACATCAGTTTCTAGAGTTTACACAGAATGGTGCGAAAAACAAAAAACATTGCATGAGTGACAGTTCTGTAGGTGGAAATGTCTTACTGACAAGAGAGGTCAGAGGAAAATGGCTAGATTTGTTTGAGCTGCCAGGAAGGATTATAGTAATTTAAATATTCACTCCTTACAACAGTGGTGAGTAGAAAAGCATCTCAGCATGCACTAAATATTGAATCTTGAGATGGATGGGCTACAACAGCAGAAGATCACAGTGGGTTCCACTCCTGTCAGCCAAGAACACGAATCTGAGGCTATCATGGGCACAGACTCCCCCAATCTAGACAGTTGAAGATTAGAAAAATAAATCACTCTGTCGTTTTCCTGGTCATGCCTCCTCTGAGACACATGGAGCAAGCGAACTGTATTTTTCTGAACTGCTGCTAATACTACATTAGAAAGCAGCACTCTCAGAGCACCATCTGCCCTCTTCCACATACATGAGCTCACAAATGCCCACAATTGGCTAGTGTCACTCTGATATTGACAGAGAGTATGCCATGCCTCTCATACAGAGAGCTTGGCTAATTTTTCTTGCTTGGCTCCCAGCCACAGACATCTGTGGCCTCATTGGGAACTTGTGATTTTTGTGAATTTTTTATTTACAATTTTTGACTATTTAAAAAATGACTAATATTTTGATACAATTTTTGTCAATCATTTTTAAGGCATCAGGACATTTTTCACATAGTATGATGTATATATGGTAATGGTGTATGTAAACCAGCAGGCTGAAAGGACAGCCTTACAAAAAAAAAAAAAAAAAAAAAACAGAAACCAAAACTCACAGAGATGGCATCAAAGTGACAATTACCATAATCATCCCTCAACACTTCACTGTGGGAGGCAAATTTCCCAGCAGTAGAAGAAAAGAGCAAACAAAGCCAGAGCAACAGGACTGAGACAGTATTTTTAACCTTCAAAAAGATTAAGAGAAGGAGGTGGCAAGGAAAAAAGAAAAAAGGTGGATTCAGAGAGAAGATGTGAACAGAGCTCAGAGTGCTTAAGTTCAAGCCTGCTTGGTTTCCAATTAATTCAATTACAGTTTCAATTAGCAAACATCTGTGAGCTAAAGCATTGTCCTACACAGCGCCTCACCCGTCTCGCTGTTTAGAGCTCGATTAGATCAAGCACCAGTCCACTGAATTAATTATTCCCAAAAGTTAAAATGTTTATGGCCAGCAGCAAGGTCAGTGCAGGAGAGATAAAAAGCAGCACTGATCATTAACTTAGCTGATTACTAACACTGTAGCCTCCATTTTAGCTTGCCAGGGTCAAAATTTACTGAAACGGGCCTAAACACGCAGTTTGTTTAGGATTGATATGTTTATAGGTGGCTTCTTTACTACAATGCTTTCTGGTTCTAAACTACTATAAATAAACACACTGGCTCCTTTGTTTGGCTCATTCATGCAATTTAATCCAATTAGCCAATCACTAGTGAGCAGTGCGATGCATAAAAATAATGTAGATACAGATGAAAAGCTTCAGATATGTTAGTGGAAAATGTGATCTCAGTGACTTTAACCATGGCATGGATGTTGATGCTAGTATTTGAGAAACTGCCAAGTCTTCCTTCACACCCTCACACACTGGGTTCTACAGTGGTGGCAAAACCAGAGTTTTTTTTTTTCAAAACTAGAGGTCTGCTTAAGCTCCTCAAGCAGTGTAATAGAAATTAAAATAATTTCTGCACCAGTGTCCAGCAACACTTCTCAAGTTAATTCTCCCTCAAGAGTAACATTTGCATAGATACCATTGGTCTTACACCTCATAATGAGCTCACCTAAAAACTGAAGGAAAGGTGGCTTTCCTGGCTCAGTGGCACTAGGGAAAACAGTGGCTGCAGGTTCTTCTCTCACTGGTTTCTCAATATTCCACCCAGTGAAATAAACTTCGGATGGGGTAGTGAAAGGGGGAGGAAAGTTTTGGTTTTCTTTTTTTAACTGATTGACTCAGTTAACTCAGGAAACTGATTGACTTTTCTTCAGTTTCCTCAAACTGCATGTCTTTCCTATAGTCCTTCCTTTTTTCCTGGTTATGTCTCAAACCTTTTCCACCCACCTTAAAGTATTTCCCTGGTTCTTTCTCACATACCCTTCCTCCAGCAGAATTACTAGAGTCTTTCTGCTGTTTGGGAGGTGGTTTACTGTTGCAGGGGTGTAATTTTAAATGACCTGTCTCCTTATTCAGAAGGCCATTGTTTTGGGTCAGTTTTGTACCTTCTAGTTGAAGCTCACTAATCTGGCAGACTAATCTAACATCCTCCCCTTTATGACCAGACCCCAGCTGAGCTTACCATGCTTTGGTGGTTAACTGTTTGATCTCAGAACCCAGCATAGTATGGGGTTCACAAAGAGTGATTAATATGTTTGCAAGGATGGACACAGGTTATTAACAAACAGGGCTTTGATTCGAACATCCTTTTCCACACCTGGATAATCCTGTCCTGCAAAGTATACCACCTGCAAACAATCATAAAAAGCCTTAGGGGACTCATTCCAACCTTGGTGAATATGCAAGGCTTAGGCAAAGGCTGATGGAACATGGAACACAGAGTATTCAGCTCCTAGGGCCTGGCAGAGCAGGCTATAATCATTAAGGATTATATGTGACTGATGTCCTATAAACCTACATTACTCTGCAGCTGGTTTTCCTAAGAACAAGGATTTTACTAGCTGGTGTGACACCAGGTTTGTGGGACAATGCATAATCAAGGTCTTTGAGGTACAAGTCAACATTACTGTTAGGAAGCATTGGACTGAAATGCTCTGTCATGAGAAAGTTCACACAACTGCCACATGACCTCAGCCAGTGTAGCACAGGGACCAGGGGGCCTACAGAACTGGCCTTTAAGAATGCAAATTTTTTCACATGGTTTCACGCAATTCGTCACTTGTGATCACAAGGCACCCTGCAGGGGTTCACACAATATCTACCAGCTGGTGCATGGAATAACATACTGTAGCTCAACACACAGTACACTGAAAAAAATATGGAATATGTGGTCGGTTAGATTTAAGAAAAAATATTATGTATGATTTACATAAAAATATTATGTTTCTCATCAAAACGTTTCATTGCTTATGCTAAACTTAATTTAAACATGTTTCTAATTACAAGACTGAATTATTAACTATTATTCAATTCACATAGTACAGGTACTACTATATGTGTATTTAATATTTAAATTAACATGGCTAAAGAGTGTGGGTTAGAATAACATAGCAGTAATGTGGTTGTTGTAGAATGCCAGCAACTGGGGTTTGATCCTCAGCTCAGGTGAGAGTATGGATTCAGTGAGCTTTTTTTTAGTGTAGAAAGCCGATTTGTGTGTGCACATGTAAATATGAATATCCTTCCTCAAAGTAGCATTAAATGAATTCCATTTTCTCCTTTCTTGCTAATGGAAATTTTTGTTCTTTTCTTAGATTTAAAGTTTCACTATTGGAAAAACTGGTTTAAAGTGAACACAGAAGTACACAGGCCAGATCAGACTGCTCTTGGCCACTTCAACTTGGCAATCATTAGTCTTGAATCGATCTTTTAATATGCCTAAGCTTATAGATTATTACATTATTTATTTAACAAAAAATTAACATTATTCTCTGATAGTTTCTGGTAATTTGTTAACTGCATGTTTAATGTTGTGATTTTGAGAAAAAAAAAAATTATCCACGATAAAATATGAATAAAAAATAGAGTAATAATGGACACAAGTATTTAGTAATATGGACATTGGAAAATCCATTTACACGTGACTGCATGAGTGTAATGCAGCGGATCATTATTTTATGTGCTTTGTAAACGCACACTTCATTGCGCTCTCTGCAGGTATTCATGAGATAATTTGTACATAAATATTACTTAATTCAGTGTGCTGATTTAAAATATTACTCAATAAACAGTAGTGAGATATAACGTCGCAATTGCAGAGTTGCCAAATCTCATGCATGTACTAAGTCTTGAGCCAAAAAAACAAGACAGTACCGTGAGTTCTTGTGCTCTTTAATGCTTTTAAAACAGCATTTTTTAAATTACTTTTATTTTATATAATCTATAAATATTTTGAATTAAAAGTCATGCACATATTTCCATTTAGAAAACAATTTGTCATAACAGCAACTGAGTCGCTGTGGTAGAAAATTAGCTGTTTAGGTTAAGCTGCCTGCATTCTCCACCAAAATATGTAATAAAATTAGCAAATTAACTCAGAGGGGAAATTTTGCAAATTTAATATTTTAATAGCTGATCAACTATTCATCCAGCAATAAGTTGAAATTAGCATATTTATTAATTGTGCATGAGATATTAAATGCCATAAATGTAAATATTACCTCTGTGGCCACTGGCAATAATATCCTAAATATAGTTGTTGTTGTTCCTCTATCAGCTGCTCCATAGGGGTCGCCACAGTGGATCATTGGTCCAAGTATTTGATTTGGCACAGTTTTTATGCCGGATGCCCTTCCTGACATAACCCTCCCCAATTTTATCTGGACTTGGGACCGGCACTGAGAGCAGACTGTTGCATGCAACCCCAGTGGCTGGGGTTGGTTCTCTGGCCAGGAACCACATCCAGTGATCTCCTCGTGATGTTGGGGGCAAAAACTTCTGGAGATCTTGGTGAGTCCTAATGGATGAGGACTCCCCTGAAGTAGTTTGTTGATGAGGAATCTTGCAGATGTTTATTAAAGACAACTCCCAGAAGATGTTGATAGAAGAGAACTCTGTGTTGTTAATAAAAGAGGAATCACTGTTTCCTTTGTGTCTGAGGGTTTTAACTCTTTCCAGCTGGGCTGGCCCCAAAGGGCTTGCTCCAATCAGCAGGATCTTGGGGCAGGGTGTAAACTGTATTTTCCTCCTCTGACACAAATTAGCATACTGGTCTCTGAGTTATGTGCTTTTCTAACTTTCCACAAGGTAAAGTTAGAACTTTGGTCATGAATTCTGTAACACTGATGTAATACATTGTACTCAAATTTACTTTATCCCAACCCTTAGGAAATAAAGTAATGCTCGCACACATACCAAACATCACATACTTGCTGTTATTGATACACTCATTAACATTATGATATCTGTCAGATAATCAAAAGCATATATAATCAACTGATAATCATAATGAATAGGTGGATATAGGCATGATACCTATAAGGCATAACAATTAAAAAGGCCAGTTTTTAAAACTATGATGCATCATTTTAAGAGTAATTGTCCTTTCAGGATATGTAAGGTAACCTGATGCATTTGTTAAAGCTGGATTCTGAGGAATGTGTGAACAGTGGTGAACTTTGTGTTCCTGGGGGGGAAAGAACAAAGGTCTCATTACTGTCCCCAGTCTGCGTTAACCCTTTCTTGAAGCCTCCCTGGGGAGTCACCCCCCTTTTGGCCTTAGGTTGTCAGATTTATGGCTGAGGGTCCTTGGGTTTTATCCTGTGAACCAGCCATCTGGTCTTGGCAAATGGCCTAAATCAATAGGTATGCAGTGTTTCTTTTGGCTGAGAGCATTCATCCTCTGGTCAGGGATGTTCTAATGTTTGCACTATTGTTCACAGGATAGCTGAGATTAGGGAGACTCAAGCATTAATTTGGTTTCTCAGCGTCTGCAAATGTGGGTCCATTGTTTTGTGGTTCCTGTACCCAGTTCTAGCCTGTTATAGGCCTGCCTAGCCTGCAGTGTCTACAACTCATTCTCACTTATTGTCCACTTCCCCAATGACATCTTAATATCTGTATGGATAAATATTTCAAAGCAGTCCTTCAGGGCCACACTGGCCTCCTGAGTCCAGCTCCTCAAAATCCTTCTGGAGACAGGCTGCCTTTGAACTGCAGGAACATACAGAGGTGTTAAGAAGACGAGATTATGGTCTGATCTACCAAGTGGGGTAGTGTAATAGCTCTGTATGCTTATTTAACATTTGCATACAAAAGGTTCAGTGTTCTGTTTTCCCATGTAGTGCAGCCAACAAACTGGTGGAAAGTTGGGAGAGTGGAATCCACATTTACATGGTTAAAGCCTCCAGTAATTACCACAAAAGGTTTAGCATTTAGATTGACCTGATAGATAGGCCTAGCCTACAATATCTACAACCCATTCTCACTTTATTTTTCACACCCCAAATGAGACCTTGACATCTGTATGGATAAATGCAGTCCATATGTAAAGTCTTAATATGACCAAGATCAGCAAACTGCATTCCAAAATACATCAGGATAATGAGGTCTGCTGGAATTTCCACCTGAGAAATATACCGCCATCTGAGTTCCATTGGTGTACACGCTACATTGTGCACCATCAGAAGACTTTACAAAGAGCGAATATCATGCATACGTAATCCTTGCAAAATGATTAAGTTACACATGTCATACAGTATGACACTATCACAAATGTAAATATGTTGCAACAATGTCATGTTTTGTGTCTAAAGTGTCAAATATTTATTTAATGTTTTTCTCTTGATTTCAGGGACATTGTTGCAGCCATAGACAACATCTTTAGCCATAATGATGAACTGCAGGCAAATTCAGTGAAAAAACAGCTCTGGCAGGACAATGGAGTGGACATCAATGAATATTCCATTCAGAGGATCAGGGAAAAACTTGGGTGGAAGTATAGGAAAACTCAACGTGATCGTAGACATGATCATAGACAAAAAATAAAGAGATACGTCTCCAACAAGCCCAGATCTGGATCGACGAGAAGGAGACATTTCACGACGTCATTTTCACTGATGAAACAACAGTGGTTTTGGATCACTTTGCCACCATGTCATTTCGTAAGAGTGGCAGACACAGGTCCAAACAAAAGCTGAAACACCCACTGAAAATTCATGCTTGGGGAGCAATATCCAGACTGGGACCAGGACCTATTGCAATCTTCGAAGGGTTAATGAACCGGGCTTTCTTTGAAGATGCTATTATAAAAGAAACTGCTGCTCCCTACATTAGGGAAATCATCGGAATCCATCACCGTTTTTTCCAGCCCAATGACCCAAAACACTGCTGCAAGCAGAGTTATTGCTGCAGAGGGTATAAACTGGGTGAAGACTCCACCAAAATCCCCTGATATGACTCCCATTGAGAAAGTGCAGCATGCTCTGAAAGACTATATTTGGAAAAAAGCAAAACCAACTACAAAGTCTGACTTAATTGCTGCCATAATCTAATCAATGGATTTACTTGAGGGACTGTAATTAGGACTAGAAATCTGAATAACCAAAATTTTAATATAGCAATAAAAGATATGCAGCCTACAGTTATAATTGTTAATATATTATAAATTAAAATACTATTAAAAATAATTAATTAAATACAGTTAATGCTTATTTTTATGTTTATTTTTATATTATTGTGTTTTATTTTGTATTTATGTTTATGTTTACATAGGATATGCTACAGTGCATTTGTTATTTTCAATCGTTTGCTCTATTAAAATCACCAAGAATAATAATAAGTGAGTCGAGGTGATGTCTCTCCGTGTCTGTAATCTGATCAGCAAGCTTTTGCAGTGCCGTACTTGTGCAGGCTTGACGAGGGATGTAAACATTCACCAGAATGAACGAGGAAAACTCATGCAGCGAATAAAAAAGGCTTGCAGTTGATGAAGAGTGCTTCTAAGTTAGGACAGCATATCTTCTTCAACATTTTTATATCAGTGCACCAACCTTTGTTTATGTAAAAACATAAGCCACCGCCCCTCATTTTCCCCGATGACTCGGTGATGTAATGCACTGTCTGAAATGGATTCGTTCAGCCAGGTTTCCCTGAAGCACAGAGCTGCCGAGCTGGAAAAGTCCTTGTTTGTCTGGGTGAGGAGAAGTATTTCATAGGTTTTGTTGGCAAGGGAGTGGAGATCGGTCAGATGAATACTCAGCAGCGGGGTCCTAAAGCCGCATTGTTGGAGCTTCACGAGCGTGACCCACCCGTTTCCCTTGCTTGCGTTTGCACCTGTATAGAACTGCCACTCCTCCGACTAAAATGTCCAGTAAGTCATCAGACTGTTCAGAAATCTGTAAAAGATTGACGGGAGTGCATTGCCTGAAGTTCAGCAATTCGTCCTTGGTAAAAGAGATTGGTGAAAGGTGACAAAGGACAGGACAAACAAACAAACAACAAAAACAAAAACGCTACGGAGCTCCAGACCGAGGCAGCCATCTGCTGCGCCATTCTAACCCATATTTATGAATGACCAAACCAAGCCAAACCAAACCAAACCTGCTATCTTCTGGGTGAGATCTTAAGACATTACCAGGAATTTAACTACAGCTGCATATAATGGGAGCAATTAACCAGCCTACAGCCATTGAGGTCTTTAGGGAAGAAACTGACTAAAACCTTGCTCTTGGAAATAAAAGTCCTCGAAAGGAACACAGGATGGATCTATATTAAACTGGGTTATGGAGGATGCCAGGCATGGTTGGCACCATGCTGACACATGCAATCATATTTCTGATGACTAAGCTGCAAGGATATAAATTTCAATCCTGTCATTGACCCAGCCATTGGAGCTTAGGGCCCCATAAAAATTCTATCCCCATTGAGAAAGTATTGGCTATACCAAGTCTTTATTCCTCTGGACAAAAGTACAGAATGGAAAAAAGCACATCAGTCAGTGACTGTGCATGTTACACAGCATTTGGCAACAAAACCCCAGTGGTCTACTTGATGTGCCAAAAAGGCAAACAACCATAGTTTCCACTACCGCTCTCACTGCTGCTTTCACTAGTGGTTGGAACACCCTGGGAATCTTTCTCTAGGCAGACATACTGTCACAGTGGAAAAGTTCACTGCACCTGTGGGTTTGGACCCTTGATGCATTGGGC
Organism: Pangasianodon hypophthalmus; assembly: GCF_027358585.1. Lineage (NCBI taxonomy): Eukaryota > Metazoa > Chordata > Actinopteri > Siluriformes > Pangasiidae > Pangasianodon > Pangasianodon hypophthalmus. The sequence goes on from NC_069735.1 coordinate 4,150,782, forward strand.
AGACTGATAGCTATAACGTAGCACTTCAGGAGTGCTAGAACCCTAGCATGATGGCCTTGTATGCTGGGGACTTTTAAGTTTATAGCAGTATTTACAAACAGAGCTAGACGCCCTTCATCCACCATGCTCCCCAGGAGTCAGATATGGGATCTCCCTAAATGTTTTGAAATCTCTTAATACCCTTCCTTATGGACAAAGCCAAGATGCTGGGATGGGCATCATTGTAGACAGCCATTTTGGCTGTCAATCACCTTAATAAAGCATCTGAGACAACTGCAGGCCTAGATGATAAGCTCACTCTGCATGCATTGGTAACTGGATATTTGTGATGGTCACTGAGTCCTCCTGTGAGGAACAGAAAACTAGATAGATACAGGAATAGAGGAATAAATAATTCTCTGTCTTATGAACTAATCCAAAAGAAGGGTTTTACAGAAGTGCTGGTGATGCTAAACATCATGAAAATCCTGCTGTGAAATCAGTTTCAAAGCAACTCAAATGCAGAAGGTCAGAAGATCCACATATTTTTATCCTCCCTAATAAATATACATAGCAGTGTTATTGCAGATCTGAACATGACAGCTGGGTTTTTTAATCACTTCTGACTGGGAGAATATGGACTTATTAAGAACACACAGTCAGAGTTTTTAGTCATGCTGCACAAAGATAACTCTCTGACATACTGTGCTCCAAATTAAGCTTGTCAAACCCCGCCTCACAAAACAACACAAACATCTCAAACACTAGTAATGTGTGAAGTGGCATTTGTTTTTATGCTCTAAAAATCCTTAAACTCATAAAAAAGACATTTATATGAGGAAGCTGACAATGAAGGCAGAATTTTGACATAGTGTGTATACAATAATTATATTGTGTCATTAATCCCAAGCTAGCAAGCTAAAATTGGATGAATAACATTGTTAAAATAATTTACAGTCAGTATTTTAAGTATTTGGACAATGACATAATTTTTGTGATTTTGCCTCTGAAAACCACCACAATGGATTTGAAATTAAGCAATTAAGATGTGATTGAGACTTTCAGCTTTAATTCAAGGGGTTTAACAAAAATATTGCATTAACCGTTTAGGAATTACAGTCCCTCCATTTTCACAGGCTCAAAAGTAACTGGAAAAACAAATATTAGGATAAATATTAGGATTAATAAATATTAGGATTATTTTTAAATCCTTTGCAGTTAATGACTGCCTGAAATCTGGAACCCATGGATATCACCACATGCTGCTTCCTCCCTTGAAGTGTCTTTTTTAGATGATTTTTAGCAAAGTCTAATCTGGCCTTTCTGTTCTTGAGTGTTACCAATGGTTTGCATCTTGAGGTAAACCATCTGTATTTACATTCATGAAGGTGTCTCTTGAGTGTAGAATTTGATAATGATACACATACCTCCTTGAGAGTCTTCTTGACTTGGCTAGATGTTAACAAGGAAAGAATTCTGCATTCATCCACTTTAGTTGTCTTCCAGGCTTTTTTTGTTGCTGAGCTCACCAGTGCATTCCTTCTTTTTAAGAATGCACCAAATTGTTGATTTGGCCACTCCTAAACTTTCTGCTATCTCTCTGATACTGTAGGCCTGTTTTGGTTTTTTGTAGCCTAATGATGGCCTCTTTCACTTGCATCGGCACCTCTTTGGACCACATATTGAGAGTTCCCATGGTCAGCTACCAAATGCAAATTCAATGCTTGGAATCAACTGCAGACCTTTTATCTCCTTAATTTGTCATGAAATAATGAGAAAACAGGCCACACCTGGCCATGAAACTGCTTATCAGTCAGTTGTCCATTTACTTTTGAGTCTGTGAAAATGGAGGGACTCTGTAAAGAAATGGCTGTAGTTCCTAAATGGTTAATGCAATAGTTTTGTTAAACCCCTTGAATTACAGCTGAGTCTATACTTCATTCACATATTCATTGCTTCATTTCAAATCCATTGTGTATACAGAGAAAAAATTATGAAAATTGTGTCACTGACCAATTACTTATGGACCTGACTATATCAAGATTTTATTAATATTAAAATATATTACAATGCTTTTTTAATACTTAAAGCTGGTGCAAAGCTCCAAAAGATTAAGAATATTCAAAAATTTTACCAGGTCATTTTTCAGGTGTACCAAAAAAATATCCAGTCCTACAGTTGACCATTTCCATTGATGACCAGCATATAGGGTGACAATACTTTCTGCAGAGCAATGCATAGACTACAATCTGTAATTGTACACCTACAAAGGTGTAAACTGACATACTGTTTCAAAACTCCAAGTCATTACTCAACATGTCGATGCCTCTCTATAAGGAAGTCAACCCATGATAGTTGATGCTGACTGTAATTTAGTGCCATTTTAGTCACTCAAAATCTTTCTTCTAGTAAGTTACTGATACAGCTGATGAAAAAAGTTGGTGTTCCTAATGTTTTTGTCACATTTTCGCCATCACTGTTTCTTTCCATTCTGTGTATGAGTTAACAGCTTTGTGAAAACTATCTCTATCATTAGCCTCAGTCAATCAGCTAGCTTCTGTTCAAGGTATGTTTTCCAGTTGCCTAGCAACAGTGTTCTCATATATCATTCTCTGTTTGTCAGGACTGTCTCATTTTAGAGACTACAATATATAGAGACAGTGTGTGTGTGTGTGTGTGTGTGTGTGTGTGGCTGATGTTGCACATTCTGTTAAGGTTAAAGGTTGGATAGTCAACCTCAAAACAAATAAGTGCTGCAACAACCTGCTCCCTTAAGACACGCCCACACACACACACCAGAACACAACAACTCTAATCATTATTTGGTGATGGAGCGTGATCAGACAGTGTCTATTCCAAGTGTTTGTGAGGGAGTGCGTGTTAAGATCTGTTAGAATTTTGCGCTAATCTCATATAGTTAGTTTTCTATTTGTATAGTTTATATTTGATAGACACATACTGGTGTTAAAGTTGCCAATATCTTGAAACATGCTTAGATAACATTAGCTGAAAAATAAAGTTTGTTTAGTTTGTTTAGTTAGCTAGCTTTTTTTGAAATATGCAGGAATTTGGAAAAAACTAAATTATGAGAAGAATGGCCTCACATTTCAACATGACCCAATGACTCACAAGTAAATTTTCATGAGTATATGCTAACACAGCCAAGAAGAAATGAGTGCTGGTGGGTGGCGATTAGCATAAATGTCATTTGGATAATGCAGTGCAAATTAGCCCAGATTACCTTTCAGCTGTTATTAGCATTAGCATTTTATCTTGGGTCAAGTTTTTCTGTGTTGCTTAAAGACATACTTTCAGCAGATTCATTTGCGTTGAATGTCTCATTGTTCCTTTGAAGATAGCATAACTGTACTGCTAATTTGATTATAACGTGGTGCCTCAAATTCACTGTGGAGGTTTCTGGACATTTGCTGAGACAGTGTAGGTAAATAAGTGATTATATAATTGCTAGCATGCTGGACAATTGTGCCAAAATAGATATCCTTCATATGTCTAATCACTGTCACTTTCTTTCTTTTACTTTTACTTTTGTTTCTTTTCTTTCTTATTTTCTTTTTCTATCTAATTGATCTTCATACTTTTTCTTTCTTTTTTTCTTTCTTTCTTTCTTTCTTTCTTTTTTCATGGTCTCCTTCTCATTTAATCTTTCTTCCATTTCCCTTTTATCATTTTCAGTACCTTTGCAGTCACCATGTATTTCCTTAAGACCTGAACACCTGGTTTCTCTGTTTGTTTAATCAGTGTTCTGTTTGGACGCACACATGCATGCACGCACACATGCACATACACACACACACACACACACCTTGCTTTATGAAAGGCCTGTAATTTGCTGCATTCCCACTTGTCTCAGTGCTGCAGAGGATGAACTGAAATTATTTTTTTTAATAAAATGGCACTTTGATGTTTTCATATTGTTGAAGAGGACCTGAGAGAGAGCCTCACCTTTAAAGAGAGAGAGAGAAGCCATCTTTATCTCTCTCACCTTTGCTGTTTCTTTGTTGCCCTTTATATATATTTTTCTCACTTCCTTCTCTCTTCCGACTCTCTAACTCTTTACAGTTTTCTTTGTTGCCCTTTATCTCTCTCTCTCTCCCTTTCATCTCTCGCTCCTTTATCTATCTGCCTTTCTTTTTTGTGCTACTTTTATCACCATTTATAGATCTGTAACACTCTCATTCATTGTCTTCCTCTTTATCTCTATCTCTTGGCCTGTATTCCTCTCTCTCCCTTTATTTAATTTCTTGCCCTTTGTCTATATATCTCTTTTTAATCTCTCTATCTTCCTTTTATCTCTGTTTCCCTTTATCTCTATATATCTCACCCTTTAACCCCCCCCCCCCCCCCCCCCCCATCTGATTTCTTGCCCTTTATCTGTGTAGGATCTGGTGTGTATGGGTGCAGAGGAAGACTCAGGAGGCAGATGGAATTTCAGCAGAGCTCCGGGCTTTTCAGTGCACTTTCAAAGACTCAACAAAAACGCAAAACTTATGGAAATGCAAACCAAAAGGGGCATGGATTTCCACCTTGTTCAATGTCAAGATTATGCTTCATGCATGGGTGTGAGTGTTTGTGTGTGTTTGTTGCAAGCTCTGCCAGCTATGTCACTATCTCTCCCTGACTCATGGCAGTCACTGAATGCACAAAGAAACACATATAAGTAGGCCGGCAGTAATAAGATATAGGTGAGAATTATCATGCGTTACCTGCCAATTCAACCCGCCTCCTCTCCATCTGCAGCTGGCACTCGACCACTCCCCTGCTGCCACATACCCCCATTGCTTGACTCCCAACCCTGCCTTCCCCCCTTCCCCACACCTTGGCAGGAAAAGTAATCAGCTACTACCATCTGTGCCCCAGGCCTGTGGACCACCTCAAGCTTGAATGGCTGAAGTTCCAGATACCAACGAGTGATCAGTGCATTGCCATCCTTTGTGTAGGAGCATGATAAAAACAGAGTGTAAAGGGGCCCCCCAGTAGGTAGTACCAGAGGGTGAGGACAGCCCACTTGATAGCCAGACATTCCTTCTTGATGGTGCTGTACTTACTCTTACTCACTAAGAGCTTACGGCTGATGTACACGTCCCGTCCTATCCACATGGGACAAAATGGCTCTTTCTGACAAGTCAGTCTGCAGAACAAAAGGAACAGAATAGTCAGGAGAATGCAACAGTGGGCCCCCACACAAAACTGCTTTTACTTGGCAAAAAGCCTGATCCAGCATACTCCAGTGGTTGGAATCAGAATTTGGGGAATCAGAATATTGTCTTAATCTGAATCGGGTAATCAGATTGCGGAATTTACATGCCTCATTACTAATTAGAATATTGCCAAATTCCAATTAATATCAGAATATCGATGGGCATGTAAACCATGGCATGTAGCCATACTCAACTTCTCCAGCACGCCATATGACCTGAAAGAGCCCTTGCTACTTTGCAAGTAATTTAGAGCTCGACGTGAGAAGTAATATGAGCACTTTATCTCCAGGTGAGAATTTCCGTAGCCGAACTCATTTACATTTACATTTATGGCATTTGGCAGATCCCCTTATCCAGATTGACTTACGAAAGTGCTTTGAAGTCTATCAAAAATACATTCTGATGCTGGCTTGCTAGGTCACAAACTAGGAAAACCATCAGTCCAAAAACTCTGCTCGGCAGGTAATAGACAATACTCTTTTTTTACTGTGCTAATTTAAGTACTTTAGGGAGAGGTAAGTCTTTAGACGTCGTTTGAAGACTGCCAGTGACTCAGCTGTTTGGACATTTAGGGGAAGTTCATTCCACCACTTTGGTGCCAGAACAGAGAAGAGTCTTGACGCATGCCTTCCTTGTACCCTGACAGATGGTGGGACCAGTCAAGCTCCCTTGTTAAACATGTTGGGACTGCTGTTCTTGGGCCTGACAAAAATTCTGTGTTTGGTGACTCAAGGTGTGGCGTTTTGTTCTCAGGTCTTTGTTCTTCAGAACATCTCCTCCCAATTTTCTCTAATGTCCAAGATGCCAGGGGGTCACACCTGTACAGTAATTTGAATGGGGAGAACCCTTTGGAAGCTTGCAACTCCTCTCGTACTGCAAATAACAGGGGTTCAAGCTAGTTATTCCAAGTCCAAGCATCATTGGGAACGAACTTACAAATCATATTTTTAACCTTTTGATTGAACCATTTGATTTGCCCATCCATTTGCAAATAGTAAACACAATCCCTAATAATTCATGCAGTTCACAAAGGGTGACTGACATAAAAGACATGCCCTGGTCATTCAGGATCTCTTTCAGGATCCCGACGCGGGAGATAACTTGGAAAAGTGACTCTGCAACATTCCGTTCTGAGATGTAGACCTAGGTATCTCATTGTGAAATCCACTAAAACTAACACAAAGCAATGCCCTTGTGCACTCCGTTTTAATGGTCTAACATGGTCCATACCAATTCTGTTGAAGGAGACCTCGATCAGTGGAAGGAGGCACTATGGAGCTTTTGTGGTGGGGAGGATTCACCAGCTGACATTTGCAACATGCCACACACCAACCACAAGAGGGTTGAGTGTTTTATCCTGTTCTAGATGCCCTGAGATTGTAATAGGCTGTATAGAAAAGTGTTTCCCTGCAGCCTTTTGGAAACAATAACTGAGTGGTCTCTTGTTTTGTGTGAGTGTTCTGCATCACTCAATATGACTTAGTCTTGAAAAATACCAGCAATTACTCTCACTTGGTATGGCGAAGTCTGTTTCTAGGGGAATCCCCACAAACACTGATGGCCCTGCACTGCCTCCCCAGAAGGATCTACATCCCACATCTCACTATGCTGCAGCAGGACCAATCCACCATCATGATTTCTAACATTTCCCAAAACCCCTGTGAATTTGTCCCCAAAATGAGTGGATGGGTGAGGCTGAGACTAACTACCACCTCCACACTATGCATTTGGCCACAGAAATTTATTCATACCAGCACCACTGGCTATTCATGAATATCCTCATGCACATAACCAATCATGCATTTCCCAATGCCTCATCTTGAATCAGGTTTTGGTGGACTGAGGTCTGATTACACACCTGATGTGTACTCCCTTGGATACTCATCAGTATGCAGGTGTTCCTGCTCGATCAGGGGAGGCCAGCTGCACGTCAGGGATTGGGAACACTGATCTTGAAATTGCCTGGATTCTCCGCAGCTCCAACAAACCTGCCCGGGCTTTGCCCCAGTTCTAGTGTGCACATGATGTTCCCCCCTGTAGAGAGAGAGATGGAGCATGGAGAAGATTTTTGAGAGTCAGGGGAGAGGAGGAAAAGCAGGGTGGAGTCATGGTCCAGGGTGTCAGTTTTGGAGCCCCAGCACCTCAGTTCTGGGGACCTGGAACTGGTGGAGAAGAATAAAGAGAAGAAAGAGAGAGTGGAGAAAAGCGAGAGATGTCTGGACAAGAGACTGCCACCAGCTGATCCTCCGCCATCTGAATGGCTTCATCCAGGGATGCGGGCCAGTGCCACTGGACCCACTCTGCTGTTCTTGTCAGGAGTTGAGCAATGAAGTGCTCCAGTACCATCAGCTTGATGATCCGTTCTGCGTCCCGCTCCTCTGCCATCAACCACAGCTGCTGAGCATAGGCAATGTGGTAGCCGACCTCAGTAATCTGCAGTGACTGTAAGCACAGGTGGTGCTACTCTGGTGTCTGGCCGACCTGCTGCATGACTGCCCTGACGATCAGATACTCCAGCCCAATTGGTGGTAGCAGCTGCTGGGTGCCAACCTGGCCTTCCTCCACTAGCAAGGGGAGGGGATGCAGGGCCAATTCATCCTCCTGCCATTCTCACACAGCTGCTGCATGCTTGAAAAGCTCAATGAAGGCCTCCAGATCATCAGTGAAGGCCATCTTGGTAAGCATCACATGTAGGATGGTGGCAGGGAACACAGCTGGAGACGTGGTGGGCTGCAGCAGCTTCTGTTGTGCCTGCTGGCTCGGCTCCTGAGCAAGGGCTTTGAAGCACAGCTGATGATCATTGTGCAGGTTGAGGAGAGCTTGGTATTCAATTTGGTGGAGCCTGGCAAGGGACTTTATGCTTTCGCCCATTGAGGAGACCTCCATGCCGGAATTTCAGCAGAGCTCAGGGCTCGTGGTTATTCTTCAATACGCTTTTCAGTGCATTTTCAAAAACTAAAAAAACTAAAAGTGATCATCACTAGCTTGTGGCTTTCGCCCTGTTCAAGCTCCGTATGTGTGTTTTGCAAGCTCCACCAGCTATACCACTCTCACTCTCTCTCTCCTTCTCGCTGGTTATGGCAGTCACTGAAAGCACAGAGAAACATACATAAGTAGCATTATCGGTAATAAGGTACAGGTGAGAATCATCATACGTTCCTGCTGGTTCGATCCGCCTCTTCTCCATCTGCAGCCGAAGCTCGACCACGCCACTGGTGCCACACATCATTTACATTTACATTAATCTCATTTGGCAGATGCCCTTATCTAGAGTGACTTACAGAAGTGCTTTGAAGTCTTTATCAATAAATACATTCTGATACTGGTTTGCTAGGTCACAGACTGAGAATACCATCAGTCCAAAAACTCTGTTGGGGAGGTAATATAGTAACAAGCACTCAGACAAGTTTTTCTTTTTTTAAGCGCTGATTTAAGTACTTTAGCAAGAGGTAAGTCTTTAGCCGTCATTTGAAGACTGCCAGTGAATTGGCTGTTTAGACATCTAGGGGAAGTTCATTCCACCGCCTAGCTGCCACCACGAGAGAAGAGTCTCGATGCATGCCTTCCTTGTACCCTGAGAGATGGTGGAACCAGTTGAGCAGTGCTAGAGGATTGGAGGGAGCGTGGTGCAGTGTGGGATGTGATAAGTGCTTTGAGGTAAGTGGGTGCTGGTCCGTTTTTGGCTTTGTAGGCAAGCATTACTGTTTTAAATCTGATGTGGGCAGCTACAGGAAGCCAGTGGAGGAAGCATATCAATGGGGTGGTGTGGGAGAACTTAGGAAAGTGGAAAACCAGTCATGCAGTTGCATTCTGGATCAGTTGCAGAGGTCAAATGGTGCTCATAGGCAGACCTGCCAGGAGTGAGTTGCAGTAGTCCAGTCTCAAAATGTCAAGGGACTGAACAGGCACCTGAGTGGCCTGTGTGGATAGGAATGGATGAATCCTTCTGATGTTATAAAGGAAAAATTGACATGAGCATGTCAGATTAGCAGTGTGAGAGGAAAAGTACAGTTGATTGTCCATGGTTATCCCAAGGTTATGTGCACTAACAAAGGTATGATCAGAGAGTTATCACAAGATCCTGACATGGGGATGAACAGCAATTCAGTCTTCCTGGGATTAAGTTTCAGCTGATGAGCTGTCATCCATGATGAGATGGCTGCCAGACATTTTGAGATCTGAGCAAAAATATGAGTGTCTGAGGAAGGAAAGAAGAGGATGAGTTGAGTGTCATCCGCATAGCAGTAGTATGAAAACCCATGTGACCTCACCAAGAGATTGAGTATAGAGGGAGAACAGAAGAAAATTTACTATTTTTTCTCACCTCTCCTCTTTTTCACTCCCATTCTCTCTCTCATCCTTTTCCTACTAGTTTGACCTCACATCACCTGTTTTTCTCTATTCTCTTTCCACCTTCTGTCTCTCAACCAATCTCTCTCTGTTTTTAACTCTTTTCACCTATGTTTCACTCTCTATTCCTATCTGTGGAGGAGACTCCCCATAGCTGCATGTCCTCTTCTTTCTCTCTCTCTCTCTCTCTCTCTCTCTCACACACACACACACACACACACACACATGTGCATGTAAGACTAAATGTCTCTCCCATTAAATTTGCATTAAACATTGTCCGGTTATTTTAAACACACTCTGCCTCTTTACTATGCACATATCATTTAAACATAACCAAATAAATACAACATTATTTGATGAATTAAAAATCTATATGCAAAATCAAAGTGTACAGTAATACCTTAACACATGCATGTGTGTGTTCTGTGTAATTACTACACAAAGTGTGTTTTCTTACACCTTTTCTCTGAGTATGTATTTCATAGTTGTGCTTATTGTGAAGCTGTGTAGTCATGTGTGTTGTGTTGCTATTTAAATTGTGTTCATGTGTATTGTATAGTTGTGTGTATATTGTAATTGCATGTATTCTGTAGCTGTGTTTTGTGTTGCTGTGTATATTGGGCAGTTGTGTCTGTTGCATAGCTGTGTGTATTGTGTAGTTGTCTGTTTTGTGTCACTATGGGATGTATTTTTGTTGAATAATTTGCAAATAAGTGACACAAGTTCTACAAAAATTAAACAGGATCAACAAATAAACAATAAGTGATTCACAAAATTTAAAGTGAAGTTTGTAAAGTGAGAAGCTCACAGACACCCAGATTTCACAGATATGAAATGTACTAATTAATTAATTAGAAAATTTTAATTAAAAAATAACAATATATTATTTTGTATTATTATATATTATTATTTAATTAATAATAAATATAATATAAATAATATTATGTAATAATACAATATTGACAAACAACAAATGGGTAGACCTCATCACCCAATATACAATGTGCGTAAATTGTTACCTGGGGTGAATGAGTTGAATGTAGAAATTTTTTTTTTATTTCAGGACAGAGTATTTCATGTTCTGTTTTTAATAATTTGGAAAGATTTTTTTCTAAGAAATTAAATGAAATATTTTGAATTTCAAGTAAGACAGCATATCTGCATAACATAACAGCTAGGGAATCAAAATGTCTTCATAGTTACAAACATTGCATTGTGGGTAATTGCAAAGGTTGCAGTGACCTCAGTGAAAACAAAGATTGTAATTGTGTTTAGTGTGTGTGTGTGTGTGTGTGCGTGCACTGTAATTGTCTGTGTTATGTAGCTGTGTGTAATGTGCAATTGTGTGAAATGTATATTCACCTGTATTTTGTTGTGTAGTTATGTATATTTTCTAAACACATGAAATTTAAAATTATTACAATGTAAATCCAACTGAACCTACAATCTCAACAAACAAATCTCATCTTCAGCAATTAAACTAGGTTGAGAAACGGCTCAAAATTGTAAACGTTTCTTAATTTTTGTTTTTACAGTGTTATTTATATAATTATGTGTATTTACAGTAAAAATTAGCTCATGAATCTCATAGATTCACATATGAAAATAAAGAAACTTTAAACATGTCCTGGGTTTTAATTTTTGGCTGAACAGCTCCATCAGGAATTCTGCTCTGTGGAGTTAAAAACTGTTCTCTGTTAACCTTCACATGTTTCATTACGGTTTCCAACCTCTACACAGCATGACAAACAAAGTGTGTGCTCTTCCTGGTTCTGAGTTGTACACTGTCAGTTGCTGTGTTTCTGTAAACGCCGGGCCACATTCTCTCTATAACATCAACCCTTTGTGTAATACACCATCGATCTGCACAGACACTGCACTAATCGGTCATCCGAAATGACATTACTGTCCGCAGATCGCATTCTCCACCACGCCATGCTCCTGAAAAATGATTTTGTACATTATAAGCGATCTCTATGCTAAGAGCTATTTCTCTTACTTATTTACAATCATAAAAGGTCCACAATAATAGTGCCATAATACTACTAATAATAATAATAATAAACTGAATATCAACTGATTTCATTTAGATACATGATAAAATCTACAAATGTTTACAAATGTAAGCAAAAAATAATTAAAAAAAAAAAAGGATTATTAGGGTTATATAGAGCTTAAACTGTTTTTATCGGCATATGGCAGCTGCTGGCCAGTTAGCAAGCTAGCGGTCCATTTCCTTTCCCAGCTTTCACATCTAATCATCCATAAGTCACTTTTATACACTAATTATTATAGGCTAATTCAAAGTTCATCAGAAATTTTATTCAGATGTCTATTTATATTTTTATAGTTTATATTTTAGTACTTTACTATTACTCTAGATTGTGCTTAAGCTCTTGTATCAAAATGTCAGGCTAACTCGGGCTAACTTGTTATCTACTAGTCTAATGATTGATTGTTTCAGAAATAACATAAAAAAGCCTGTTTGTTTCTTTGATGTAATGCTATGTTTTTTTTATGTTAACTAGCTAGGTGCAGTTTTCAGGATAATTTACCTCAGTGTTCTATTGAAATATTCTCTAGGCCCTCACTAGAGCTAGTTTTAACACATTAATGTATAATTTAATGCTAAATTACAAATTTCATGCTAATTCGTCCCCATTGGGGGATGAATAAAGGATTATCTTATCTTATAATGAAATATGTAAAATCTGTACTACTGTGTAGCTAGCTAAGACATTTCCAGTCATATGCTAAAAAAAACCTTAGCAAAGATAAAAAAAATATACATGAATAGACAAGCAATATACACTCAATGAGCACTTTATAAGGAACACTACACTAATACTTGGTAGGCCCTCAAAACAGCTTCAATTCTTCATGGCATGGCTTCTACGCGATGTTGGAAACATTCCTTTGAGATTCTGGTCCATGCTGACATGCAGATTATTCAGGAGCACTTTCATGCTGCGAATCTTCCATTCTACCACATCCCAAAGATGTTCTATTGGATTCAGATCCAGTGACTGGGAATGTGACTTTTTTCTTCATCTTCAGCTGTCTAAGACAGGCCTGCAGGTTTTGTGCCAGAATAGATTGGTATTTGGAGGTAACCATGGTTCCCTCTATCTTGACTAGAGCCCTGTTGAGGAGAAGCCCTGTAGCATGATGCTGCCACCATGCTTCACTATGAGTATGATGTTCTTTGGGGATAAGCAGTTTTATTTTTTCACCAAATATATCTTTTAGAATTGTCATCAAGAGACCAAGGTAGAACACATTTTGCCACATGGGTTAGGCAGATTTAGGTGGCCAGCTAGCCACCCTACCCATAGCCCAAACATGTGACGTATACAAGGGATTGTTGTCACATGCAGGGAGTGGTACATGCCAGATTTCTATTTCTATTATTCCAGCAGCTCCTTTAATGTTGCTGTAGGTCTCTTGGTAGCCTCCCTGCTTTTCTTCTTGTCCTTTTGTCTATTTTGCATGGATGTCCTGTTCTTGGTAATGTCACTGTGGTGTCCCATTTTCTTCACTTGTTGATGATGGCCTTCACAGTGTTCCATGTGTGGCAACTTGAGGCCATGATGGGCTAAACACAGACACGCAGGAGGCAGGGGTAGTGGAAAACAAGTACTCTTTTATTTAAGTTCTTTGTGAGGTGGAGGTGAGATAGGTTCAGAATGCGGCAGTTGTGCAAGAGCGTGAAGTGTTTGAATGGTGGTGGCTGCAGGCCTGCAGTCATACATGGTACATCTAATGTTTTGGAAATTCTTTTGTCCCCTTTTTCTGACAGATACCTTACAATATGAGATCCTGTACATGCTTTGTAAACTCTTTGTGGATCATGGCTTCAGCTCTCAGATAGAACCAAAAAAATTACAAGAAAATCCTACATAAACAGCTGATCTTTATGTGGGGTTATTCCGAATTAATTCACTGATGACAGTTGTATGCTAATTACTTTTGGATATGAGTTTGAATGTGATTGGTTATATGATATACAGTATAATGCCCCTTTTTATTGTAAGTTTTTTCTTTTTCTTTTTTTCTCTAGAACTTTTTAATTTGCTTTTCACTTGAATTTTGTTTGTATATGACATTACAGGTTGAAAAAGATCTTACATGATTTATCTTGGTTTCATTTTTTTTACATCACAAAAACCTACAGTTTTAACATGGGTGTGTAGACTTTTTATATGCAGACGAAATGGTGGATACGTGGAAGCTACATATATCGTATTTTAGAAATTGATTAAAATAAAATGTATGTTTGAAACAAATGTAAAAATGGTAATTTTAAAAGTTAATTTTATTTCAGTTTGTAGTCTTTTTTAAAGTGACATATTTATAACATTTTATCATTAAAGAAGCATTTTGAATTTTAAAAAAAATATTTTTTCTTTACATAGGCCTACTCTGTATTTTTAAAGTTACAACTATAAAATTCTTATATTCCTCAGTCACATATTTATTATTGAGTATTCATGAATTCAGCTTCTTGAGTGGAGTATGGGCTATGGCTTGTAAATTTCAATTTTACTGTTCATCAATACCATCTAACATGCTAACATACTTTAATCTTCAAAATATATTTTCAGTTATAGCATTATTTTTCTTAAAATAATAGGCCTATTTTTCCTTTCTTGGCTGTCAACCGTTACATGCTTTAAAAGGTTTAAAGGTTGGGTGCCGCTAGGCAAAAAACTAACCTTTATTACAGGTTGAACATAATGTTACATACCATATTTAGGGGTTCACGGTAAAAAGGAAACATCCAGTCCTTATGGATACTAACAGTTTTTCCCTTTTATTCAGCATTTACAGCCTTGTCTATATTAGTGCACATAACAGAGCCATCTACAGGCACTGGGCAGCCATCTTTTAAGGTGTAATGGAATATTTCATTAAACTGGTGAATAAGAAGTGAACTTCAGCTTCTTGAAATAATTATTAAAAGATGGAATTGTCAAAACAACCACAACTGTACTCCAAGTCATTAAAGTTTCTGTTTTAAAAGCTGTTTCTGTGGGCACTAAACTACACAGCACGCTGTGTATCTTACAAATAAAAAGCATTATAAAACATAATAAAACTCAATGGTTTCATACTGTATGAGCTAGGCTATACAATTTTGCTGTTGCCATGTAATTTTATGTGCATGGCAAATGATTAGTGATTTTGGTTCACACAGGTGGAAACAGCCCCGCTCCACACTGCCTAGTGAGTCAAGTATGCAAACTGATTCCCGCTGAAACATTCAGTGTGTCTGCCATGTGGCTGTGCTGAATAGTTTCGTCATGCTTTTGGATTGTTCTGCTCCTGATGGACGGCCCTATTAGTGACAACCACATTTACTCTCCCACACACAGCAGACAGGATGAGAACATGACTATCACCTTCTATATGACTATCACCTACTATAAAAAAAAAAATACTACATATACTGCACATATAGTCGGAAACTTTATTCTACATATTTTAAGTAAAGTTTTAATTAAAGTTATTTAAGTTATTTTAACCCATAGCTGCTCAGTCTGTGAACTTGCCTTTTTTCCATTCTTCTTTTTATTAAATATGGGATCTAAAATCAGAGCACTTTGTTTCATAAGTGCGGATTTCTCTTTACTGATATATTTTTACATTTATTACATTATAATATATACTATAATATATATAATCTTTTCGATAAATGTTGTAAAACAACAAATATCTTGAAAAAATTTTAGGCTTGTGAAAATGCTGATAAATCTAACTCACAGCTG
Source organism: Pangasianodon hypophthalmus (assembly GCF_027358585.1). Taxonomy (NCBI): domain Eukaryota; kingdom Metazoa; phylum Chordata; class Actinopteri; order Siluriformes; family Pangasiidae; genus Pangasianodon; species Pangasianodon hypophthalmus. Next base: position 4,166,098 of record NC_069735.1, read on the forward strand.
ACTCACAGCAGGTACTGCTAAGTCATTGGTGCCATGTGACCATGCGGCAACACTTGTATATAAATACAGGGACATGACTGTAATATTATACCTTCATAATGTCAAGAGTGGAACATCAGAAACAAGGTATGTGTTTTATCATTTTACTAACTTTTGACATTTTAGCTTAGTAACTTGATGAATGAGTAGTAGCACTGGTGATATAAACATCCAGTTTTCAGTTTCAAAACTGTATTTCAAAAATTGAACGTGTCCCCATGTGGATGTATCATGTCAAAAGCACTCACTGTTATCCCTTTAAATTAAGTGAAAAGAGTAATGAATTGTGTAGTGAACACTACAATAAATGTAGGTAACCATGTGGTTAAGTTGCCAGTTAAAGATTTAAATTTTGTACCTGTGATTTTTGATAATAAAAATGAAAAATTGTTTCTTCCATTTCTCCTCCCTGGATTTCAAACCCACAATCGAATAACTGTTCATGTTTGATTTTTTTCTGTTACCGACACATAAATAGAATGACTGAAAAGAGACATACTTTTTTCAGTTCTACAACTTTCTTTGCACTTCTTTGTTCTTGGCTAGCATGTATTATTTCATCACCTCAGACTGCAGTCAGGACAGAAGGCTATAACTTTTTCACTATTCACTATTGACTCTCAGGATGAAGAGAGTGTGTGTGTGCTCGTGTGCTTGTGTGTGTGTTTGAGGTGTTTTATCCTTCAGGCTGGCAGTTAAAGTGAATTAGCAGCTAGCATTTGTGTGCTCTGGGGAAACTCTGCCCTTTTACACACACACTGTGACCTTAAGCACTTCAGAATAAATGCACTAATGAGCTACGGTTTCTAGCCATGTGCACTTTTGAAAAAAGTGCACTCAGACAAGGGACTGAGCTGCTGGACCTTTTGGCTTTTGTGAAATTAATGATAACTGAGAGATGATTGTGTCTTGTGTTCAGGACAAACCTAACCCATGTTTTACTCTGTTGTTACTGCTAGCTAGGCAATACCTTTAAAATGGGCTAAATATGAGCTAAAAAGAAGTCCAGATGATTAGCAGCTAGCTAGCAACAATTACAGACTCACTTTACTGTAAAGCTAGCTTCTGCTAGCTACCTGTATGCTAATGAGTTGTACATCTGTTAGTCAGTATTTATCCCATATTAAAAGTTCTAGCTATCTAGCAGTAACAGACTTTGGATTAGCTTCTATTTGTATTGTTTTCTGGATTCCTTAGAGTTTAGCTTCCAGTTCCTTAAAAGACTATCCATTAAGCTAGTTTTTGTTTCCACCCTGTCTCAGCTGAAGGTTTGTTCAGAATACTCCTGCACGGAAAAAGAAAAACATGACTGTGTAAGCTTCTTTCTCTCTAAATGTAAAGGAAGCACAACATAGTTATTCTTATTATTTTCTGTAGATCTCTCCACTTTATCTTTGTAAGTAATGCGTAAGGTAAAAAAATGTAGAAGAGAATTTAAACTTCACTCTCAGCGAGTGTCTAATGTGCTAATTAACATGGTACAGGGATGCAAAAGCACAGAGCTGGCATTAAGACCCATAATCGTCACCATTTTCCCTGCGTTGCTATGCAACACGAGTTTTCTGGATACCCCACTTTCTCTCTCTCTCTCTCTCTCTTTCTCTCTCTCTCACGCACGCACACACACACACACACACACACACACACACACACACACACACACACACACTCTATGGCCTCATAGGTGTAGCACTACAGCTTGGTGATGTGCTAATCTATATGATAGCAAATGTCAGATTAAATGGGGTTAAATGTTAAATACCATGTTGTAGTGCAACTCAGGAAGCCTTCATGTTGCTGAACTGTACACACTTACCTTCAGTCACCTGGTCTTATGACGGGGACATAAACATAATGTAAAAACTAAAATGCTTGTGAGATAATAACAAATTAGGTAACAGCAGACAATAACATGGGTTCAAGCACCAAACATGAGGTAGTTTGTATAGGACATTGCTTTCTAAATAACACATCATTATTAGCCTTATGCATATAGGAATTTAAACTGTTTGACATTATATCAGGTGGACAGAACAACCTAGTAGTGCAGTTAAACAGACAGGACCAAATAGTTCTATAAATATTGAAAACAGACATTCTAAAGGAAGTACTGTAAATTTTTTTAATGAAGATTGGACATACAATTTGAAGGAAGTTTTGTACATTTTGTACAACACAACCTCTACAGTCCAACACTTCATTCATTTAAAGGACTTAGATTGTGGTATTATCTAGTGTAAATACAATTTTCTTAAAAATAAATAGTTAAAAAAACAAATGAATAAAATGTACATAAAATGTATACAAAAGATATAAAATTTATTCACTTAAATCTGTTTTTTTTTCCTTTGTAGACTGAGATGCTACTTTATGCATATGCAAAAGAAGCTCTGGTTTATTTATTTATTTATTTATTTATTTATTTATTTATTTTTTGTGTCTGTGATTTTTTTTTAATTCTATGTGACTTGTAAAGCATATAATAGATATAAAGGTAAATCATATATTATTATTATTATTATTATTATTATTATTATTATTATTATAAAAACCTCCCATAAAAACCTATATAAACTAGCTTGGCCCCTACACAAACTAACTCAATTGGTGCTTGGCCACCTAGCAGAGATGGTGTTTGCCTCCCTCCAAAGGCTAACTCAGTGAGGTGGTTCATGAAATCTCTCAGGTTTCTCATCACAATTTAGCATCAATATAATGTTGACTGTGATCTACAAAGTCATTTAGCTACTTAATAATAATAATAAAAATAATAATAATAGCTGTAATTTATTTAGCACCTTTCCTGCACCCAAGGTCTCTGTACAAGAAAACAGAAAACAACCAGAAAACACACACACACAAACAAACAACTGGCATGAGAAGAAGATTGAAAGCGTTGAGAAAATAGAAAGTTTTAAGCAGGGCCTTGGACGTGGAAAGTGAAGAACAACATTAAAGAGTCAAATAGTTACAGATATTGGGGAACATGACCCTAAAACAACTGCCCCCAACAGTGACCAGTCTGAATTTTGGGACAAGACCTGAGTAGTAGTAAGAACTAGCAGACCTGAAAGTGTGAACATGGGAGTAAGGGTGAAGCAGCTCAGCTATATAGGACAGACCTAAGCCATGTAGGACTTTATATGTAAGTTGAAGGACTTTAAACTGGATGCACAGTGAAACAGGTACCCAGTGTAATTGACAAAGGACTGGAGTAATATGGGCAGATGTATTGTACAGGATGCAGGGCTTTTTGGGGAAGTCTAATAAAGAGAGAGTCACAATAGTTGAGACAGGAGGATAAGAAGGCATGGACCAGAGTTTCTACATGTGTCTTTTTAAGCATTGGTTGAAGACGTGCAATGTTTCAGAGATGAAAAAAAGAGCTTTGACCAATGACCTAAAATGGAGTTCAAAAGAGAAAGATGGATCAAAGATTACTTCCAAGTTACAAACTGTTGAGGAAGGTTTAACAGTCAATATCAATTGAAAAGGTAGACAATGTTGATACAATGAATTTTGGCCCAATAAATATAATTTCAGTTTTACTGGGATTCAGTTTTAGAAAGTTAGAATGCATCCAGTGTTTGATATCAAGAATATATGATATTAGGGTAGAGAGTGGCAGAGCAGTGGTAGTTTTGGAGCTAACATAAATCGTCTCCAGGTTACGTATGTAACCATGGTTCCCCGAGGGAACGAGACGCTGCGTCACGAAACGCTATGGGAACGCCCCCGCGTGACCGCGCTCTGAATCACGTGTCTAATCCGTCCAATGGATGGGCGAGACGTCACGGGCGGGGTGACGTAGCGACCCGGAAGCATAAAAGCCCGAGCGGCGAGCCCCGCGTTAGCTTACTGGAAAATGAAGCAAGCGCCGCAGGGACGCCGGAAGTGTGGCACCGAGACGCAGCGTCTCGTTCCCTCGGGGAACCATGGTTACATACGTAACCTGGAGACGTTCCCCTTCAGGAACTCGAGCTGCGTCACGAAACGCTATGGGAACGAGTATACCCACGCCGCCAGACTTACAAGTCCCTGCCTTCAGGAGGAGGCAAGCCTAAGGCACAAGGACAGAGGAGCTGGGAGTGGCCCGGGTATCTAGGTCATAAAACCTAGCAAAGGTCAGGGGCGTGGACCATCCCGCCGCGTTGCAAATGTCCTGTAAGGACACACCTGCCAGAAAGGCCTTAGAGGCCGCCACCGCTCGGGTAGAGTGAGCCTTGACCCCCAGGGGACTGGGGGGACCAGAGGACTCGAAAGCCAGAGAAATGGATTCTACAATCCACCGGCTGAGGGTCTGCTTAGAAGCAGGAAAACCCCTCTTAGGGGGACCAAAGCAAACAAGCAACTGGTCCGCCTTTCTCCACAGGGCAGTTCTGTGGACGTACGCGTCCAGTGCTCGCACTGGACACGTACAATTGAGCTTCCGATGGTCGGGCTCCCTAAAGGGAGGAGGACAGAAAGCCTGCAGCATGACCGGCCGAGATCGAGCTGGAGGTCTGATCCTCAGCGCACCGCGGAGGAAACGTGTCACCCAGGGGTGCCTGCCCACTGACTGGCCATCGAGAGGGGCGTGGCAGGCCGCAATAGCCGCCACGTACACCTTCAGGGTGGAGTGGGTCAGTCCCGCGGAGAGGCGGGCCTGCAAGAACTCCAGCACTGTACCAACTGGGCAGTGAACAGGGTCAAGCCGGCGGTCTCCGCACCAGGAAGTGAAAAGTTTCCACTTCAGGGCGTACAGTTTCCTCGTAGAGGGAGCTCTGGACTGGAGGATGGTCTCCACAACCTCGGTTGAGAGACCGGAAGCGCGGAGTTGTGCCCCCTCAGAGGCCACACCCACAGCTTCCACAGCTCCGGGCGGGGGTGAAGATGGCCCCCCGCCTGTGAGAGGAGATCCCTCCTGATCGGAATCTCCCATGGGGAGCCGTCTAGGAGGGAAATCAGGTCCGAGAACCATACTCGGCCCGGCCAGAACGGGGCTACTAACAGTAGACGAATTCCGTCCCGGCGCACTCTCTCCAGAACTCCCGGGAGCAGAGCGACCGGAGGAAAGGCGTACAGACGCAGCCTCGGCCACGGCTGTACCATGGCATCCAGTCCAAGAGGAGCTGGATGAATCAGAGAGAACCAAAGGGGACAGTGCGACGTCTCCTGCGTCGCAAACAGATCCACCTGGGCTCTGCCGAACATACGCCATATGAGCTCCACCACCTCGGGGTGGAGTCTCCATTCCCCGGGCACCGGCCCCTGCCTCGACAGGGCGTCTGCTCCCACGTTGAGATGACCAGGGATGTAGGCCGCTCTCAATGAGAGGAGGTTCCCTTGGGACCACACAAGGATCTGGAGCGCCAGCCTGTAAAGGGGGCGCGAACGCAGACCTCCCTGGCGGTTGATGTAAGAGACCACCGTCGTGTTGTCGGTGCGCACCAACACGTGGCGGCCTCTTAGGTCTGGGAGAAAGTGTTTCAGAGCTAGAAACACGGCCAGCATCTCCAGGCGGTTGATGTGCCAAGTGAGATGGCGGCCGCTCCACAGACCACGGGCAGGACGGCCACTCATGACCGCTCCCCATCCGGTGAGGGACGCATCCGTCGCTAGCACTACGCGGCGACCAGGAGTTCCCAGGACCGGGCCCTGAGACAAGAACCCAGGTTCTCTCCACACAGCTAAGGCACGGCGGCATCGTCGCGTGACCTTGATCATGCGGAGCGGGTTTCCTCTGTTTCGGAAAAACCCCCTGGTCTTGAGCCACCACTGTAGGGGTCTCATGTGCAGCAGGCCAAACGGTATCACGTTGGACGCAGCTGCCAATAGGCCCAGCAGTCTCTGAAACTGCTTTACAGTGAGTGACCGGCCTACTTTCACTCTCGCGACCGCTGTGAGGACCGACTCGATCCGAGCAGGAGACAAACGTGCCTGCATCGTGGTCGAATCCCACACGACGCCTAGATAAGCGGTTCTCTGAGCTGGAGAAAGCACGCTTTTCTCGGCGTTTAGTCTTAACCCCAGTTCCTTCATATGGGCGAGAACGGCATCTCGATGCCGAGCCGCCATCTGCTCTGAATGAGCTAAAATCAACCAGTCGTCGATATAGTTCAGTATGCGGATGCCCTGTAGTCGCATAGGAGCCAGGGCAGCATCCACGCACTTCGTGAAGGTGCGGGGTGAGAGTGCTAGGCCGAAGGGAAGAACCCGATACTGGTAAGCTTCGCCCCCGAAAGCGAACCTCAGGAACTTCCTGTGCGGGGGAAGGATGGAGATGTGGAAATACGCATCTTTTAGGTCGATCGTGACGAACCAGTCCTCGGACCTGATCTGAGACACGACCTGAGTGACCGTAAGCATCCTGAACTTCAGTCGAGCGACTGAGAGGTTCAATTGCCGCAAGTCCAAAATGGGACGCAGCCCTCCCCCCTTCTTGGGAACAATGAAGTACCGGCTGTAGAACCCTGACTCCCTGTCGTGAGGAGGGACCACCTTGATGGCCTCCTTCCTCAGGAGAGTACGTACTTCCTGCTCCAATACCAGAGCCTGCTCGGGACCCACCACAGTGGGAAGAACCCCAGAAAAATGAGGTGGAGGCGAGCCGAACTGAATTCGGTAGCCTCTTTCTACAGTACGCAGGACCCAATGAGACACATTCGGCAGAAGTTTCCACGCTGCCAGAAAGCTCACTAAGGGAATCAGTCTCTCGAGACTGACCTCTGGTGTAATAGAAGCGGTTAGCTGGGTGCCCTGAGGCGGCGAACCGACATGGGGGAAATGAGCTAACCGCTGCGAAGGCCTCAGGAGAGGCCGCGAGCCTCCCAGACCCGCTACGTTGCCGGGCGAGAACTGGGAGAGGCGCTCGCTGGAGACCGCTGCGCCCTGAAGCACCATAGGTGGCAGGGTTGGCAGATCGACCTCCTGAGGGCACTGGGGGGACCCGGGCACCGTAAGATGAGGTGTACGCCGCGTCGCCCCAGAGGGGCCCGCCCTCGGAAGCCCTGGGCCAAAACCATCAGGGCTTCTTAGCCGCGGCCCTTCTGGACATGAGGACGGTCCTCAGATCCGCCTTAGTGCCTGAAGGGCCGGGCCCAGAGCGTCGTCGCGACTCCTGCTCCCGCCTCGGGGGAGCACGGGAGGCGACGCTCTGCTTTTGGGCCTCCCTGTAGGAGGGGGCCGTACACGGAGGGGGCTGCCCCCGCCCGGCAGCCCCACGAGCTAGAGAGCGACGGGGGAGGAACCGCTGGAACGCCGCCGCCTGAGCACGGGCCTGCTGGTATCTCTCGACGACGGAGTCTACCGCGTCGCCAAACAGGCCCGAGGGAGTAAGCGGGGCGTCCATGAGCACAACCCTGTCCTTCTCTTTCATATCGGACAGGGTCAGCCAGAGATGCCTCTCCGCTGCCACCAGGACTGCCATAGACCGACCGATAGCACGGGCGGTCTCCTTGGTGGCGCGGAGGGACAGATCAGCGGCCCGCCTGAGCTCAGCTACCTGCTCAGACGTACTCTCCCCCTGCTCATCCAGCTCTGTAAGCAGGTCAGCCTGGTACGCCTGTAACACCGCCATGGTGTGCAGACACGCACCGGCCTGACCTGCTGCCGTGTACGCCTTGCCTACCAGCGCTGAGGTGGTCCGCAGCGGCTTGGTAGGCAACGCCGGAGCCTTCAGGGACGATGCAGCAGCAGGGGACAGATAGCTGGCTAGCGTCTGTTCAACCCTGGGCATCGCCCTGTAGCCGGAGTAGTCCAGCCCCGCCACATTAGCGTAATGGGAAGACGTGGGACTGAACAACCGGGCCGAAAATGGCCTATTCCAGGACCTCGACACCTCAGTGTGGAGGTCCGGAAAAAAGGGCAGGCTCCGGGGCGGAGGTGGCGGCCTACTGCGCAAAAAACGCTCCTCCAGTCTAGAGCCCTGAGGCTCAGGCCGTGACTCAGCGGGCCAGTCAATGCTAAGCTTAGCGACTGCCCGTGCAACCACCTCGAGCAGCTCCCCGTATTGAGGAGACTGCGGCTCAGGGTCGACGCTCTCCACATCGACCTCCTCGGAGGACGATAGGTGGAGCGCCGAGTCCGCTCCCCGGGGGGAAGAAACCGCAGAGCGTGCTTCCGAGCCCAGGGAGGGGACAGAGGACCTGGAGGGTGAGGAAGGAGAAAGGGACGGGCCCGTCTCCATTCCCTCCGCCAGGTCCATCTGCGAGCCCCACGAGCGCAACCGCCGCTCTGCCTCGGCAGAAGCGGGGCCGGCACCGCGAGGCACGCTAGTGAGGGCTCCCTCCTCAAAGAGAGCCCAGCGGGAGCGGAGAGTGCGCAGCGGTAAACGCTCGCAATGTGCGCAGCCGGCTCCCTCGAGAGCCGACTGAACATGCTCCGCTCCCAAACAGGCAACGCACAGACTGTGTGTATCCCCGCCCGTAATAAATCGCGGACAGGGAGGAACACACGGCCTGAAGCGCTGCCCGCTCTCGCCCTTAGTCTTAACCTTGGCTTTAGGCATGCCAACGATAAAACACCAAAAGACAAAAATAGACAGAAAATAAACACAGAGCGCTTGCTGAAAACAGGAAGCTAACGCGGGGCTCGCCGCTCGGGCTTTTATGCTTCCGGGTCGCTACGTCACCCCGCCCGTGACGTCTCGCCCATCCATTGGACGGATTAGACACGTGATTCAGAGCGCGGTCACGCGGGGGCGTTCCCATAGCGTTTCGTGACGCAGCTCGAGTTCCTGAAGGGGAACTGAGTATTCTAGGCGTAACTGTGAAAATGAACACCACGGTGGCAAATGATCTGACCAAAGGGCAACATGTAAGTAATGAAGATAAGGGGGCCAAAGACAGATCCCTGGGGAATGCCATGAGAAACAGTGTCAGTGGAGGATTTATATTTCCGAAAGGTGACAAACGGAAATCTATTAGTAATGTAGGAGATGAATCAGTTAAGAGCCGAGCCGGTAATGCCAATAGCAGATAGATTGGAAATGAGCATGTCATGGTTTACAGTATCAAATATGGCACTTAAATCGAGGAGAAGAAGTATACTGAGGGCACTGGACTCAGTAAAGCAGAGGAGATCATAAAGAAAACATATGACAGCAATCTCAGTACTGTGCATTAAAAGAAAGCCAGATTGGAATGGTTGTAAAAGGCTGTTAATGGATTGGAAATATTGCAGTTGAGAGGCTACAACCCTTTCCAACAGCTTGACTTTGATGAGGAGATTCGAGTTTGGTTGATAGTGATCAAGAATGGCAGTATCAAGACCATGTATTTTAAGAATAGGAATGATAGTAGAAATTTTAAAGGGCAATAGGGAAAGAACCCATAGCAAGTGATATGTTAATGAAATGACAGATAGGAGCAGAGATAACTGAGAGGCACTTCTTAAGAAATGTAGTAGGGGCAGGATCAAGTAGACAGGTAGAGGAGTTAGATTTATCTTTTAAATCAGTGATAAGGGCAGGCTCAGTGGGGAGAAGTCAGACAGAGTTTCAACAGCTGAGTTGAAAGGCACATCAGCAGAGTCAGGTGTTGTGGTGGCTGAAGGGAAATGTTGGCAAATATTGCTAATTTTGTCTTCTAAGAAAAAAAAATCTAAGAAAACCATCAGACTTTTGAAAGAGCTAGAAGAATTTGAAGAGGGAGGCTGAAGAAGTTTGTGGATAACAGGAAAAACAGTTTTGGGCTTACATCCAGTACAATTAATGACAGATGACATATGATATGAGCGGGAGCGGAGCCACTTGGTTAAGTACTTCAGATACTGTGCTGTTATAAAGAGACAGAATGTCATCAGGGCAAGAGAGCTGAGAGATAGTTGAAAGGGGAAGAAGATTGAAGAAGAGCAGAGAAGGTGTGAGGATCCACAGCATTGATATTGCAGAAAGAGGCAAGGGATTTACTGATTGGCCAAGAAACTGGAGTTTGTGATCGGGAAACACCAATTAAAGACCCAGAAACAGAAATGATGTGCAGATTAAATCAAGTGTGTGACCATGAGAATGATTGGGACAATCAATGCTATCTATCTATCAACATGTGTCAGTCTAAAACAATTGAGCACAGACAAAAACCCAGGTGACAATACAGAATTAGTGTCCACATGGATAATAAAATCCCCAAGCACAGTCATAGCTGGACATAGAGAACTGGCAATAGTAAGTAAACTCAGTGCGTTCAGATAAATTTTGGATAGATTCTAGTGGACTTTAGATGAATACAAACAGAAACGGGGTTGAACCAGCCAGTTTCAGGGCTAAGAATTCAAATAATGCTACTTCCTGGAGCTCACAGAGACTGACAAAAATCTTACTGTAGACAGAAGCCACCTTTTCTCTAGAACCTGGGCTTAGCTATATAACTATAACCACTGAGTGACATCAAATTTAGATGGAGATAGTCCCTAGGTTTTTCAGTTTTTCAAAACATGCTAACATTGTTCTGGACAATGAGGTCGCTAAATAGTGAAGCTTTGTTTGTAACTGAAAGCAGTTAAGTAATTTGTGTTGGTTAATATTTCTGAATGTGCAAGATGCGGAGCAAGGCAGGCGGTGAAGGACATCCTAGTTAAACCCCCAGTTATTTGATGCAGCAGTGAGTCACTTCCATCTATTTGTCCAGATGGCAAGGATTGCAGAGTCTGAAGAGCAGTGGACAGTAAGCTGAGATTTTGTATGTATCAAGGATGGCAAGTAAATGCCAAATGACTGGCAATGCCTATTGTCAGAGTCCAGACAGGAATGGAAAAAGAAGCGACAGAGTTGTTCTGGCGTGTACCAAAACACCATAGTCCAGCAACAGTAGGCAAGTAAACCAACCAAAGCAAAAAACGTGAAATAGAAACAACAGCCATCCAGTATGGGTCAGTATGACACTCCAACTAAGTTATGCAAGTTAGAAGTGTACACAGCACAAAGCAGTCAACAGACAGACAGGGTAAGAAAACTCCAACAACACACAAAGTTAATTCCCAGTTTTACAGGCAAAAACCAGAGCAAGGGAAGAATTGCAATAAAAATATAATCCAGCAAGAAGCAACAACACAGACGCAGATAGTATACTCTCAAGTGGAAACAGAAAACCTTAGCAAATGAAATTCTTAGCAAATTAAATTAAAATTAGTCCATGCTATTTTAATAAGGGTTCATTTTTTTCAGATTGCTCTCTTCATTTCACAATGTATATTTGCATTGCCTAATTTTGGAATAAATACAGAGTCATTTTGGAGTTGAACAAACAAGTGCTCTGAAAGCTCTCATGCTTCATTTTGGATTATATTAGTGCATACTGCTAGGCTGTGATGAGAGCTTCACCAAAATCTGTGATATAATTAAAAACTACACCAGCTCTGATATGAGGTGTGCATCAAGGTTCAAGTGTTGGCTCTGCTTCAGTTCCTAATAATGAGTTTTTCTTCTCTATAGTTGCTTTTAATCTGCTTGTTCTGTAATTCAATTAAATTTTATTCATATAGCACCTTTAATAATGGACATTGTCACAAAGCAACTTTACAGAAATTCAGATATGGATTTAAATGTAGATCCCTAATGAGCATGCCATAGGAGACAGTGGAAAGGAAAAACTCCTTGAAATGACATGAGGAAGAAACCTTGAGTGAAACCAGTCTCAAAAGGGACATCCTTCTTTGGGTGACACTAGGTAGTGCAATTGTGAGTCATTACTCATCCACAACTGTATATTATAAAGTCAAACAGTACTTAGTGTGTTAAAAGGATCCTTATTATGATCATCAGTGTCATTTTCATGTTATTGGAGAGTTTACCTTTAAGTTTATAATATCCAAGTGAAGTTATCCACTGAATAATGAATGGGACTTGAGCATAGGCTGTTTTCAGTAAGTCCAACCTTTAGGCTACCCAAGTGAGACCATCCACAGAAATCTTTATGGTATCCATATGGTTCCATCCACAGCAATATAATGGCACATTTTAGGCTATCCACATGGGGCCTCAGCAGGGAGTGATTCTCAGGTGAAGGAACTCCAAGCAGAGTAGAGCATCAGGATGGATTAGGCAGGTCAGGAGGGAAGAAGGAGTTCCTGGGGATGACTGGCATTTCATTAAGCCACAGGAGTAAAGTGTATCATGACAGAGAGAAAAGTGAGAAACAAAGAGAAAATTGTGAGAACAGATTATTAGGTATGATCTTGTGAGAACAGATTATTAGGTATGGTTTAAGAAGATGTACATTGTGCAGAAAGTGCAAGCAGGGACTCTGGCAGGACTACCTATGACAGAACAGCTAATAGAGGGAGGCATGAAGGCACCCTGGGACCTAAAGTGGCCGCCATCAATAAAGCATCCAAGCATTCCAGTTTACCAACTGCCTATGCCCATGAGCCCTCCAGATCTGCACCTTTACCTAAGAGAAAGCTTATTAAGAAACAGCTTGACTAAACAAATAGGTTTTCAGCCTAGACTTAAAGATTGAGGCTATGTCTGAGTCCTAAACACTAATTGGAAGGCTGTTCCATAACTGGGGGCTTTGTCAGAGAAGGCTCTTCCCCCTGCTGTAGTCTCCATTATTCTAGGTACTAATAAAGAGCCTGTACATTTTGCTCAGGTACTTCAGCATGAGACCATTCAGTGCTTTGTAGATCATTAGTAGTAGTATTTTATAATCAATGTGATTAGGGAGCCAATGCAGTGTGGATAAGATAGGGGCGATGTAATCAAATCTTCTGGTTCTAGTAAGGAATCTGGCTGCTGCATTCTGGACTGCATCTGTACCCTGTTTATGCACCTACTGGACTGTCAAGAAAGCAAGGCATTACACTAGTCTAACAAAGAGGGAACAAAATACATTATGCTTCTTATCTTAGCAATACGAAAAAAGGCAATCCAAGTTATATATTTTTTTAAATGAGCTTAAAAAGAGAGACCTTTCACTGCTGCGCATGATGTAACTGAAAGACCATTCAGAGTTACTGCATAATCCCAAAACTTACTTCTAGCTGCATGTGGTCCTAGAGAGAAGTACTTTGATCTTTTCAGAATTAAGTAGGGGAAGTTACTCAGCATACAGTGTCCTTTACACATTACTCAACTTTGTTAAGTTGGTGTCTGTCATCTGACTTTGCTGAAACATAACTGTGTGTTATCTGCATAGCAGTGGAAGCTAATACCATGTTTATGAATAATTGTACCCAGAGATATCATATACAGACAAAAGAGCAGTGGGAGAGCAGAGACATGTGGAACAGCAAATTGTACATTTGTACACACAATGAAGTCACCATTTACATCTTCAAACTGATAACGAACAGTCAAATAAGACCTGAGCCAGGAAAGAGACATTCCCTTAACGTTCCCTCAACATCATTTTCTAATGTATCTAGAAGAGTATTATGATTTACGGTATCAAAAGCTGCACTAAAGTCAAGCAAGCAAGCAAGAAGGCACAACACTTCCACAGGTCATTTCTCCCTGCAGCCATCAACTGTGCGCTCAGTTGTACAATCAGATTGTACAACTGTGCGCTCTAATCTGTCAGGAAATACAAGGCGGATTCAAGTGCTAGTTAAATATTTATTAAAGAGCTGGAGAGAGAGCTACAGACAGAGTACTGTGGGTGGTGCGGAGGTGGCGGGTTTCCTAGTAGCACTCGGCTGCATCGGGGAATAAACAGTCGTATGATCCAGGCTAGCAGACAGTAATCCACCGGGGTGCAGGGTACCGGGAACAGAGCGATCGTGGAAGCTGCACAGAACACAGACACAACAACAACAAACTGACAAAGACAGGACAAACACTGAGGCTTAAATAGAGCAGTAAATGAGTGGCAGCTGAAACTAATGAACTAATCAGCGGTAGTGCACAACACGGCCAGAAGAGGCCGGTGAACTCATGAACCGTGACACTAATCTATCTTTTTATCCATGCATCATTGTATCTATGCATTATCTGCACTGGACACAATATGGCAACTATAACTACCTCATCTGTAGATAATACCTCTTCTGTGGATAATACTGTATACATAACTATAACATGGTATAGAACTGAAACACAATATACTGTACTTCTTGCACCTTAGCATAGCTATAGATGTATATGATGCATGTTATATAGGTTTATTATTTATATATGCTATGCATACATTTTTTATATTTTTTTACTTTACTTTTAAATTGTATTTTATTCTTCAATATTTATTTTATTTTCAATATTTATTTTATCTTTATTTTATTCTTACATTATTTCTTATGTGTATTTTGTGCCTTGTCTTTTAAGTATGTTGCTAGAACACTTTAATTTCTTTAATAAAGTGTTATCTTAATCTTATCTTATCTTATCCCTGAACCAAAGGTCAGTAGTAGTCATTTACCACTTTAACCAGTACTGTCTCAGTACTGTGTTGAGGCCTAAATTCTGATTGAAGGGTTTCATGAATGTTATTCCAATGTAAGTATAAGTCTACTTGCTGTGCTACAACATTTTTAGGAGCTCAGAGATAAATGGGAAGTTTGCTATTGGCCTATAGTTAGACAGCTTCAAGGTCAGTTTTTTAAGGGTTTGATAACTGCTAGTTTATATGATTATGGTACATATCCAGGTACATATCTGTAAAGCTGCTTTGTCACCCAATACCAAATCTGCATTGTGCTTGTGCTAATTGTCATCTGTCATCATTAGCAAGCTGTTTGTTTTGCTAACATCCAGCTGGAGGTTTCGACACATGCTGAGTAATCCTTAATAGTAAATCCCAGTGTTGGAGAAATAAACTCACATAAACATGAGAGCTTCACAAACACAAGACTGAACACACAACTGAACACATGACTGAAAAGATGACTGAACAAAGCTGAATATACAACAGATCATGCAACTGACCACATGACTGAACATGAAGCTGAAGATGCGACTGAACACATGAACATGAGTGAACACAACTGAACACGTGGTTGAAGGCACAAATGAACATGCAACTGAACACATGAACACTTCACTGAACACACTGCTGAATGCACAGCTGAATACAACTGAACATATGATTGAACATATGACTGAAAACACAACTGAACAGTGAGATCAGCGTGATCAGTTACTGTTTTTATATAACATATTTTTTTAGACTTTCCTGGATGTTTAATATGATAAAAATAGAAATATGTTTTAATACTCCACTGTAAAACATAACACTACATCTTAATAAAGGCAATAAATTTAACCCAACTTGATCTAACGAACTCAAAAACGAACTCAAAAATTAACTGCTGAGATTATACTGATTCATTTCGAGTAAAGAAATGTTTTACCATTTATTTAAGTGAAGATAAATTAATTAAAATGTCTTATATTAATTAATTTGCATTAAGTTGACTTTACAGGATGCTATGAAAAATATTCATATAAGCCAATGGGCTATTTATGCCACCTCCTATTCTACATCAGTGTTTGTAAATCACATGGCTTCATTTTTATTTTCCAAATAAATGCAGGCTCTATGAAGTGTTATGAATCTCACAGTATTTGTATTTCCATTATGAAAACATTCTAGAATCTACCAACTGAAATGCCTAACGACTGAGTCTCTGATTTACTCTACACAGCAAGTGAACCTGTCAGTGTCAAAGGGCGAGAGAAAAGGTGAATGTTTATATCATTAGAATACTTTATCATTTGCTACTTTTAATATTAAAATTAACCTATAGTAAGACATGTATTTCTTTTAACGATAGTAAGTTAATTTTAACATTTGAAAAGCAGGTTAGTTTATGTTATGGGCACAAACTTGATTTTCAAAGGTGCATTTTTTTCTCTTGTAATATGTCTCATTAACTACATTAACGTCTGTAACATATGTGGGTTATATCCCATACGTGTTTACTGAATCTGTTAGATTCTATAAAATATTTACATGTTCATGTAAAGGTTGTAGAATTTGGGTTAACATTAACGGTGTCAGAACGGACGTGGCTAACTGCACTGGTTTAACTTTACTAATGTTAATGTTAGCCGAATTTTAAGAACATGTCATGTTTTATTATATTGTTGTTGATTTTGTTTAGCAAACTAGCATAAAAATAAACTTACAAGTTGTTAGACTTGTGAAATCAAGTCAAGTCAAGGGCTTTTATTTTCATTTCAACCATATAGTCAATTTAATTCAATTAAATTCAATTTTATTTGTATAGCGCTTTTAACAATGGACATTGTCACAAAGCAGCTTGACAGAAATAAACGGATTAATATATATATATATATATATATATTGTAAATATGTGAATTTATCCCTAATGAGCAAGCCAGAGGCGACAGAGGCAAGGAAAAACTCCCTGAGACAATATGAGGAAGAAACCTTGAGAGGAACCAGGCTCAAAAGGGAACCCATCCTCATCGGGGTGCAACAGATAGTGCAATTATAAATAAATCCCTTCTATTATTGTGTAGCTATGACAGCATTACTAAAAGAGAGAGCCAGCCACTCCACCGTCAACAAACCTGAGTGAACGCGACAGCATCCAAACATCCCAGTTCACCACAACATTCTATGCCTGTGAACCCTCCAGACCTGCCCCTGTACCTAAGAAAAAACTATTCACAAAAGGCTTGACTAAACAAATATGTTTTCAGCCTAGACTTAAACACTGAGACTGTGTCTGAGCCCCAAACACTAAGTGGAAGGCTGTTCCATAAATGTGGGGCTTTGTAAGAGAAAACTCTGCCCCCTGCTGTAGGCTTCACTATTCGAGGTACCAACAAATAGCCTGCACCTTTTGATCTAAGTAGGCCTGGCGGATCATAAAAGACCAAAAGTTTGCTCAGGTACTGTGGCGCAAGACCATTTAGTGCTTTATAGGTCAATAGTAGTATTTTATAATCAATACAAAATTTGATTGGGAGCCAATGCAGTGTGGATAAGATAGGGGTGATGTGGTCATATCTTCTGGTTCTAGTAAGGACTCTCGCTGCTGCATTCTGGACTAACTGGAGCTTGTTTATGCACCTACTGTAACATCCTGACAGTAAGGCATTACAATAATCCAACCTAGACGTAACAAAAGCATGAACTAATTTTTCTGCATCGTGTAGTGACAATATATTTCTTCTTTTAGCAATATTTCTGAGATGAAAGAAAGTGATCCTAGTGATATTATCTACATGAGCTTCAAAAGAAAGACTAGAGTCAATAATCACACCAAGGTCTTTTACTGCTGCACATGATGAAACAGAAAGGCCATCCAGAGTTATTATGTAATCAGAAAGCTTACTTCTAGCTGCATGTGGTCCTAGTACAAGTACTTCTGTCTTGTCAGAATTAAATAAGAGAATGTTAATAAGCATCCAGTTACTAATGTCTTTTACACATTCCTCAACTTTATTAAGCTGGTGTCTGTCATCTGGCTTTGCTGAAACATACAACTGTGTGTCATCAGTGTAACAGTGGAAGCTAATACCATGTTTATGAATTATTTTGCCCAGAGGTAGCATGTATAAAGAAAAGAGCAGTGGGCCTAAAACAGAGCCTTGCGGGACACCAAACTTTACCTTAGTATGCATAGAGAAGTCACCATTTACGTCTACAAATTCACAATCAGTCATATAGGTCCTGAGCCAGGAAAGGGCCGTTCCCTTAATGCCTACTACATTTTCCAGTCTATCGAGGAGAATAGCATGATTAATGGTATCAAAAGCTGCACTAAGGTCAAGCAGCACAAGCAAGGAGACACAACTCTGATCAGAGGCCTGAAGTAAGTCATTTACCACTTTAACCAGTGCTGTCTCTGTGCTATGATGAGGCCTAAATCCTGACTGATACATTTCATGGATGTTATTCCTATGTAAGTATGAGCATAGCATATATAGCTGGTACAGTACACAGTGAAATGAAACAACGTTCCTCCAGGACCATGGTACCACATAAAACAACACAGAACTACATGAGACTACACAGAACTAACTAAGACTACAAAGACCTACACAGGACTACATAAAGTGCACGTGTGCAAGTCAAGTACAAATTTCCTATTTTGAGTACTGGTGTTTTAGCAGCAGTTTAACAAAGAAATGTGCAAAAAAAATTGCGAAGGGAGTGGAATGGTGATCAGTTGTATGTGTGTGTATGTGTGTGTGTTTGTGTGTATGTTCTTGTATGTGGGTTGGTTGGTGTCAGTCCAGTCTCTGAGTATTGAGGAGTGTGATGGCTAGGGGGAAGAAACTGTTACACAGTCTAGCCATGAGGGCCCGAATGTTTTGGTACCTTGTAGGAGGGTGAAGAGTTTGTGTAAGGGGTGCAAGTGGTCATCCACAATGTTGGTGGCTTTGTGGATGCAGCGTGTGGTGCAAATGTCTGTGATGGATGGAAGAGAGACTCCGGTGATCTTCTCAGCCATCATCACTATCCACTACAGGGTCTTGTGATCCAAGATGGTGCAATTTACAAACCAGGCAGTGATGCAGCTGCTCAGGATGCTCACTATAGTTCCTCTGTAGAATATGGTGAGGATGTGGGGTGGGAGATGGGCTTTTCTCAGACTTTGTAGAAAGTATTGATGCTGCTGGGCTTTCTTGGCTATGGAGCGTGTTGAGGGAGCAGGTGAGGTTCTCCACCAGGAGAACACCAAGGAATTTGGTGCTCTTGACAATCTCCACAGAGGAGCTGTCGATGTTCAATGGAGAGTAGTTGATCTCTGCTCTCCTGAAGTCAACAACCATTTATTTGGTTTTGTCCATGTTCAGGGACAGGTTGTGGGCCCTGCCTCAGTCTGGTAGCTGCTGCACCTCCTCTCTGTTTCCTGACTCTTCGTTCTTGTTAATGAGACCAACCACAGTCATGTCATCAGTGAACCTGTTGATGGGATTTGAGCTGTGCATTGCTGCACAGTCATGAGTCAGCAGAGTGAACAGCAATGGACTAAGCACACAGCCCTGGGGGGCCCCAGTGCTCAGTGTGGTGGTGTTGGAGATACTGCTCCCATTCCAGACTGACTGAGGTCAGCCAGTCAGGAAGTCCAGGATCCAGAGGGACGTGTTAAGGCCCAGCTGGCTCAGCTTTCCAATGAGGTGCTGAAGAATGATTGTGTTGAATGCTGAACTGAAGTCTATGAACAGCATTCGAAGGTACATGGCCTTTTTTTTCCAGATGAGGGCCAGATGGAAGTTGGTGGTGTAGGCATTGTTTGTTGAGCGGCTGGGACGATACGCAAATTGCAGGGGGTCCAGTGAGGGGGACAGCAGGGTCTTGATGTGCCTCATGACTAGCCTCTCGAAGAACTTCATGATGATGGGTGTGAGTGCAACGGGACAGTAGTCCTTGTGGCAGGACACTGAAGACTTCTTAGGCATGGGGACAATGGTGGTGGCCTTGGAGCATGTTGGAATGACGATGCTGCTCAGGGAGATGTTGAAGATGTCAGTGAAAACATCCACCAGCTGGTCTGTACATCCTCTGAGCACTCTGCCAGGAATGTTGTCTGGTCCAGCAGACTTCCGTGGGTTGACTCTGTGTAGAATTTTCCTCACATCAGTTGTGGTTAAACACATCACCTGGTTGTTGGGAGGAGGGGTGGTCTTCCTTGCCGTCACGTCATTTTGCACCTCAAATTAAGAGTAGAAGTTGTTCAGCACATCTGGAAAGGAGGCGTTACTGTCACAGGCAGGTGATGTTGTCTTATAGTGGGTGATGGCCTGGGCCAACTTGTCACCTGCTCTGAAGGCGGAGTCTTGACCACAGCAGTGCACATACCTCTGCGGTCATCACGGCTTCTGGTTGGCATGTAGTGATGGTCTTGGAGAGAGTGACATCATAACTGCACTTGCTGATGTAGCTGGTCACTGATGCTGTGTATTCCACCAAGTTTTTGGAGTCACCATCGGTTGCAGCCTCCTTGAACACCATGCCAGTCAGTGTGCTCAAAACAGTCCTGAAGAGCAGAGATGGCTCCTGTTGCCCAGTGTTTCATCTCCTTCAGAACTGGTTAGGAGAGTCTGATGAGCAGTTTGTATGCTGGTATTAACATAAAAGAGATGTGGTCTGAGTAGCCAAGGTGGGGGCGGGGCTCTGTCTGGTACATGCCAGGGATGTTTATGCAAACAAGATCCAGTTTGTTCACCCCTCTTGTTGCAAAGTGCACATGCTGATAGAATTTAGGGAACACTGACTTGAGATCCGCATGGTTGAAATCTCCAGAGACAATAAACAATTAGTGTGTATTCTGCAGTTCACTAATAGCCCCATACAGTTCACAGAGCACCTCCTTCGCATTCGCACTGGGGGAGTGTAAATTCCAACTATAAGGACAGTGGTGAATTCCCGTGGTAAATAAAATGGTCTGCATCTAACAGTCACTCACATTAAACTCAGCAGTCTCTAAACTCCAAGTTAGTCTGTTCTCAACATGTACCTTGTTCATTCACATTTTACCCAAATTTAATTATTATTCTCTTGGTCACTTGATATTCATTGATATACAAATGGTAGCTTATTCTAATTAGTGCCTTAGCTTTTGATGATTTTCTCTTGTCTTTCTTTTCTTTTAGTTGTTGGCTAATGTCTGGGACATGATGTGGAAGTGTAAGTTTTGTGCATTTTCATGTTCTATCAGAGTACACTTACTAAGATATTACATACTCCAACATGTCTAGTATTCTACAGTTTTTCGCTTAACATGCCTCTATCACAAATGTGTGTGGACATTTAGCCCTTTCAATTCACTCATAGTTTACATGTCCACAGTACATACTGCAAAAAAAGGATAACAGCTACAGTAATAATAATCATGTTGTGGCAAAGAGTTTGGCTTTTCATTGCCCTCTGTGTGACTTTAAGTAGTCATTTGTTGTAAGGGAAATGTTTCATCATTTAAAGGGACACTTGAGACTCAAACAAACTGTGCCATGTCCATTTAGGCATTACAAGTTTAAAAGAAATGTCTACTCAACATTCAATTCTCACAAATACAGAGAACATTTTAATGTTTCAGATTATGACTTGTTAGTTGTAGTGCAAAATAAGTCAGAATTTTCCCAGAATAGTTTCATTGAACAAGATCCAATAGCTCTGTCAGATGACTATGAAACCTTTCAAGCACCGATGGATTAGCAGAGCAATTGCAGTTTAATCTGGCAGCATGCTTTTTGAAAATGCAAACAATTCTCCATGTGTCAGAGAGGGCCACACAGAAAATCATTAAGCAAATTGTTCTGTTATTTCACTTTCAGAACCTATTGTCAAAGAAGCTGTTATCAAAGTACTGAAAAAATATTGTCCGGGCAGTTTCAGAGAGTAATATTCTGCATAAATCCATCCCCTGCATAAATCCAAGTATGCCAGCCAATTTAGCATGCTAGCAAAGCAGATCTTGGTTTAGATGGTTTTTGCAAAGTTTATATCAACAACATAGAATATCTAACCAACAATCAGAACATTAAAATAATTTCATTTATTTATACATCAAAATTCCTGAAGCACCACAAATTCTTTTTCCCCACTATTTCAGTGTCTCAAGGAATACAGTGCAGTGTCGGGTTACAAGATAAATTACTCAAAAAGTGAGGTCTTCCCAATCAATGTACTGGACAATGACATCAGAATTCTTTCTGGATCCCTAAAACTGGTGCTCCAGTGTTTTTAAGTATTTGGGTATTAATATTGGTGGCTCTTTAAGTATATCAAGATAACTATGTGAAGCTGTTGAACCAAATTAAAATCTTCAGCGATGGATGGACTTACCTCTGTCATTAATTGGTAGAATCAATACAATTAAAATGAATATACTACCAAATTTCATCTACTTATATCAGTAGATGAAGATAAAGTCCCTATGTATTTCTTTAACGACCTCAACAAAGCTTTATCCATATTCTTATGGCATAAGAAAACCCCAAGGGTTAATCTCATCACATGTCAAGCCCCATATGCTAAAGGCAGGCTAGATCTCCCAAATTTCAGATTTTATTACCTAGCTTCTCAGTTCCACCCACTGTGGATTTGGCTGCTCTCAAAGAACAGTGACGTGAGATGGATCTCAATAGAGCAGCATGAAATGAATCTACCCCACTAACAGTTATCCCTTTCCTGGGCACAAGGAAGAGGCTTTCTGTGATTATGAAAAATCCAATCCTTTTGACACCTTTGACGCATGGCAGGAGCCTCATACTTTCCTAGGTTTAAACACATTATTACTTGTGAACATTCTCTTATACTTCTTGTACTCTCCTAGAAAAATCACAGACTGTATCGATATCCACCAAACACAGACAAATTCAATATAACATCTTACACAGAACATATTATTGTGGGTCCCTGGAGGACTAGTGGTTAGGCCACAGTGCTCTCACTGCTGCAGCCCGGGCTCGATTCCCAGCCAGGGAACCAACCCCAGTGCTCAACAGTGCACTCAGTGTGGTATTTGGGGGTGGCTGGGCAGTGTTATTTTGATTTTGATAGGTTGTGTTTCTGTTATTTGTTTTCCTTTTTTGTTGTTTTTTTTTCTCTGTTTTTATTAATTGTTATGATGAAAAAATGTTCTGATACTTGTACAGTGCATTTGCATGTTTCACACTTGTATGTATATTCCCAATAAATATACCTATACAAAAAAAATATTTTGTCTGACACTTCAATTTGGCTCATAGTAAAATGAAATTGTTGTAAAATGAGACACAACAAACCTGCCATATCTGTAAAGTGACTACGGATTAAAAATAACATTTCAACTGTGTTAAATTTAAACACCAGTGATTTTCACTCTAATCTCTCTACATTATGTCGTTCTCTCTTTAGTTCTGTTCGGTTCACTGATTTTTTTATCCTAGAACATGACACAGAGAGCCAGCACTCCTCCAATCTCTCAGTAAACTAACTCACGTATTCTTCCCAAGAGTTAGAGCTGTCACTCGATGTTCTGTGTCTGATATCTCTGACTCTGAACTGTCACTGTTCTCATCCAGCTTCCTGTCAGCAGCTTTCACTGCGTCACTGCTGAGGAGCTTGTCCTCATTCTCATCAGGTGGTAGAGCTAAAGCTGAGATTCTCTGCTTCCTTTATCCATCTGAGAATGCACCATCACTGTGTGCCTGAATTATTATTATTATTATTATTATTAGAAGTAGTAGTAGTAGTAGTAGTAGTACTGTTGTTGTTGTTATTGCTGACAGGGGTTCCTCAAGAGTTATTTAAATAATTCATGGGTCTTTACGTTTTTAACTTTATTGGAGAACATTCTGTCCTGTGATTGTACATAGAACCTTAGAAAGCTTCTTGAGAAGGACAAACCAAACAATACTTCCATATTCCATATATAATTGCCATAAACTCTTAAAAAGTTTCCTCAAGGATGCTTCAAATAATTCAGGGTTCTTTGCTTTATAAAAGGGCTCTAACTGGAACCCTCTGTCATAGTAAAATACTCTGTTCTGTAGTTGTACATAGAACCATTAAGGGTTCACACAGAAGGATGAAAAAAGGACCTGTTAGGGTTCTAGATTTAACTCTTTGTTGATTTAATTCCACTGCATTCTGTTGCTTAGGTCCAAGTGCACTGTGGAACCCCTAAACCCCTTATTTGGTTTGCATGATTCATGATTCTGTTATTTATGAATCAAATAATTACTTCTAAAGTTCTAACTGATTTGGCTCATCAGCAGGATGATGGTAGCAACCTCTGAACACAGCCTGTGGCAGCTAATGCTATGCCAATGCTATGCTATGCTTCCTAGTTTAATCTCTTCACTTAAAAATTAAATTCATTACTGACTTACACTAAAATGATATATCCTGGGCTTTATCACTTTTTTTTATCATGTTATGGGGTATGACCGTGCTATAACCTCATTCAGCCTTGCAGTCATTCAGTTTTTTTTTTCTTTTGTATTTTTTTTTCTCTTGAGGTTATTTTACTTTGTAGACAAGGCACCACTATGCAAAGTACATCCCTGGCATTTTAATTCCCCTTCTACTATCCAAAAGCTGGTGTCCAAAGTCAGACAATCTCAAATTCATTATTTCAAAGTCAGCAATGTGAAAATAAATTATAATGCAGCAAATTATACAATGATAACTTATACAATAAAACCTCACACCTCAGTGAGTTTCATGCTGTCTCACCTGGCTGTAAGATTTTTTTAAATCTGAATTTAATTTAATGCCTCCAAGCTGAGCCAAACAATTATTATTGTAATCATGTTACCAAGTAGTTACAAGTACCAAGACTGGTATAATCTCCTATAGAAGAGTGTAGGGTTTAGGGGACTCATGCAATCAGTGTGCCTACTGTAGCATTAGATTCCTGTTTTTGGCTGACAGGAATGGAACAGGATTGTTGTCTTCTGCTGTTGTAGCCTATCCACCTCAAAGTCTGGTGTGTTGTGACCTCTCTCATACATACAGGTAGAAGTGGTTGGAGCATAGGGTTTAGAGTACAAATGATAAGATATGAGATTGCTAAACAATGGTATAAACCTCTGTAGCAATGTATATGGTGTAGGTTGTAGGGTTTAGTGGATACATTGTAATTTCTCATTGAGGGTAGAAAAAGTTCTGACATGATTTATTTTGGTTTCTTTTTTACGTCACAAAAACTTGCCATTTTAACAGGAATGTGCAGACTTTTTTTAATCCATCGTAGCTGGTTAAGTCACTTCAAAAACAATTTTGACTTAAATTTATGAATTTGGGTGAATGTGTACATTTGTAGTGTATGAGAGAAATGCTGAGCTAAAGCTGAGTCAGAGTTTTACATTAACACTACAAAGAACATTCTAGCAACCCAGTCTGTGCTAATTGGCTAAACCCTGGCTCAGACCAATTTCCTGCAGGAATATTTTAGATGTTCTCCAGGGAACTCTGCATGTCTCCCAGTTAAGTTGATGGCTTTTTTTAAATCACCCATGCTCCCCCCTGCCCAAGCAACCAAAAAAAAAAAAGGACACAAATATTCTGGACAGTGTATCCTATCTGCCAATTAGCTCTCCTCAACATCGACATCTAAATCCTCGGATCTGTTTTGCATGCCATTGTTAATACTATTCAGGAAAGTTCACCTTTTACCACATCAGGAAGAATTCCACATCTGCTTCACTGCCTCCAGAGATTTCACTCATGTTAAATACCTTCAATAGAATAAGCACAAGTTTGGAATTGTTCAGGTATTTATTTCCAGGATTAAGCTGTTTAATAAACAGCCTCAGGTCTCTATATGCACTAATGAGTTCTTCACAAAACTTTCTACTTCTCCTACTTTCTACTTCAGCAGTCATGCTCTCAGCTGTTTCTATACATGATGAACCATGAATCAAGATGGTACACCAGAATGCTCATGACCACCATTGGCTGGACACACGCCTACAAAAATAAACTACCAGCAACTACCAGCCTGTTCCCAAAGGGGCCCTAGAGCGGAAAGTCCAAGCCTCAGAATCACTAAGCACCTTTAGTCTGCCCCAGTGGTGACCTCACCATGACAAGAAAACCACACAGAGCCTGCAAACGAAGAGCTCATTGATTGGACAGCAACCACATCAGATCAGTTGGTTCTGAGGACTTTGAGGCAGGGGTACAAAATCCAGGTCCACCATGTGGCCCCCAGCGTTCTTGGGGCTTAAGGCCTCATCAATCTCAGTCCCTGTAAAAGTTGCTGTGCTTATCCAATCAGTTCAGTCCCTTCTGGACGAAAGCACAATTGAGGAAGCAGCCACCAGCATTCAAAATAAGGCTTTCTACTCAAAGTAATTTCTTGTTTGAAAGAAGGACAGTTGCTTTTGTCTCATTCGGGATGTGATTAAATTTGTTCCTAAACGTCCTCCCATTTCAAATGTTATAGTTCTCAGACGTTATTCATGCTGTACAGCCACAAAACTGTTTGTTGAGACGAACCTGTCTAAACAAAGACTGGCTTAATAGGTGATGGAAATCATCACAGCACCCTAAGAACAGGCTGAAAGTCCAGCCACTAACGTGACATGTCATTCTACCAGGAGTCTATTCTCATGGGCACTACTGAGGGCCACTCCAGGAGATCTGCATTCCAAGAGATCTACAAGGAGAACTGTGCTGAAGCTACCTGGGCATAACCATGCACTTTTTTCAGATTCTATAAGGTGCCTTCTCTGTTGGTGTAAGTGCAGTGATCATCTGTAAACACCTTTAAAAGCAACCCTAGGTGAGTCTTGTTCCTTCAGCTCAGTGTTGTGGCATAGGGTTATCAGGTTGTTAAACGCTACCCCTGGCAGTTAGGAAGGGTGAAACAGAACAGTACTTAGGAATGTAACTGTGGTTCCATGAATGCAAGATAACTGCCAGGGTTCCCTGTCATTTGGAACCACCACTGTACCAGTAGGCATTTGGTGAGCAGGTTCCAGGAGCCAAAGTGTTGTTTAGTTGGGTTTTTATAGTGAGTACTACATCACTGTCATACTACGACTTTGTGTCAGCATATGTGCACACGCACAAGAAAATATCCAGGTGTTAAACATAATAACTAGATAATCCCTGGTGGTAATCTGGGATCCACAGAACCATATTTACATTCATAACTAGCATTCCAGTAGTAATGCAGGAAAATGGATCCAGTGTGGAAAGATGCTACCCTACAGGCACCCATAGCCCACCACACAGAATGTTCTGGCATACACTATTATAGTATCTCTTGTTGCTTAATGTGTTTTCCTGTTGTTTCAGAGACAGCCACATATTGGCAAAAAAGTGGTTAGATCTGGTAAATTACATGCTGTTATGCCATCATGATTTGTCTGCAGGGATTTCAGTAAAGAGTTAAACAGTTTTTTAATAAGGAACCTAACATCTATGATGTTCTCTGCTGTCCTTCAGTTTCAGCTGTATGGTCTTGCATTCTGATACCAGTTCTCATACCAGACAGGGGGCAGTCGTGGCCTAATGGATAGAGAGGCGGACTTGCAACCCGAAGGTGAACCTGAAGGTTGTGGGTTTGAGTCTCAGGTCCGGCAGGGATTGTAGGTGGGGGGAGTGAATGACCAGCGCTCTCTCCCACCCTCAATACCACAACTGAGGTGAGACCCTTGGTTGGGTTAAATGCAGAGCACAAATTCGAGTATGGGTCACCATACTTGGCCACAAGTCACTTCACTTCACACTGATGCCGCTCACCAGGTCACTTTCAATGATGAAAGTGTAGAATGAGGTGATAATGGACTCTAGCTCTCCAGCACTTGGTCTAGTATGTTGTCAGGTCCAGCAGTTTGTGTATTGACCCTGAATAGAGTTCTTACAACATCCTTGTAGGTATGTCATTCTGTGTTGCAAACCATGCATAGAAGTCATTCAGCACATCCAAGAGGATCTCCCCTATTACACGGCAGCTACCAAATGGGGAAGGTGGGGCACACATGAGTTTCCTCCGGGACATACAAACTCTCTCTCTTTTTGAAACTGCTGCTCATGCTGCATTACAGGGCAGTGTAATATAATTTAATAATATTTTTTTATCTTTTATGTGTTTTTAATAATTTTTATTGATGTTTTTATTTTTATTCAATTTATAATTTTATATAAGAGTAAGTGTTTTTTCATATCAGTCAGCATGTCCTGCAATTCGCCATCGATCCAGCGTTACTCACACTCCTCCAGACGGAAACAAAATTTTAAAAAAATGATTGCTGGTGTGTTTTTTTGTCAGCGAGAGACAAATAATAGCAGCAGTTATGACGAGATAATTAAAACTGCTCGAGCAATGTGTTAAAGGTGAGCTCATTGAATTGAGCTGTGACTTGCCTTAGCCTTATTAGCATCATCAACTAATAATTAGCTAGTGTTGCTCCTGTTTTCAGAAATAATTGATAAGTTATTATTCACTGATACATGGCTGTCATCAGCTTTTATGCAATTTTATTTTATCTCAAAGTACATATATTGGATACAAAGTACATATATATTTTTAATAGAATAAGTAACAGTAGAGACTTAACAGTTTACTAAAACTCAAGAAACAACTTAGAATCGAATACTCAGATAGTCCAAAAGTCAAACACAGATAATCAGTAGCAGTCAAGAACAGTCAGAACAAAGTGTAAATCCAGAGAAGAGTCAAAGATCAAAGCAAGGGTCATACACAAACATAAACTATCTGTGACCAAAGGCTCAGAATTTTCACAATATTATTATCATTAATTATTATTAAGTCCTTATATAGTTATGAGGTTTTTCTCAGGTAGTGTGTGTTTGGGACAGTTCTGTACTCAAGGGAGAGGGCCCTCTGCTGGCATGGAGGTGTTTTGAGCTAGTGTAAACGCTAAACTACTAATCTTTGAAGCACCAATCATATGATTTTGTGGGATGAAATGTGATGTGAGAATTAAGTTAAAACTTAACAGTAAAGTGGAACGTGGTGGAAATCTGACACTGATTCGGGAGGGGTTGCAGTTTTAGTTAGATCTCACACCACATTTAAAAAATGTTTATAGAATTGTTACAAAATGAAAAATCTCAAGCCAACACAGAGTCTTCACCTCAGGGGAATGGTGTGAGGGGTACTGCCGCAAATCACCTGGGATAACATGGAAGGAAAAATAAACATCACAATCAAATACTCTTTTTTTCAATTAAATAATTTAGCAAGTGGTTTTCATGCATCTAGCCTTGAATCTGTGTTTTCAAGATCAAATGGACTCTATGGACTAGCTACACTGTACTATGTCCAAAAGGATGCAGACTTTCTCTCTTTAATTAATGTCTCTATTTCCAGTTTGCAGGTGTCAAATGGCTCTCATGGTCATTTTTCATTTCATGTATTCTGTGAGTGGTCTATGGGTATTTGATATTCTGGTCCTGAATCATGCTCTGTGATGGCAGTATCTGATGATGAGCTTGGGCATGGTGTAAACTCGTCATGCTCTAACCCAAGCCTGTCATCCTGATTTGCAGTTTCAGCAGAAGATTGAGGATGAGAGTGTATGTGAGTTGGATTAAACAAAAGTTTCTTTGGGAGTGGAATTATGTGAAATGTTTTGGCTCTGTTTTGGTTCATGCAAATCCATCAAACGAGACTGTTCTTGCTTAGTACACTCAGGTGGTCTCAGGGTCTGTGCATTAAAAGGCTGGGTGGCCCATGTTGACAGTGAAGACTGATACTGGGCCCATGGAAATTCTGAACATTAAGGCTGGGTTGGTGCAGATGAAGGCTGGTGCTCAGAGGTGGGCTGGTGCAGTACTGATTTTGACAAAATTGTCAAATTTGTGAAACTAATGTGTTAATAGAGGAATCAACTTCATATTTTATTGAAGTTCCAACTGAATCAGAATTTTTATTTCATTTTATTTTTAAGGTTTTGAGGAAAACTTAAAATTTACATCCATTAGACAGAAAAGGGGCTAAAGCAATATTGAAGAAATATATGATAGACAAGTATATCAGAATTTACTAACTAGCAATGGGCCACACAGTGATT
Organism: Pangasianodon hypophthalmus; assembly: GCF_027358585.1. Lineage (NCBI taxonomy): Eukaryota > Metazoa > Chordata > Actinopteri > Siluriformes > Pangasiidae > Pangasianodon > Pangasianodon hypophthalmus. The sequence continues at coordinate 4,195,508 of NC_069735.1, forward strand.
CCCACAATATCTCTTTAATGTGGAACACAGATGGCATTCCTATTACTGTATCATTAATGAGCTGAACTTCGTGGAATGTACAAAAAGAGAAAACATGATTTTTGCAGGGCTTTGGTTTGGTGAGTCAAAACTGTCTGACAAAGACATGGAGTCTGCTGAATCCCCCAAGCCTTCCACATGCAAAGTCTTAACCATTGCAGGGACCTGCGATTTACCTGCAAAAGCATTAGTGTTAAATACTGTTCAGTTCAATGAAAATTTTGGGTGTTTGAAATGTGAACAGCCAGGCAAGACACTAAAAACTCGATAAAGGGGACATGAACATGCTTTTCCCTTTCAAATGGAAGATCCAAAAGGTCCCACACATACTCACAAGAGATATGTTGAAGATGCCAAGTTAGCATTTGGTTCAAAAACCATAGTGCGTGGAGTAAAGGGTCCCACTTACCTTAGCACATTAGATAGCTTTGATTTGGTCTTAAGCACAGGTATTGATTACATGCATTCTGTGCTTCTTGGTGTCATGTGACTTTTGATGCTTTTGTGGTTTTCACCAGAATTCTCACGCTCACATTCTTTTAGCATGGTCAGATCAATTGGTGAAGTAGACAAACACATGGTGAAATTCAACCACCATTTAGAGCACCTTACCCTCACTCTGTTTCTGCCCACAGAATGTATTATAAAGCCTCAGAGTACCAGTATATTTTATTGTTCTTTGGGCCAGTACTGTTCCAAGGTGTTCCTGCAAACCTGTACTACAACCACTTACTCCTGCTAAGTGAGTCAATAATCATTCTTCTATTGGACTCACTAATTTTTGAACACTTAGGTCATGCTGAGAAACTTCTGTGGAATTTTTGTTTTCAAATGGGTGAGATTTATAGAGAGAGATACCTAACAGCCAATGTGCACTTGTTAGTACATTTAGCAGACAGTGATAAAGCTCTTGGACCTTTGTGGACTCATTCTTGCTTTCACTTTGAAGATAAAAATGGACATTTGCTTCATCTCATTCATGGAACTGAAAATATACCTTTGTAAATGCCGTGAAGCTCATTCAATGTCTCCCAAATATTGCTCAGACCACAAAGACTGGGTAATTGTACTGCTGATTTCATTGCCAAGATGACAAGTGACACCAGTTTTTGTTCAACAAACGTTGTGGCCTCTAGAGTTAAAGAAATGGGTGTTCCTTTTAATCTTTCACTGGATTGTACAGACATATCTACAATAGAAAAAAATTGTGGGGCATAGCTTACATAGTAATGTAGTGAAAGCATTTAACAGAGTTCAGATAGGCAGAACTGTTTACTCCTCAAAGCAATGTGTCAGAGCCAAAAGAAGGAACAATTGTACTGTGACATTTCATGATGGGAGGGAGATGGTCTTTTGACTTCTTTTTTATTTATAAAGATAGATTCTCAAATGACAGATATCTTGTTTTTGTGAATGTATTTTCATGCACAGGAATAGATGTTTTACAGGACACTGTAACAGGTGCCACAAGTTTCCACACTGTAAGCTTACTGAAGATTCCAAGAGAAAGGAAAGTTTAAGCAATTGAAAATATTCTGAACAAAGTAATGTTCTTAGACTTGCCTTTAATGCCAGACATTGTATATACAGCACAAACACACTGGAAAGAGATTAAATAAGTGTATGAAGTTTAGTATAACATCAGCAATTTCTTGTTTAACAAATGTAACACTAGCATACTGGTGCTTCATGGTTGTGGCATAACCTTTTTTCTTTGTTTAACACATAAAATTTTCTTTTGTAAACCCCATTTTGTCTGCATTTATATAAATATAGGTCATGTTAAATCATTGTGTAACAAAACACTGTCTATGCTAAACAATTTCATATATTACAATGTATGTTGATTGAAATGGTGTGGATGAATGAGAGTTAAAATACTTATAAAGGTATAAAGGCATAAAGTAAAAAAAAACACTGAACATTTCAGAGTTTCAAAGTTTAAGTCTATATTAAGGGTGAAATTATGAGGAAATAGAGTTACAGTTAAGCATAAATGTTGACATAAGGTAATAAAATAGAGCTAGTTTATGTGCATAGGGCAGATAATTTGTTCTTGGAAGTAAGGCGGTAGTCATGTACCAGATGCGTTTATCCAAAGCGATTTAATCTTATTACAGGAACAATTTCCATGGAAGGAGGAAAATCTGAGCACGGTGTGTGATGTTGTTGAGATCTCTTCTGAAACTTAAGAGACAACCGTAAAAGCAACGGAGTCTCTAGTGAAGGAGAAAAAATCCGAGTGCAGTCTGTGATGTTGTTGAGGTCACTTCTGAAACTTGAGAGGAGATAAACGTGAGAGCATCAGAGTCTCTAGTGAAGGAGAAAAATCTGAGCGCAGTGTGTGATGTTGTTGAGATCTCTTCTGAAACTTAAGAGACAAACGTAAAAGCAACAGAATCTCTAGTGAAGGAGAAAAATCTGAGCACAGTGTGTGATGTTATTGAGATTTCTTCTGAAACGGAAAAGGAGTCAAATGTGACAAACGTGGTAGAGTGTTTTTCTCAGGAGAAAAATATGAGAAGCAGGAGACATAAGCAAAAGACTCTGTTTGATATTCATGTAATCTCATTTATGTCTATGAGAAACATTTGACATGTTAAAGAGATGTCATTTTTTATTTTTCTTTCCTCTGGGTCAACCCCATTGAACACCTTGGGGATGAATTAGAAAGCTGATTAATCCAGGCCTTCTCACCTGGCATCAGTGCCTGATCTCACTAATGCTTTTGTGGCTCAATGGGCAAATCCCCACAGCCTCACATGTTCCAAAATTTACTTTTGGCCATATAGTGTAGCTAGTTAACATAATCACCAAGCCAACAAGCTAGCTACATTTACTTGTAATCTGGTAAACAAATGTGAACATGAGGACATAATAAAAAGTAAGATTTTGCTTAAGCTCCCTAATTCTCTCTTTAATTTGACCTGTTCATCATCTACTTTAACCTGTTTTTCTTTAGTGTTTGTACTGAAGACAGGCATTCCCTTGATCATTTCCAATAATCCCAAAGGTTCTGCCATACCCTCATCTTCAAGTTCAATTACTTCATCACAGTGAACATACTGACTGATATATGAAACAAGGAAACTTCGAATCTTATCGGCTATCTTTTCCTGGGTCACTGCTGAAATTTTCAACTGTTCAATGGTAAGTTGAAACAACAATCCTATGTTTTTCACCAACCAGAGCAACCCTGTTCCTGAATCTCAGGCAAATATAAAATACTTAGCAACTTTATTTCAATCATAAATGCTTCTTCTTGTTGTCTGTTTAAAAATCACACTTTGATCATTTTTGCTGAGATGGAAATATTTATAAACAAGCAGTTTGATTAAAAAGCTCACTTGCTTGTAACATTGGGAATAAAGCTCATTCCCCACATGTGCATACCTTTGGCAAACATATAAATGAAGAGTATCTACAGAATGTCCAGTTTAGGATACATTTTAGGACATATTTTCACAGTTTACTGGGAATATGCAAGCGGGATGACTTTATACAGATTGCTGAAAATCTTTGCATGTAAATATAGCCAGTATTCATGCAACTCAAATCCGACCGCACTGTGGATAATAAACCTGATGATTTTAAGATGCTACCTTATTGGCTCTTACTTTTTTTCTGTGAAACACAATTGGACCTTATTACACACAGAATACAACTTGATGACCTAGATTTAGTATCTCCTGGCTTTATTAAGTTGTGTCCACCATTAACCATCAGAGCACAATGAGGACGGAATAATAATGATGAATAATAATGAGGACGGAATCCATATACATAAACAAAATTTGCAGTGATTAATGTGATAAATATTATGACTATTATTCCAGCTATATATTTGCAATATAGTAGACTCTTATTAGTATAGTTTCAAATGCAAATACAAGTAAGACAAATTATGTCCTAGCATGAGGTATGGCCTTGAGGGAAATCTAATCTCTTATAGTCTAATCTCTTATCTAATCTCTTGATATTATCATAATTCTGCTAATATTAGCATGTCTGTCTATGTCTTTGTGATGTAGTTATTCACGCTGTTCCTCATCCTGTTCCTGTGCAAGAGTGGTTCTGATTGGCTAAGGTTAGCATAAGTGGTGGGGCTAATGTTCATAGCTTTACCAGATGTAGCTAGTTTAGTCTCACTTTCTGGAAAGGAGTTTATTTACGATCATCGTATCCATGCTAAAAAAAAAAAAAGACACCACGGCATATCCTCTGAGGCAGACTGTCTACAAGCTGTTTCTTCTAAGCTCTGTGTGTGCGTGTGTGTGTCGTAAGCGCTGCTCTCACTTCAGAGCGTCTGTGATCTCGAGAAGCACCGCATCGAGCAACAAGCAGCACCAGCGCACTAAACCAAATTAGCAATGCTAATCAGGCTGCCAGCCTGCTAGTGTGTCTGTGTACTCTGCCTCTTCCTTGACTTATGGTGCTGGAAAAAGACGATGGGGTCCTCAGTAAAGTCATGGGAGAGGAACGCTAATTTACTGAACCTTGTACTGAGCGAGATCTCTAAAAACAGTAAAAGTGAAGAGGACATATTGTGAGAACACTAGCACTAATTAACATTTTTCCTCTGAAGAAAAGTTCAAGGTGTAAATGTGTGTGTGTGTGTGTGTGTTTGTGTGTATAAATACTTCATGGTGTTTGAGATGTAAATGATGGAAACAAATTATAGAATTGCTAAAATAAGTAAAATACATTAAAATTAAACTGTAATTGGATGTAATTAAATTAGAATTTATTTTATAATGGAATTCTCAATTACGTTTTGTCTATTAGTTAATAAACTTCCAACATGCCCCGGCCCATATGTCCTGGCCCCTAGGCCTCCTATCCCCAGGCCCTGCCCCATGAGCCCTGATCCCAGTTCCCTAGGCCCATACCCATATGCCCTGTCCCCGATGCCCAGTCTGCAGGCCCGGGCCCATATGTCCTTACCCTAACCCCTAGCCATATGTCCTGCTCCTAGGCCGTGTCCCCAAACCCCACTCCTAGGCATTGTCTTGCCCCCAGAACCCATCTCCAGGCTAATCCCATATGTCCTGCCCTCTAGGCCCTGCCCCCAGGCCACTCTCATATGTCTTGCCTCCTAGGTCCCATCTCAAGGCCCCGTCCCATATGGCCCTTACTATGTCCCATATGTTTTCATATTTTTATTACTTCTGTTTAAGAGAATATTCTCCTTCTCATGACATTCCCAAAATTGTCATTTCTACCTATAGTGCAATTAGGCAATTCATAATTAGTTATACACTAATTTGAATACTGGATTTTCACATAGCTTTTTATCAAAAAATACTATTAGATATAACTTTTTTTCAAAAATGTGTGAAAAGTACATATTTTAAACAATATTATGAATAAAATGTCACTTTTGAGTGAGAAAATATCTAATGGCCAAAAGTTTGTTGACAGTTGACCATCACACCTGTGTGTGTGGCCCTTCCCCAAACTGTTACCACAAATTTGGAAGCACACAATTGTATAGGATGTCAACGTATGCAGTACATTTACAATCTCATTTCACTGGAACTAAGAGGCCCAAATCTGTTCCAGCAAGAATATGCCATTCTCCAAAATCTCGTGAAAAGTCTGCCCAGTAGAGTGTAGACTATTTTATCAACAAAGAGGGACATGATCTGGAATGAGATGTTCAAAAAGCACACGAGTATTATGGTCAGGTGTCCACAAGCTTTTGGCCATGTAGTGTATGGTAATGAAATTGATATGCAAGAAAGAAAGAAATTATATCAATATATAAGTTTATATCAATAATCACCAATTTCAATCTGAAACTTGACAAATAGGGGGGGAATTGCCCTATACATTACCAGACTATGAACATTGCCTGTTCAAAGCCTGTTAATTTTAAACAAAGCTGTAAATTTTCTTTTCATTGTATTGTGAAGAGATATTTTGTAGGTTTTTTGCTGGATCTGGATTTTAAGACAAAATGTTGAGCGATAAAGAATAATTAGTGTCAGACCCCTGGGCCAACCCAGTGCATCTGCAACTGATTTACTGTAATCTCATGGAAACGCAGCATCAGTAAACATGAAATAATTGAGTAAAGGATTTGGATGTAGATAGAGATATAAACACATTCCTATATTATAAGCTGAGTTATAACCATAGTGTTCTTTCCCATGATGCTGTAAATGTTATTACGACATTTCATCACCAGCATTCTCCCAGTGTTTAGTCCACATTTGTAAAAAAAAAACAAAACAAGCAAAACCTTGCAAACTTCCAGTTCTGTTTTTCCCACACAGTAGGAGGCAGGAGTTAAAGTGAGGGCTCTAAAACACAATGTTTTGCATGTGTAATGTGAGGTGAGAGGTGTGTAAAAGTGAGGTAGGAGTCGAGGAGGAACAGAAGCAAACCAACAGCCTGCTGCGAGATGCAAAGCAGTGTGAGAAAGGAAAAGGAGAAGAGAAAATAGCCTTGGGAGAAAAGCAGAGAGGAGCAAGGACACGTCGGACTGCTGTGAAAGACAAAAGCAGCGTCAGGAGGCCGGGAGCTAAAACAGAGGAGAAAACTTTGTGTCTCTATGCCTTCTCTGTTTCAGCAGTCATTTATGTGAGCTAAGCAGCCAGACACCACATTAATGTGCAAATACAACACACAAATTACGCATGCAAAACATTGATGTTTGTCATTGTGGAAGTTCAAAACTTATGTTATTGTTGCTAGTGGCTGATGCTGTTTAACTACAGTGTAATTTCATTATATACAGCTATATAGTCTTTTCTCCGTATGATTAATTTGGGCCTAGAACAGAGCCGTGCAATACTCACTAAGTGTTAATATTCCTCATAGTTTGGTCTGGTCATTAGCTAGTTTATGTTCAGCATCCATATTTCCCAGTTGCCAAGCAACAGTGTTATCACAACTTTAGTCACTTATATACTGAAAACACAAATTAGCCAAGTTGCACGTAAACCAACATAACATACATTAGCGGTTATGATGTTTAATTAAGCTGAATGACATATGACTCAGATATTTTTTTTTCTGTTTTGATTATTTTTTTTTTTTTTGTTATTTTTTTATTTTATTGCATAATATATTTTCTCTTTTCTCTCATTTTTTTCATTTGAAGTGTTGTTCTGCCTTGAAGAAAACAGTAAATAAAACAGCAGGACAATAAAAATAAGAAGCTGGTCTTATACAGAGCGCTGGGGTATGCCATAAAGAATATCATGTGAAGAAAGATGTTCCATTATACAGTGCCATTTTAGTCAAAATTAAATATATTATAAAATATTATTTCATTGTATTCATTTTGGCAATAATATTGTCACAATTCTGTTAATTGTTATTTCATAATACCAGGTTTTATTTTAAAATGGCTTTAAAAAAAAGAATACTTTTTTTTAATTATGCCCTTTTCATTTCATTAGACTTTATTTCATAATGACACATTTATTTCATAATGCCATTTCTACTGTAATCTGTCAGTCGACACAAATTATTTTTTGCTTGGAGCAGGCAGTAGGTTTCTAGCATGAAACTGCCAGCTAGCAAAGTGTGTGGCAAAGTTATGCTAGCTTTCAGGCAGATGGAACCACATAGAAAACTGGAAGCTGATCAGATAGCTAGACATGATTTAACAGCTGATGCTATTTTAACCCACACTGAAGATTTGTTAGAAATTCTCAGGTGCAAGGGCAGCTGGAATAAATGTGCTACCCCATGCCTTGACAACACTACATTTTTTTTTTCTTCCAAATTTATAATTTAGGACTACTTTAATATTTGAATATTTTATTATGCCAGTAAGTTATGGGTAACTTAAATAGAAACCAAATGTATATTCCTTGCTCTGGCTTACCAGTCTAGTTAAAAGAGTGAGCATGTATTTCTTGACAGAACTTTTCATGAAATCGGGAGGTGTTTTTGAAAGGATGCATCCCTGCTGTCACATCCAGTTTTGAATGATATGAAAGGAATCCTGATGGAAGTGTTGTTATAGAAAAATAATCCATGTTGGCGTGGTGTGATACAGCCCAACATGAAGTAGAGGAGCTTGAGGTACGCTTGTGCAGAAGCAACAGTAACGTGAGCAGCATCTCACGTTTGCGCATTCACCTGTGTGTCTTTTGTACATCTTGAGGATTTATTGTGACGTTCACTAGACGGTATGTCAGACTGAAAATATCCCTGTCTGTCAGGTTTTCATGTTGAACTGGAAAATGTTTAAGGATTTCATACACAGTGAGACCTTGGTCTCTCTTCATAACTTTCACCATGGTCATGATTGTTTTAATGATCTGTGTCTCATCTAAAGCTCTGATCTTACATTCAAAATTATTTACTAATTTAGAAAAGCTAGAAGACTGGTACACAAATCAGACCTTTCGGTAGGTTTTAAGGCTACATAACAGATTTTTAAAAGTCAGTTGAGCACTGTGTTCATATAACAGTTTGTATGGAAGACTTCAGCAGTGGGAGGGTTCTTGTGTGACAGTCTTTGAGGCTGAGGTGAAGGAATGCCCTCCGGACAGTTTGCAGCCTGTCTGAGAAGTTCAGAAATAATCTTCATCAGCTATGTAGTCAAGAAGCCTACACTTTGCATGCTATATAATGATTGTATTTGGTATTCTATTGCTTTGGCCTGACTGTTTGACCAATCAATGATCTTCTCTGACTCCACCACATGGGTATTGAAATAAAAAGGAACTGCCATGTGAAATGTTACTGTGAAAATGAAATATTTTATAATAATTAGTTCAGTATTATTTATCTATTGACACGTTTGTATGTTTACTGCTACATTTACTCATAAGCATATTTATTTATTTAATTTTGACTAAAACAGCATTCTATATTCCACTAGACTATGTATTTTCTAGTTATTTTTTTTTTGTAGTTTGTTTGATTTAGTGAATTATCCATTTTTTAAGGTTAATTTAAAGCGGTTTCTCAATTACTTTAAGTGTGATCAAAATCTAGAAAAAGTGCAAGAGATGTAGAAAAAAATAGTGAAAAGTTGGAGAGGGCATGAAATGGCCGAGCTGGGTGTGGCATCCAGCCTACTAATATTGACTCTCTATCTATGTGAACTGTAATACAGATGTGCCTCAAATTATTGTTTAATTCTGTACAAAAACACTACAAATTTGCTAATAATATGTAAACTTGAGTGACATTTATGACATGTCATTTCCATGTGCTGACCTTTATCACAATATTATTGAACGCTCTGTGAACAAATCACAACTGGAAGGAAAATAACGAGCCGAGATTGTGCTGAGTCAGCGCTACTCTCACCCGCTTATCACAACACCTCACCTTCTGCAACTTTTCCACCATTAATCATGCAGTGAGTTGTGTTGTTGCTCGGAGGTCGAGTGTATGCGACGTGATTTAGCTGTGATTCATTTCCAGAGTGCAACACTCATAATTCATTATGGCTCACTGACCATCGATATTTCAGCGGCAAACTGGAGCAGGACAGAGTGCTTCAGTGATTACTGACAAATGGTTTCAGTGTTGCAACTGGAAAGAAAGAGCATGGGTAGGTGAAAGAGGATGTAAGCAAGACCTGGTTCTAATTCTGGAGGTTGCGGGTGGTGCTAGTCTTAGTCTTGGAGATTACGGCTGGTCCTGGAGACTGTGGGCAGTCTTGGAGATTATGAGCATTCCCGGAGATTGTGGGTGGTTTTGGTCCTAGATATTATGAGAATTTCTGGTCCTATGGGCAGTCCTGGAGTTCATAAGCAGGCCTGGTCCCAGTCCTGGAGATTGTGGGTGGTCCTGAAGATTATGGGCAGTCCTGGAGAATGTGGGTGGTCTTGGAGACTATGAGCAGTCCTAGAGATCATGGTCAGTCTTGCTCTTAGTCCTGGAGATAGTGGGTGGTTCTGGAGATTATGGACATCCTGGAGACCGTGGATGGCCTTGCAGATTTTGGAGATTATGGGTCGTTTTGGTCCTAGTGATTCTAGGCATTCCTTGTCATGTGATTATAGCCGGTCCTGGAAATTGTGGGTGGTTCTTGTCCTAGCCCTGGTGATTGTTGGTGGTGTTCTTGGTCCTAGTCCTAAAGATTATGTACAGTCCTGGTTGTAGTCCTGGAAATCATGGGCAGTCCTGGCCCTAGTCCTTGAGATAATACATGGTCCTGTTTGAGGTCCTGAAGATTATAGACAGACTTTGTCCTAGTCCTGAAGATCATAGGTGGTCCTGGTCCCAATCCTGGAGGGGTGGTACTGGACATTGTGAGCAGTACTGGAGATTATGTGTGATTGTGGGGGATTGTGGGCAGTCCTGCAGAATATAGGCGGTCCTGGTGGTTTGTGAAAAGTGACAAAAAACAGAGAGGGAAAAGTCCAATTGGCTTTTTAATAATCACTAGAAGCTAATTTCTATTCACATTCCTGCGTATTTTGAGTAAACTGACATTTACACAAGGACTAATCATATTTCTTGTCCGTTACTGCTGCTTTGAGTCTCATTTTCTCTGCTGATCTGCTTGATGATGTGAGCAGTTCATATAATACTCCTCGCCAGCTGCCCTTCCAGAATATGGCCATCCTATTAACATAAATATTCCTCCTCCTGGCCTTTCTGTTAGGTGCTAAAAGCACCTCCATATCTTTTGATACAATGTGATTAATTGTGGATTTAATAAGAACCTAACAACCTTGAGGTGTGTGCTCATGTTTTTTTATGATGTAATCACCAAACACACCCAGCTAACACTGAAAGCTTTTAGAGAGGTAAATATTGGCATTTTATCACAGAGTATCAGGCTTCAATGAGCCATATTATTAGCTAAAGCAGTAGATGGCTGTGTGGATTCACTTGGAAATTTTTTTGGTAATATTCATTTAGCAAAGGGTGAAATATTAAAGGAAAAAAGCCACAAAATGTTATAGTTAAAGATATGATGTTCCAAAAATATAAGGGTGTTAATTCAGGATCATGTGCTTTTGCTTCACATCCTTTTTGTCGGAAATTCTCTTTATGAAATATAAAAAGGCACTGTATGTGGCTCATATATCATTGCCATTTTTTCACGATTGGGAGCGTTTAGTTTGGACATTCCTTTTCTCCGGAGCAGACTCATTTTCACGAGTGGCCGCTTGCATTATCCAGGCTCGCTGTAGCGTTCTGACAGAACTTCACCTCATTTCAGGTCCAGGACTGGCTTTATCTGTTTTATATGAAGTGGAACAGATATGCACAGATCACATCCTGATATCCAACACAAAGCAAAGAGGACAGCGGGGATATAGAAAATATATAGGAAAACATTGCTGCATCTGATCCTGTAACAGCAGCAGCATATCAGAATCCAATTTATATCTGCTTTTCTTTACTCTACAGCTAAAACTATAGTGTACAATATAGTAGTGTTTTATTTGCTATGTAAGGAATATGTGTTGTTCGTAAAGTAAAATACTAAGTGATTAAAATTATTATGATGTATTCCTCTTATATAACACAGGAATTTGCCAACAGTTACTTTTTTTTGTATTTATTAAACAAAATGTCATATGTTTTATCCATTAATTGTTACATTTAATGTTGTGAAACATCTGTAAAACAAGTTAGTTCCTGTTATCACTTACATTCTAGCAGCTATAAACAGTAATTTTCTCACCAACCTCTTTTTTTTCTCTCTTGAAGTTAATAAGACACAAAACAGCTTGTCATGTTACCAAGAAACTGCAAAGTGTAAACTTATCTTTCCTGAATACTTTCCTCTGTCAGAAAACTTACAGCTTTAAAAAATTACAGCTTTACTTCTGACTATTACAAAGTGCTGATGCCGGAGACTCCTTCCATAAATGTTAAATTACAGAAAATCTCACCTTATGGACAATTTTATAAGTCCTTGTTAATGAGCTCTTACTATAGAAATTGGAACATATTAGAATGAGCGCATAAATATAAACCTGTGATTTGCAGCTGCACTACTGACAGAGCTCCTGTTATTGAAAATTAATCAAACCTTCTGACTGGTCAGAATTGAGAATTCAACAGCAATGTGAGAGGTGAATTTGTTAATTTTGGTTTGGAGAAAGGGTCAAACCTCAGTTGATGAATGGGTTTGAATGGAGGAAAGGGCTAGAAGGCTTAAGGTTTCCAACCTTTCCTATTTTTTTGTCATGCTATCTTTTCCTGAGTTTGGATAATTTATAATACCTTGGTCTGGAAAAGTTGAAGAAATTTTGCGTTATTTTGAAATAAATTATCAATTAATTACCTGTTATGTGCTGAAAACATGGAAGAACCTAGCCTTCCAACCTAGTTCATCATTGTATCAATCTTTTTGTAGCATATGCTTATGTGGCTTCTCTCTCTCTCTCTCTCTCTCTCATGTGTGTTTGTGTGTCTGTGTGTGTGTGTGTGAGACTAATGGAAGGCAAAAGAAGCACATGACCAACAGTGGTATGACACAAATCAATGCATACATCAAGGCAGCATCTGAGGAAGATGAGACTGACTCCGTGAACTTCTGGAGTAGGCATATGAAGGACTTCCCATGGCTTTACTATTTGAGCATGAGTATCTTGGCAGTACCTGCAACTAGTGCACCAGTTGAGAGGGTGTTCAGCCATGGAAGCCTTATCATGTGCCCCAATCACAGTAGACTCACAGCAAAGACCAGGTCAAATTTGATATTTTGAAATGCAATACTGTTTTTGAGTAGTCACTCAAAACAGCCTTTTAGTCATTCTCATATTTTCTAAACCCATATGAGAAAAGTTCACCCACACAGAATAAAGATGAACAAATCAAATGTAAATTATACAGCACAAACATGGAGAAAACACTACAGAACAATCATGAAAATAATCATCAAATAGAGGCTGGAGCCAAACAATGTATACTTGCAATCATCAAGTTAAAGATGTTAAATGCAGATAAAATAATTTAAATCCAGGCAGTTTGCCAACTTTTTGTACAGATGCACTAAAAAGAAACTTCAACATCTCAGGAAAAACACATGTGTACCATGGGGCAGTAAACAGACAGTAAACAGCAGTGTGATATCTGGCCTAGAAGTGAGCAGTATGGATGGTATTCAGTTTAAAAAACTGCCAGAAATTCATACTCAAAATGAAACCACCAATCTAAAAGGAACATATTCCTGCACAATAACTAGTTACTAAATGGGAATACTTGAGTAAAATCAAAATCCTAAAAAATACCTCAAATTAGATTGCTCATTGGAACAAATGCAGCAAAATTGTTATGCTTTCGTCAAGAGCCAATTGTTCTTATGACAGGTATAGAAGGCGTGTTCCATCAAGTCAGCGATGCTGAAGAACACAAAACTTCTTATGGTGGGCGAATGGTAATACAGATCAAAAGGTGGAAGAATATAGAATGACTGTACAACTTTTTGGTGCTACATCATCTCTGACTTGTGCAAGTTTTGTTCTGAGAAAAACAGGTGAAATTAAGGACCTTTTTTCAACCGAAACATTCAAGACAAATAAGAACAACTTTTATGTTGATGACTGTTTAAAATCTATCCCAACTGACACTGATGCTACTGGATTGCGCAAAGAACTTGAAACAGCTTGCTCAAATGGAAGCTTTTGATTGCACAAAAGGATCAACTACAACTGGACTGTGCTAGCCTCCATACCACAAGCAGACAGATCAAAAGAAGTGAAAGATCTTGATCTTGCCACCAATACTTATCCCATGAAATGAACTTTAGGTATGCATGTAGAACAGGACAGATTAAAGTTTGCAGTGAGTATCAAAAACCAACCATGAACCCAAGAAGAAAATTGTCAACTACCTATTGTCACCTATCCTGCAAGCAGAATTATGCCTGGGATAAAGAACTTCCAGAACCATATGTGCAAAGGTGGGAAGAGTGGGGAAACAGGACTCCATCTAATTGATTGGCTCAGCATTGACAGATATATCAAACCAAAACACTATGGCCAAGTAAAATCTTCACAGCTATAATCAATTCAGTGCATTGTTCATTTGCTATGGGGAAATCTAGGGTCACGCCCTTAAAGCAAAGGACATTGCCAAGAATGGAACTGAAGATAAATAATAATTAAAAAAGATAAATAATTCTATTTGTAAATTAGACCTAGTTCTCAAGGATCTCTACTTCTAGGTGGGAGATGTGGTCGTTGTTCTTTCTGGTGCTCCCGTATGGGGATGCCATAGCGGATCTTTGGTCCGCATGTTTGATTTGGCACAGGTTTTAATGGATGCCCTTCCTGACACAACCCTCCCATTTTATCTGGGCTTGGAACCGGGAATGGTAGTATACTCCCAGTGGCTGGGTTGGTTCCCTACCTGGGAATCAAACACAGACTGTGGCAGTGAGAGCACAGGATCCTTAACTGCTAGACCTGTAGGTGGGAGAGTGAGTAAAATGTCAATGCTAGAAAGAAGGAAACACCCTGATATTCTTCCAAAACACCATTACATATCTAAACTGGCATTAAGATGTTAAAATATATGCGAACAATTAGATCATTGTGGAAGAAACTATATGTTGTCCAGACTTCAGCAACAGTATTGGAGTCCTTCAGCAAATTCCTTGACAAGGATTCTGAGTGTGTTTTTTGCAGATGCCTACATTTTAACTTTGGAGAGCAAAAGATGGAAGACCTGCTGAAGGAGAAGGTAATACCTGACCTCCCACCATTTACCTATGTTGGGGTGGACTACCTTGGTCACATTATGTTGAAAAGGGGACATAATAATGTTAAGAGGTATGGTATTATGTTCACTTGTTTCACCACCAGAGCTTTTCACCTTTAAATAGCACATTCATTAGACACTGAATCATGCATTAAAACAATTCATCGGTTCATAAGTAGACGTGGACAGGTACAAGAAATAAGATCAAATAATTTCACTTCAGTGGAATGTGATTTGAAAAATGCTGTAAAGAAATGGAATCAAAACAGCAAACTTCAACTAGCACTGTAGAAAACTGGAAACAGATGGACCTTAACCCCACCAGGTGCAGCACACTATGGAGGTGTTTAGGAAAGATTAATCAAACAGGTCAAACAAAGTTTGGGAAAGATTAATCAAACAAACAGATTACTCAAAGAAACCATGCATGATGAGTGACTTCATACTGTTATGTATGAGGTAGAATCCATTATCAACATTTGCTCACTAACAACAATGTCTGACAATCCCAATGACCTTGAACCCCTGACGCCAAATCATTGTTTACTTCTGAAAGGACATCTCACATTACCATCTGGTCTATCTGACCAAACTGACTTGTACACCAGGCACCAGTGGAATCAAGTCCTGTATCTTTCAGACCGGTATCTGAAAAAAAAGATGGACGAAGGAGTATCTTCCAATACTGCAAGAGAGACAAAACTACTGATTGTTGTTTACGTTTGAAAACTCAATCAAATAAAGATCAGAGAATGACCAATCATTAAGTTTGCCTGTTGATGGAGAGTCCAACAATAGTAATATGAATGGGCTGAGCTGTAGTGCATAGAAAATGCAGGTTAATGTATGGAGTGCTGTAAGGACTGTTTAATTTCTACTTCATGTACCATTACTTAGAGAAACTTCACATTCTTGCACGAAGTAATAAATTAATAGACTTTGAAATAAATGTTAAAAATGTTAAAACTGCAAATGACTATTGGACTGTATGTAGTTTGACAACTGATGTTATGTACATAGCTGAATATTATAGCTCCATGTTCAAGCATTAGTTATTGTTTTCTTCAAAAAAGTAACAATAAGAGGCCTGGTGTGCAGAAGCCGTGTATGTATGTATTTCTGTATGTATGTACATTTGTATATTGTGTGTGTGTGTGTGTGTGTGTATGTGTGCATGCATTTGAACTTTGATGCTTTCTCCAAACCACCAAGATTCACAAATTCACCTCTATATATACAGTATATATAGAAGAATGGAGAATGACACCTAAAGTGGTTTGGATGGATGGGTTTGAATAAAGGAAGGGTTTGAAAAAATGATCATTTCTGGACTTGAGAATTGTTAAAACCCAGGTAACTGCCTTTATAGGTAACTTTAAGGATTGGAGCAAAGTGTGAGGGCCATGAGATGCTTCATTTTTACTCACTTATGAGATGTGTCCAAAATGGTCGATGTTCTCCTAAGAACTCTAAGCAGATGGGAATTAGTACTGAAGTGAATGAAGACTAAGAAAAGATTAAGAAAAGAATCAGTTTTGTCCCTCAGTGTAGCAGTTTTTGGTCTGATCTCAAGGTTATTGTGAATATTAGAATAACATGAGTAAATCATAAAATCCCAAAAACCTAATAATTCTGATCACCCCCATGAAGATATTTTATTCTACCAGCATGTGTAGTGTTTGAGGAAAATAATGACCCAGTGTTTTTTTTTTTTGTCTGCACACTGTCTCGCCCTCTATCCCTTTCACTTCATCATTTCTCTCTTTACACTCCTCCTCATGATGAAAGAAAACTTGTGTCCTTCCTGTCTAGGCTCTGTGTCCCGAGGCAGAGGCTCTCTGACAGGAATGATGTGTCTGCAGTGTCTTCTGTAATTAGTGTTAACTCCAGAGAACACACACACATATACACACACACACTTTCTATCCTACATGACCTCTGTGACCTTGGGAGCTACACTGCCTGCTATGTGCTTCTGAGAAATGAGCAACGTGAAATGAACTTATGCTGAACAGTAGGGGCTTCATTGACCTTCAAACAATGGAACAGGGTTAAACAGAAAGAGAAGAGGGTGTTACATTTGAGACACTTGTTGTAGCCTCACCACAACTACTTAATGGAAAATGTATTCAAAAGAGTGTTATCAATAAATTATTTAGTTTTACATGATCCAGTAAGATTTATTTCCATGCACTCATACAGTGTTATTGTTGTCATCCAATAGACTGACAGTATTACCATAATGCATTGTAAGCATATGATGGATTTGTTTCTAATAAATACAGTAATGCACAGTTTTCCTAATCATTTCCAATCCAATTACATTTTATTTATACCATAATGCTGTTGAAATCTGATTGGTCAGAAGGTGTGATTAATTTTAGTAGTTTTATAAATGTGCTTGTTGGAATTATTGTTTCTATGTTAACAGCTCATTCACAGGGACATATATGGCAGACAAGCCACACAAACAGTTTTTTGGTTATTTAACAAAGAAAAATGTGTAATAGCTGATATGGTGAAGTTTTATTTAACATTTATGGAATGAGTCTCCAGTGTCGGCACTTAAGGTAAAAGGTAAGAGAGAGACAGAGTGAGAAAAAGGCTATTGAAGGAATGACTGTTTGTAGATGCTGTAAGTTATAACAAGAAATAACTTATTTTGTGGATGTTGCATAGATGAAAAAGTATGACTGTGAATGCTGTTATATTTTCCTATAGAGGCATGTCCAAAATTGTAATTTTTGTTAAATTGCTATGGTTTAAAAGGAATAAAACACTTCAGGAAGTGCTGTTGTAGGAAATTAATCAACTTCAGAGTGTTACAGTAACTCTATGCTTCATCATATGCTTCATCATACCACCCTGTCACTCAGTATTTTACTATATCACAGAGTTTATCACTTAGATAAACAGAGAAAAGACGAGGGAATTCAGGAGTTAGCAGAAACACACACACACAGTTCTTAGTGTACAGAGAACTCTCTCAGAAATCTCTGTTTCAGTTCAGTCCATCACTGTGTATTTATATAAAGGTCAGGAGTTGAAGTAAAATTGGATGAAAGGCAGTTAGGCAGGTTAGCGTTTCTTCTTTCTCTCAATCTGACATTGATTTACAGGTTTAAAGAAAGAAAATGGAAGTGTGTAAGGTGCAGAAGCGAGGTACAAAATCTTCAAAGACAAGTTCGGGGTTGTGCAGAGTTCATGTCAAGATTGGGGACGTGACCTGTTAGGAGGTCCTTTTTTTGGTATATAAGACATTTATCATTGAAAATGTCCATTTTCACAGTGAAAAGGGACATTTTTAAACCTGCTTATTTTTCGATGCTGCATGCTAACACGCCTGCACACTTTAGCCACTAGCTGACCTGACAAAGAATATTGGGATAGTGTAGAACCCGGGTGTGTTAGGGTGTGGAGGGAGACTCAGGAGACAAGCAGAATTTTAGTCAAGCTCCATGCTAACGGCATGTGTATGGATGTGTGGGTGTGTGTGCGTATCTCTCAAGCTCTGCCACCAGTATCACACTCTCTCTCTCTCTCCCTCCCTCAGTGGTTACTGAAAACACAAAGAGACCCAAATTAGTAGACTGGTGGTAATAAGACACAGGTGAGAATCATCACACATTACCTGCTGATTCAACCTGCCTCCTTTCAGTACAAAGCTGATGCTTGACCACGCCCCCGCTGCCACATACCCCCACTGCCTGACTCAGGCCAGGGAGCTGTCCAGCCTGCAGCCGACAACCCTCTCTGGGGGGAGAGGTAATCCGCCACCACCGTCTGTGTCCTAGCCTGTGGAACACCTGGAATTTGAATGGCTGAAGTGCCAGATACCTACGAGTGATCCGCACGTCGACATCCTTTATTTGGTGGAGCCATTGGAGTGGGGTGTGATTGGAACAAAAAGTAAAAGGGTGCCCCAGTAGGTAGTATCGGAGGGTGAGGACTGCCCACTTGATGGCCATTCTTCTTGATCGTGCTGTACCTGGTCTCCCTTACCGATAGCTTCTTCTCTTTTTTTGGTCTCTATTTGGGCCCAAGTGGAAGCCCAAATACCATATTTTACTTTAAATGATTATGTCATCTAAATAAGCAGTGGCATATGCATTGTGTGGATGGAGTATTCTGTCCATGAGACTTTGAAACATCACTGGGGCTGCAAACAACCCAAATGGAAGGGTAACAAATTGGTGCAACACAAATGGAGTGGAAAAGGCCATTTTTTTTCTCAAGATATTGGAGTCAAGGGAATCTGCCAATACTCCCTTTGAAATGGGCCAATACCGTGGTGAAATGGGCCACACTTTTTAGACTTTTCTCTGGTCCCAGCTCCTCCCTCTAGGGAACCACCATCGTTAGAGCCACATGCTTATCATGCTTAGCCATAACTGCTTATCTCCACGGTTTCAGTAGGTTGAGGTGCGATATTTGAAGTGCATTGCCTCTATCCATTCTCCTGAACTCACAGTTGACTTCTCCAACTTGCCGTGTGACCTCAAAGAGTCCTTGCCACTTTGCGAGTAATTTGGAGCTCAACCTGAAACCCTGGCCAATTTGTCCCAAGAATTAATGGATGAGTGAGGTGTAGACTAACTGCCACCTCCACTTTATGGTTTTGCCCCCAGAATTTAATAATGACTGCCACCAGTGGATACTCATGAACATCCCCATGCACAAACCTCACCTACAAAAACTGTGCATTTCCCAATGCCCCGCACTGAATCAGGCTTTGATGGACGGTGGACTGGCTGAGTCCCCCAAGCCTGATGTTTAGGTGGTTCATCAGGGATCCGGATCAGTGTTCCCACTTCCATGAAGAAACGCTGACACTTGAAATGCTCAGCTTTCCCATTGCGCCTGCTCAGGCTTTGCACAAGTCCTGGTGGTTCTACACAGGTTCTGCCTGTGCAGAGGGGGGGAGGAAAAGCAGGGATTAAACCAGTTCCGGGGAGCAGGAATCGGGGGATAAGAGGGGGAGAGAGACAGAGAGAGACAGAGAGAGAGAGAGCAAGAAAGACCAGGGACCAAGTGATCCTCTGTCAGCTGCACAGCTTCACCCTGGGACACGTGCCAGTGACACTGGACCCACACTGCCATTCCTGTCGTGAGTCGAGCGACGAATTATTCCAGTACCACCAGCTTGAGCGTCCCGCTCCTCTGCCATCAACCACCGGCGACAGGAGTCCTTCAGCTCCTGTACATAGGCAAAGGGGCGGCCGACTTCAGGGAGCTGCAGCGACCGGAAGCATCGGCAGTGTGTCCATGGCAGCAACTGCTGGGCAGCAAGCTGGGCTTCTCCCAATATCAAGGGGAGGAGTCATAGAGCCCAGTCCTCCTTCGGGAATTCCCACACAGTTGCCGCATACTCAAAGAGCTCCAGGAAGGCCTCCAGATCATCTGTTTATTCAATATTGTATTTACTCGGTCCATGCTTTTCAGCACACTTTAAAAACTCAACAAAAACAAGACAACAACAGAAAACATGTCTGTCCCATACTGGCAGCTTTTGCTCCATCAGGTTCAAGTTCACACTCCGTGGAATGTGTATGTGTATGTCTCGCAAGCTCTGCCAGCAGTATCACACTATCTCTCCTCAACATCCACAACTGATTCTTGACCATGCCCCCATTGCCACAGATAGTAGGAAATCATTCATGTCACATTTAAAGGTTATCTTAATGTTTTCAGAAGAATATAAAATAAACAATCTGAAATCCTTACTCTATTTTATTGCCAGCAATTCATAATGCGACTGTTCTGCATATGACACTCATCAGGGCAAAACTCGACTCTGATTGGTAATCCAAAACACTAACAACAATCTCTATGTTTGTGATCACAGTATGTGTTAATGCAGTGTGTGTGTGTGTGTGTATATATATATATATATATATATATATATATATATATGTGTGTGTGTGTGTGTGTGTGTGTGTGTGTGTGTGTGTGTGTGTGTGATTATTAACTCTCATGTACTGTTGAAACTGAAGCACAGAGACCATGCCTTTTTTTACTGAGGCTGAGGTACATATGCCACACTTTCTATATTGCGACCAAGGTATCTATGCCATGCCTTCTTTATTGAGAAAGAATGATGTTGATCCCTTTCAGCATCATTGCTGCTCTGCTTAATGAAAATAAACACAGATTTAGAGAGACAGTAATGACTTATACACTAAAGTACAAAAGTGTTTCAATTAGAAGGCAGAATTACACACACAAACACACTCACTCACACACACACCTAGGGGTAATTTACAATGTCAGTGTTGGCTCAGAAATTATTTTAATATTTTAACTCATAAAATGATTATTTTTTTTAAATTATGCCATTTGCTACAAGTATGTCTTGGTTTTCATTAAAATAAAGAATTTAAATAAAATTACTTAAACCTAACTACTTTTAATGATCAATTTACATAGAACGTTTTGGTCATATTTTATTTGCTGCAAACGTTTTTGTAAAACCTGTTAAAACTTTTTAAATTACATATTGAAAATTATTGTTCAGTTAAAATGATTGGATTAGCATACCATTTTATAATTTATTATTTTACAATAAATGAAACACCTAAATAAGGAAAATTAAATCAAATATTTTAAATAAATATTTATTATTATTATTGTTGTTATTATTATTATTTATTAAATAATTATTATTCATATTTCAGTTAATACATTTATTATTTTATATTTAAAGTATAATCGAATTGCATTTTTTAAAATGATTAAAGTTATATTGGAGAAATAACTGATTAGAATTAAGGAGTTCATATTTTTGCTGTATGCTATTTGCTACAGATTGTAAGCTTTGTGAAGTTTTTTAAATCAAACATTAATATTTTTGATGAATGAAGTGAATATAATGTTATTTTGCTGAGTGTTGGGTTCACTGGTGTGGAGAAATGGAAAGTGCGCAGTGGACAGAACACGAGCTGCAGAATAAAACCGGCTCATAAAGCAGCAGCTGTGCAGTGGTGATGCTGTATCAGGATTAAATCAGAACCGAAGTCATTATTCATCTGGCCTGTGAGCATTTCCTCGAGCCATGTGAAATAAAGTGTGCTGTAAATGGCCTGGCCTCAGCATGGGAAGACATGGTGCTATTATAGAAACTAGAAGGTAAGTGTGGAAGTTTAATCAGTCAGACTGTGTCGGCTCATTCTTACACTCTCCTATAAGATCTACAAACGCACACTGGACACAGCTCACAGCTTTGTGATATCTCATTGACACATTATTAGCTAGTGTTAATTATAATAGTTTAAATACTTAAATAATGAGATTGTATGCTCTTAACTATAGTGTATATAAAAAGTCTACACACCCCTTTAAAATTGCAGGTTTTTTGTGATGTAAAAAAAATGAAACCAAGATATATCATATCATGTCATGTAATAACAACATTTTCCACCTTTAGTGAAATAGCAACCAATAAAATTGGGGAAAAAAAGTGTGCGCACCCTTTTATAATGGGGCATATGATTGTGCTCAGCATTAAGTAATCACATTCAAACTCTTGTTCAAAGGTAATTATCATACACCTGTTATCAATGAAGTGATTCTGATTAACTCCATATAAAGATTAGCTGTTTCTGTAGAATTTTCTCGACAGCTTCTTAGTTTCATCTGACTGCTGAAGCCATGATCCTCAAAGTACTTACAAAGCATGTACTTGGTCTCGTTGTCAAAAGAAATCAATCAAGAGAGGGGTATAAAAGAATTTCCAAACCATTAGATATACCATGGACCACCGTGAAGGCCATCATCAACAAGTGGAGAAAATGGTACACCACAGTGATATTACCAAGAACAGGACATCCCTCAAATGTTGATGAAAGGACAAGATAAAAAAATTATTAAGGATGATGCCAAGAGACCTACAGCATCATTAAAGGAGCTGCAGGAATATGTGGCAAGTATTCGTCACTCCCTGCATGTAACAACAATCTCTTTTATTCTTCACATGTCTGGGCTAAGGAGTAGGGTGGCTAGACAGAAGCCCTTTCTTATGAAAAAACATCCAAGCCCACCTATATTACCCCAAACCATGTGGCGGTGTGTGTTATGGTCTGATAAGCCCAAGGTCTCAAGGTAGAACTTTTTGGGAATAATCCTACAAGATGTGTTTGGTGCAAAACAAGATAGCTTATCTCCAAAGAAAATGGTGAAGCATGGTGGTGGCAGCATTGTGCTATAAGGCTTCTCTTCAGCTGGAACTGGAGCCCTAGTGAAGATAGAGGGAATCATGAATAGATCCAAGTACCAATCTATTTCAGCACAAAACCTGCAGGCTTCTGTTAGACAGCTGAAAAAAAATCACCTTTCAGCACAGTAATGACCAAAAGCACAAATCCAAGTCAACAAAGGAATGGCTTCAGAAGAAAAAGATCAACGTTTTGAATTGGCCCAGACGAAAATCCTATCAAAACCCTGTGGAATGACTTAAAGAGGGCTGTGCACAGGAGAGCTCCCCCAATTTGATTGATCTGGAGCATTTTTGCAAGAAAGAATGGGAAAAAAATTGCCAAATCAAAATGTTAATTTCTTGGTCTCTTACCCAAAAACACTGAGTGTGTATTACAAGCAAACGGTGCTTTAACAAAGTATTAGTTAAGAGGTGTGCACACTTGTGCAACCAGGTTATTGCAAGTTTTTTTCTTTTTATCCAGCTAAAACATTTCTGTTTTTGGCTTTAATTGTGTTGGTTACTATATCACATTAAAAGTGGGAAAAGATCTTTTTCCTCTGAATGTTTTTTTACATCATAAAAACCTGCAATTATAACAGAGGTGTGTAGACTTTTTATATCTACTGTAGCTAAGGAGCCTCTAGCAAGTTCCTGTCATTGGAGTATCTTAGCTAATCATAAATAGTTAGCTAGCTTATAGCTCCTAAAATGCAGTGGTAAGCACAGCTAACTGTTTAGAATTACAATGAGGGAATGCTTTTGGACTAGGTAACCAGAAATAGCTAGTAGTGATGTACTATAATTTCATAAAATAAAGTGTGAAATAAGCGAAATGTAAAACATAAGCAAAACAGCTTTCTCCTCAGCAATAATTTGAATGTGCTCAGTCTGCAAGGTGTTACTCTTCAAGGTGATAAAAAAAATATCTAAAACTATTTCAACTGACATGTTATAAAGGATTAAAAATGGTTATAAATGTTTAAGGTTTTCAATCGTTATGTGAAAAATGGTTATAAATGATTTCAAAATGTTTAAGGTTCTACAAAACAAGGTGTGATGATGGTTATAAAGGGATATAAAAGGTTCTCCAGACAATGTGACGCAATGGTCATAAATGTGGCCTCATGTCAATCTTTCAGTAAAGTTGTGTGTAAATGTTTGCTTAAGCCAAACTGAACTAAAATTTTCAACTGGATTTACAAACGTTTTAAATTTACACACACTCAGGAACATGAGTAGGATACAAATGTTTTTCTGAATTTATAGGATTTTCATATCAAATTTCTAGTGTAAATGCTCATAAGAATGATTTATAAATAAATCCACTGATATCCAGCTTGATAAATGAGGTTTAATGTGTGTTAATGGATGGCTTTAATTACACCTTAATTTGTAAGCAAATGTGAAATATTTCACTGTGCAAAATTCCAACAGAATTTTGAGTGAAATGGGGCTGTGAAGGAGCCGCGAGTCCCTTGTTAGCGCAACGCTCTGTTTATTTCACAAAGGGTGCTTTTGGCAAAGTGTGTGTGTGTGTGTGTGTGTGTGTGTGTGTGTACAGAGAGATTCACAACACTGCCATTGAAGACAAAAACAACAGTTTGACACCATGTGGGTAAAAATACATGCTTAAAAAAGATCCTTTTTGTCATTCTGGCTCTAGAAATTTATAGAGAGTGTTTCATTAATTTTAATATACAATCTCTGTTTAAAAAGTTCTTGTACACTAGAATATCCAGATGTGGATCCGTAATTGTTGACATGGTTTATTGTGGTATTCAACAAATGTAATATCATTATATCATGAACACTCCTCCATCCACAAAGCTGCTCTGGTGACATGACCATTGTGGGCAAATGTAAAGGAGTATGAGATGTTCTTTTGTTAGAATGCAGTCCTAACAGTTGAATGACATGGAGAAACCATTGCTCACCATACACAATGTTTAGTTATCCACACTAAAATAAGGGTTCCTCAAGAGTTATTTGGTTAACAAAGCTTTCTAAAGGGATTCTTCTTGAAAGCATGGCTAACAAGGTTTCTCCAAAGGCATAAAACTAACAACTTTCAGGGTGATAAACAGAAACTAGCCCTGCCCTTTCTTATGGAAAGGTTTAGCTAAAGATGGCATCAATGGAATGTTGTGATGGTTGTATTCCCCAGAAGTATTACTTATGTACTCATTGGGAATGCATCATCATCCAGAAGATTCCTCAAGAGATTGTGTATTGCAAAAAAGGGAGTGAGCCAAATTGGGGTCCGAGCAGAATCAGACTTAGAATATCATCCCTGTAGTCAAGAACCTTGATTAGGAGACCAAAAATGGCAACTTGGTCTCTTGGGATCTCATCTTCTGATCATTAACACAGAATATTGACCATATGACCAATTAAGACAGGGCTGTGTTGGCCTTCTGAAGTCTGATGAGATTATTTCAAGTTCAATTCAGTTTTATATGGATTGCACTTTTAACAATAGATATTGCCACAAAGCGGCTTTACAGAACCTGGATGCACATTTAGATCCCCAATGAACAAACTAGATGTGACAATATGACAGACTAGATGTGACAGCAGGACAAGGAACATTTGAATTGAGATTTTCTCAGTTATGTGCAAATTATGTATGATATGGGAAAGTGACAAATTGGTTTCCTCAGACCAATCCTATGGCACATGTGGTCCAACGTTTCTTTAGTTCTCCAGTCACAAATTGTTCTTCCTGCAATTAGTTCCCATTTACTGTTTCACTCAAGGGTCAAGGGTAATTCTTATAATTTGGTCAAAACTGAGATCCTATTTTACAGACTTCCCCTTTTTCAAACTGGAGAAGAGAATCTGATGACTATGAAAGTGTTTATATGCGCAGATACTTGTGACCCAGGTGCAGAGGTGAGTCATCATTACACATCGGGTTTAATACTGAGAATTCTGAAAGCTCTTTTCATACAGCGTGTGAGTAATGCTGTGACCTTTGATCAGCCCACCATGCTTCTGTCTCCATCACCTACAGACAGAAGGAACAGCTCTCTCAGAACCACGGATTTGGTGTTAAGGCACTTTACAAGCATTTTGATCCTTTCAGCAATGTTCACACTGGCAGTGAATATTCAGTCAAAAACTGAAAGGTGTTAAATAAGACTTAATCGTAGTTTTAGCTTTGTGAAAAAAAAAAGTTGCTTAGAATTTATTTAGTTTTAATTAGCATACATTACTTTTTAATCTATATCGGGTCCCTGGAGGTCTAGTGGTTAAGCCACAGCACTCTCACCCCTGTGGCCTGGGTTCGATTCCTGGCCAGGGAACCTACCCCAGCCACTGGGGCTACTTGCGACAGTGTGCTCTCACTGCCGGTCCTAAGCCCAGATAAATTTGGGGAGGGTTGAGTCAGGAAGGGCATCCAGTGTTGAAAAAAAAAAAAAAAAAAAAACTGTGCCAAATCAAATATACAGTCCAGTGATCTGCTGTGGCGACCCCTAACAGGAGCAGCCGAAAGAGGGACAACAACAACCTTTCAATCTATATAAATCTGTACATTTGTCAAGCCTCATGAACAAAGAAAAATTTAACAAAATCATCTTGAATATAACATTAACTAACTACCATTAAAAATAAGAATTGTTTTATTTCAGTTTCTCTAAATTACTCTAAGTCGTTTTTCACAGTGCTGTTTATAGCTGCTATAATGTAAGTGATAACAGGAGCTAACTGGTTTTACAAACATTCCACAACAGTAAATTAAACCATAAATGATTAAACATGGTGATGTCTTTCATTAATAAATAAAAATTCTAATTGTTGGTAAATTGTTGTGGTGTGTAACTAATTAAGATTTACATAGCTGTGAAGGAAAAACATTTCATATCTTCTGATCATGCTGTACTGCAGTGCTTTATTCGACTTGGGGTGAGCTGTCATGTTGAATTTAGCCTTGTTTTGCCAAATAGCTCTTTCAAAATATGTGTGTGTGTGTGTTCATGTAGTCTTCACTGAATCAAAGTCACTCTGACCTCTAAAAACACCCAATGAAATGATGTGTAGCTGAATAAACAGTGTGCAATAAAATGAACAGGGGAGTCACTATATTCCATTATACAGCACAAGCAAAAATGGTACATTTTCATTTAAATTAGGACAAATGGCATAAGCGTTTCATCTTGTTTTACATTATTCAGAACTGGAAGAACACACACACACACACGGCAATGCACTAAACCTGTCACTGTATATAAAAAATGCAAATCATTTTGCAAATATTTAATATATGATGAAATAATTACTGTTTTTTTTATATAGAAAATGCAGAGTGGTCAATGGGACTCATTTAAAAATATTTTAAAATAAACTATGGAATTCTGGTCCATGTTGACAAAACTGTTGTCACAAAAATGGAAGCACACAATTGCTTTACAATTTTCCTTCACTGGAACTAACAGGCCCAAACCTGTTCCAGCATGACAATGTCCCTGTGCACAAAGCAAGCTTCGTGAAGACATGGTTTGCCAAGGCTGGAGTGGAAGAACTCGAGTGGCCTGCACAGAGCCCTCACCTCAACCCCACTGAACGAATACCCTTTGGGATTAATTGGAACAGTGACTGCACCGCAGGCCTCCTCACCCAACATCAGTGCCTGAAGAACATTGAACTCATTGTCATGTTCATGAAACCTGTTTGAAGTACCTTTTGCTTTGTGTCATGGTGCATTATCATGCTGGAAGTAGCCATTAGAAGATGGGTAAATTGTGGCACATGGTTGGCTGTGACATTCAAGCGTAGATTGATTGGTATTAACAGCCTGGAATGTAGACACATGGCAGTTTTGCTCCATGGATTCATGCTGTTGACACCAAATTCTGACTCTACCATCTGTATTGCTCAGCAGAAACTGAGATTCATCAGACCAGGCTACATTTTTCCAGTCTTCATCTATCCAGTTTTGGTGTTCCTATGTCCACTGCATCCTCAGCTTTCTGTTCTTGGCTTACAGAAGTGGAACCCAAGATTGTCTTCTGCTTCTGATTGTAGCCCATCCACCTCAAGGTCTGACGTGTTGTGCATTCTGAGATGCTCTTCTGCTCATTACAATTGTACAAAGTGGTTATGTGAGTTACCGTAGCCTTTCTGACAGCTCAAACCAGTCTGGCCATTCTCCGTTATCCGTTGGCCTCTCTCATCAAGTGAAGTGAAATGAAGTGACGTGTGGCTAAGTAAGGTGACCCATACTCGGAATTTGTGCTCTGCATTTAACCCATCCAAGTGTGCACACACACAGTAGTGAACACACACACACCGTGAACACACACCTGGAGCAGTGGGCAGCCTTTTTTTGCTGCAGCGCCCGGGGAGCAGTTGGGGGTTCGGTGCCTTGCTCAAGGGTCTCACCTCAGTCGTGGTATTGAGGGTGGAAGAGAGTGCTGGTCATTCACTCCCCCCACCTACAATCCCTGCCAGACCTGAGACTCAACCCATGACCTTCAGGTTCACCTTCGGGTTGCAAGTCCGACTCTCTATCCATTAGGCCACGACTGCCCCCAAGGCCTTGACAACAAGGCCTTCCCATCTGCAGAACTGCCACTCAATGGATGTTTTTTTTCCTTATTGCACCATTCTGAATAAACTCTGGAGACTGTCGTTTGTGAAAATCCCAGGAGATCAGCAGTTATAGAAATACTCAAAACAGCCCATCTGGCAGAAACAATCATTCTACGGTCAAAATCACTGAGATCACATTTTTCTCCATTCTGGTGGTTGATGTGGACATCACCCAAAGCTACTTACCTGTCCTTCACAGTGTTAGCACTGACTGCTTGTGGCTATGTTTATCATTTTCTCCACACATATATTATCTTCCAAATTTAACACGTTTTTCATTTGGAAATCTGACTAAACAAGATTTCCAAATGAAAAAAAGCCTCACTTTCTGATTCCGTGATAATATACAGGGACTTTGTGACTAATCTACAGAGTTTTGTTTGTGTATTAACTACGAATGTTTTCTGTAATTAGTGAGTTAGTGAAGGAAACCAGTCAGACAGCTGAGAATGATTTGACAGCACTTGCAGAAATTCACATCGTAACACTTTACCAGCTCCGAATTGCACACAGGTGTCAGCATTTCATTTTGTCTGCACTGTTTTTGAAAAAATAAAGATAACCACTCTATTTTACAGCTGATGTCATCTACAGCTCTAATATGGAGATCTTCACCAAAGCCACACTTCTTCGAAAGTCTGTTTTCCCCCAATTGAGCTTGGTTTTGAATTTAATTACTGCAATATTCTGTCTCTCTCTCTCTCGCTCTCTCGCTTTTTCCAGCTAATGAAATTTGACTTATTACTGTGAATTGGCGGATGGTTTTATTCATGTTCCAAAAAGAACTGAGGTCCTCTGAAACCCTGACAGTGCTGAATAGCTGAGAAAGAAAAAAGAGGAAGAGGAGAAAAAAAGCTTTCATTCTGTGTAATTTCTGTTATTCGCCATGTGCAAGATCGCAATAAAAAAGGAGTTTTTCATGGTTCAATTTCATAATTGAGAAAATGAAATGAAGCTTAAGTTTAGACTTGTGGCTGGCAGTTGCCATAGCAACGTTTGTCTCTTTTTCTTCATCTCTCTCTCTTTCTGTGAATCGGCTTTAAACTGCTTCGGGTCAAAGCTTAGCATGTATAAATATTACATTTCCTAGAGAAAATGATTTTGAACTGTAACTCACTGTAGCTACTCACAGGGAGTAATTATGCTAATTCGTTTAATTTAATTGGGCTAATGCAGAAATAGTGTTAATTACATTTTCGGGTGTGGGGATAGCACTCTGATTTTCTAAAATCACACTTATTCAATTTTATATCATTCAATATACATTATATTTATTCAAATAAGGCAGTTTGTCTGGATTCGTATCACTGAGGAAGCACATGTTCACCCTTGACTTTACCTTTGACGTAAATGCACAAGACGGATTCAATTGAATGGAATGCAAATAACTAGAAAAGCTAAACAGGTCATTACACTGTCAACATGCTAGCCATTGCTAATTTGCATAAACAATATTAAAAGAGTTTGTGTATCAGTGGCTGTGCCGGAATCAGCATCAAACTCCATATCCCAGACTGCACCACAACCTACAAACATGGACTTCCTGGACTACAACAATCACGCACCATGTTCAATGTCACATTCACAGTCAGATTACTGATCACACACTGATCACACACTCCTGGACTCAAGCACCACTTCACCTATTTAAGCACACTCCAAACACTCAAACACTGCAAAGTATCTGCTCAGTTCTGTTCATGCGAATGATGTACCAAGGCTTTATTTCTGATTGCTGTCTATGGTTCTGACTCTGGTTTATTATTCCTGTTGGTGATTTTTGCCTTGATCTTTGATACCACTGTTTGTTCATTGCCTAACCTCACGCCAGGCTCTCAACCTTGATTACATCTAGTGTTTTGGATCTGTTTTTTGCTTGCCAGTCTTTTTAAATATAAGCATTTTCCACAACAGCTGCCTTCTCTGCTGCCTCACACAGTACTGTTAATAGTAATATGCTCCTACATTTTTTAAATTTATAATTTAGCAATTATTTCTATCATTATCACTTCATGAATTATGTTCATAACAGTTCGAACATGTCTAGCATGATTTATAAGAAAACATCACGTCTTGTTAAAGTATAACATCTCAAAGAATAGTTTAAACTTAATCAGAGTATTCAATCTCTGCGATGTGAACTAAAAACTTGGACAAATCAGGTTTCGTATGTAGGACTTTCCAAAAATAGAAAGGTCAGAGCATCAGAGTACAGGAACTATCAAAATCCATCATCACAATCCCAGGAGTCTGAAAATACACAAGAAAGGGGGACGAAGGTGTCATGAAATTTAGCATTATATACTAAATGCTAATTCATAACTAAAAATCATTGATGAAATATAACAGAAATTGTGGTTTAGTATGTCATAATGAAAATGGCATAAACATCGTTGAATATTTATTAGTGAGTATATGACCCACTAACTAACAGACTAATTAGTGGTTATCATGAAATATGGTTTAAATATGACCGAATAATTGATCCCAGGGCTTGTTTGTTTTTTTTAGAACAAATTTTAGGTGTTTGAATATTTGGGACTTTTTAGAATGTCTGATGTTCTAGTAAAATCATTGAAGCTCTTAGAAATGCAAGGTTTATTTATTATTTTTTTTATGCATTTTATTTTTACCCTTTAAAACTGCATTAAGATGACTCTGGTAATAAAAATTAGATTTTTCTCACATTGTTGTTGGGAAATTTGGGGAAAATTATGCTGTCATGATTTTTTTTTCCCATACACGTAGATGTAAATAGAAAATTTATTAACATTAACCTGCATAAATTCATAAGTGAGAATTCATACATTACTTAAAAATTAAAAAAAAAAAAAAATCAAGAAAAATCAAAAATACTCCTGAAATAAACAGTAGCTGCTTTCCCATAGGGCAAAGGCAAAGTATAAGTTCAGACAGTGTATCTATGATGGACAGAACCATTTCTACTGTAAGATACACTCACAATCCACTTTATTAGGTATATCTGCATATTCATGCAGTTATCCAATCAGCCAATCATGTGGAAGCAGCACAATGCAAAAAATTATGCGGATAGAAGTCAAGTGCGTCAGTTAACGTTTAGATCAAATATCAGAATAAAGAAAAAGTGTGATCTTGCAACTCTGATCATAGCATGGTTGTTGAGTATTTCAGAAACTGCTGATCTCCTGGGAATTTCACACACAACAGTCTCTAGAATTTACACAGAATGGTGTGAAAAACAAAAAACCTGAGAGTCTGAAGGCTGAAACACCTTGATGATGAGCGAGATCAGAGGAGAATGACCAGAATGGTTTGATCTTCAACTGTCCAGTTTCGATGAGCCTGTGCCCATGATAGCCTCAGATTCCTGTTCTTGGCTGACCACAATTCTGATGGTTTGTGATGCTGAGATGCTTTTCTGCTCACCACGGTTGTATAGAGTGATTGAGTTACTATAAATTTCCTAGAACCTCAAACCAGTCTGGCCATTTTCCTCCGACCTTTCGCTTACTCAATGTTTTGTTTTTTCTCACCAAACTCTAGAGGCGGTTGTGAGTGAAAATCCCAGTTACAGTCACACTTTTTCCCTGTTCTGATGTTGGATGTAAACGCTGAAGCTCTTGACCTGTATCTGCCAGATTTTTGCATTATGCTGACGCCACATGATTGGCTGATTAGATATGCAAGAATGTGCAGGTGTACAGGTGTTCCTAATAAAGTGAAAAGTGAGTGTATGTTACAGTAGAAATGGAGATTCAGGAAGAGGGAAAGGGGGATTATGGACTGGATACTATCTGTAAACCAGAAATGCGTGTGCACCACAGTTTCCCATCTAAAGGCTTAGAAAAAGAACAAAATGTCTCCTTTTTTCAATGCCCATTTTTTTGGGCTAGTTTCATCTTGTGTGTGATTTTTAAGTTGTGGTAATGCTGCTATATTTGTTAAAAACCTGGCAAACCTCGTTAACAATATTAGCTTTTCTGTATGTGCCTTGCTGGCGATGGAAAACACACCTGCTGTATTAAACAAAGGTATGTATAATGAGCTTCTAGACTGTATGCTGGGTAAGGGCATGTCGTCAACTCTCAACTGCTATGCTAAATATGAATATAGTTGTTAAATATAAATCTAAATCTCAAACATAAATATAAATGCAGAACTTCATAATGTTTCATTCATATGCTCATTGATCCTGTCCATTCAGAGTGCGCGTCATGGGAAAACACCGCCAGTGCCAGTAGGGTTGCCAGGTTTACATTATACCGTGCTAGTTTTGGAACAAGGTGGAAGCTGTAAAAAGCTGGTGGCATTTTTAGGCTGAGTAAATGGCTGTCAAGATCTTGTTGTAAAGCAAATAATCGTAACTAAATCAAACCAATTTCTACAAACATATGCTAAGGAAAATTTAAAGACCAGTGTAGACCAATCTACAATGTACAGAACCATTTCTGTTTTCTACAGAAGTCCAGAAAAGCTATGAGTGAGTTGTTTTTTTTTTTTTTTTTTTTTTTTTTTGGAACAGCCAACATTATTTGATAGAGTCCTGGAATAAAAGTATCATTTCCTCATAGCTCTAGGATCCCCACTTTGATCCTCAGCTCGGGTGCGTGTGCACCAAGTTTGCTTTTATTCCAGGACTCAATCAAATCATGTTAGTGTATGAGACAAACTGTGTAAAAGCAATTAATTCACATAGAACCAATGTACACATTTGAATCAAGTAAATTCAATGAACATTTTTTCAGTGTAATTTCATAGCAGAGACTAATTTCAGGATTTATTGGTTGCTGTCCCAAACGAGCATCTTGAATCAACCTTTGCAATATATTTCTGAAAACAGAAATGTTTTATAGTATCCACAACAGTATCCACAACAGTATAGTTGCAGATTTCTGAGTCTCCTTCTCAAGTGATGGGCACTGATTTGGAAATTGTATAGCACTGACAAATAGATAGATAGATAGATAGATAGACTTTATTGATCCAAAAGTGGAAATTGTGAAAAATATTGTAAAAAAAATGAAACTCCACTCAGTCACCCAAGCACAGGTTTGAACCCATGAGTTTTTTGGCGTACCACTTATTACCTTTTACCTTGTAGTTAGCACTACACTGTCTGCATTTAAATTTTCCCTTTGGCATAACATGTTTGTAGAAATGGGTTTGATTTATTTCCACTTATTTGCTTTACAAGATCCTGGCAGCCATGGACTGTTTTTAAATCAGCCCAAAAATGCCACCAGCTTTTTACAGCCTCTACCTTGGTCCAAAAGTAGTACAGTATGGTGCAAATCTGGCAACCCTACAGACACTGTGTTTTCCCATATTCTGAGATTAGCATAAGAATGAAACATGTAAGTTTTACAATTATATTTCCATTTAAGATTTATATTTAGAGTACATTTATATTCAACATTTATATTTACAATTAAGAGGGGGTACAGTGGCTTTGTGGTTGCCTCTGAGATGTACCCTCCGAGGTTGAGAGTTTGAATCCTGCCTCTGCCCTGTGTGTGTGGAGTTTGCATGTTCTCCCCGTGCTTCAGGGGTTTCCTCTGGGTACACCAGTTTCCTTCCCCAGTCCAAAGACTTGCACTGTAGGCTGATTGGCATTTCCAAATCGTCTGTAGTGTGTGAATGGGTGGGTGAACGTGTGTGCGATTGTGCCCTGGGACGGGTTGGCACCCTGTCCAAGATGTCCCCAGCCTTGTGCCTCAAGTTCCCTGGGATAGGCTCCAGGCTCCAGGCTCCCCTGCGACCCTCTGTAGGATAAGCAGTATGGATGAATGGATTTACAATTACATTTATAACATTTACATTTATATTTATCATTTATATGTAAATGACATGAGTCGCTATCTAAATGTATGAGAATGGTCTCAAATGTTCAAAAAAAGTAAGAGAGAAAAGAATATTTAGCTTTTTTCATTTGGCGCCCCATATATTACCGGTTCCTCTAAAAATTCACTAGATTGTAGCATAATAAGTCTATAGCATAAGTCAAGTGTGATAGCCTCAAACAAAACTAAGTCGAGAGGCTATGTCATCATTAATGACATCCTTCCCCACCAAAGTCTATGCTCACAAGCTGCTGCTGTAAATACGTATAAAGAGTAGTGATCATTTAGGTGTACTGTTACTTCTTTTTTAAAAAAAAAATAAAGATTTAATATTAAACATATACTTCATCTTTAAATCCAGATGGTTTGTTGTAAAAATAAATTCACATGTACTTTGAAATGGATGGCCATTTTGTCCAAACACCAGCGAGCCTCTGTAGTGCCCTAGAGTGAGTCCCATAACCTCTGACTGAATACTGCTTCACTTTATAAGTCACTTTGAATGAAAATATCAATTAAATACCTTAACATGTAAATTGGCTACAGGAAAAACTGAGCTGTTTCCACCTGACTCTGAAACTCTAAATAACTCGAAAAAACTCTAAACTCTGGAAGCTTTAAATCAGTGCAGCACATTCCCTTTGATTCTCAACCTTTTCCTCTAAGAAGTTAAACACAAATGTCAGTGCCCTTTTCTCCATTTTTCATTCTCCTTTTTCCCCAAACTGAAAGCCAGCATGGCTGCTCTGAGAGCTAAAATTGTCATACCTAATAATCCTGAGAGTTTAAAAAGAAAACATCACACAAAAGTACAGAGTGTACTTTTAATGTACAAAATATATTTATTGTATTTACATATACACTCATTGGCTACTTTATTGGGAATGCCATACAAATTCAATTCAAATTTAATTCAGTTTTTTTTGTATAGCGCTTTTAACAATGGGCATTGTCACAAAGCAACTTTAGAGAAATATATAAATTAGGGATATAAATTTTATTTAAGCCAGAGACAACGTTGGCAAACAAAAAGTCCCTGAGACGATATGAGGAAGAAACATTGAGAGGAACCAGACTCGAAAGGGAACCCATCCTTATCTGTGTGACACCAGATAGTGTGATTGTAAATAATTTCCCTCCTATAACTGTATACTATAGAGTCAAAAAGTGCAATGGTGTAACCAGGAACTTATGAACTTACGAGCAACTTATGATTATAAGCATCAGAGTTCCTTCTGAATTCGTTCTAGTTTTAACTTGAAATCTATGTTTTTGAAGTTATCAGCTGTTCAATGATGGAGACTTGAGTGCAAAACTGTTTTTACCAATTGCAGTCCTAAGCCATCTTTATGTAGCATGTGAAGTAGAAGTAGCATATTTAGCTATATATATATATATATATATATATATATATATATATATATATATATATATATATATATTATGCTGCCTCTTGGCCAGGTCGTCATTGTAAATGAGAACAGGTTCTCAATTGACTTACCTGGTTAAATAAAGGTTATATATATATATATATATATATATATATATATTTATATATATATATATATATATATATATATATATATATATATATATATATATATATATATAAAGAGAGAGAGAGAGAGAGAGAGATAATTATGTATGCTTATTGTCATGTAATGGTTAAAGAAAAGGTACAGAGTGCAAGCAGGGACTCTGGCAACACTAGCTATGACAGCATAAATAAAAGAGAGAGCCAGAAGGTAACACAGACATGAGGGCACCCTGAGACATAAAGCAGCCAGCCACTCCACCATCAAAAACCTGGGTGAATGCATGAGAGTGGAGGGGGTGACAGCATCCAAACATCCCAGTTCACCAAAACACTCTATGCCCTTAAGCCATCCAGATATGGTCCTTAAAAAACTATTAACAAAAGGCTAGACTAAACAAATATGTTTTCAACCTAGACTTAAATATGGAGACTGTGTCTGAGTCCCAAAAACTAATCAGAAAGCTGTTCCATAAATATGGGGGCTTTGTAAGAGAAAGATCTGGCCCCTGCCATAGCCTTCACTAATCGAGGTACCAACAAATAGCCTGCACCTTTTGATCAAAGTAGGCATAGTGGATCATAAAAGACCTGAAGATCACTCAGGTACTGTGGTGTGAGACCATTCAGTGCTTTATAGGTCAATGGTAGTATTTTATAATCAATGCAAAATTTGATTGGGAGCCAATGCGGTGTGGATAAGATAGGGGTGATGTGGGAATATCTTCTAGTTCTAATAATGACTCTAGCTCCTGCATTCTAGACTAACTGAAGCTTGTTTATGCACTTACTAGAACATTTAGACAGCAGGGCTTTACAGTAATCCAACCTAGAAGTAATAAAACTAGTTTTTCTGCATCATGTAATGACATTATATTTCTTAGCAATATTTCTGAGATAAAAGAAGAGTATCCTAGTTATCTACATTAGCTTCAAATGAAAGACCAGATTCAATAATCACACCAAGGTCTTTTATTGCTGAAACAGGAAGGCCATCCATAGTTACTATGTAATCAGAAAACTTACTTCTAGCTGCAGGTGGTCCTAGTACAAGTACTTCTGTCTTGTCAGAATTAAGTAGAAGGAAGTTAATAAGCATCCAGTGTCTAATGTCCTTTACACATTCCTCAATTTTATTAAGTTGACGTCTCTCATCTGTGCATCATCATCATAACAGTGGAAGCTAATACCATGTTTACAAATAATTTTACCCAGAGATAGCATACTGTATATAAAGAAAAAGCAGTGGGCCTAAAATGGAAACTTGTGGAACACCAAACTTTACCTGAGTATGCATGTATTATTTACATCTACAAACTGATAACAGTTTCAGTTTCAAGTTTATTGTCATGCTTAAAGAGTGCTTGAGCATCTATATACAATTAAATTCTCATGCTACTGTTGCACACTCCTACACAGACACAGTGCAAAAATGATAAATGAGCTCTTACATAGTACAAAAAGTAGCAAACTTTAACATTGAACACAAAAGACCGTGCAAGATTATTATAAACTGTAAACATTGTATGCAGTCAAAAAGCGACATACTGGGAGATAGTCCACATACAGTACTCTAAATATTAAAGTACTCTGAACAAGTAAAAATAATAATAAACTGTAAGCATTGTAAACATTGTTTGCAATCAAAAAGTGACAAAGTGGGAGATACTATACATACAGTACAAGGACAGTCAGAGTCTGATATCAATCTATCCATCAGTCAGAGTCCAGTGTAAATGTAATTGATAAAGTGCAGTGCATGGAAGATTGGAGGAGTGAGTTGTGCTTGTGGTGATGTTATTGGTTAGAGTACAACAGACTGATGGCCTGCAAGAGGAATCTGATGCTGTGGTACCATCTGCCTGATAGTACTGGTAGCTGGAGTTTACAATGATCCTCCATGCTTTCCTCACACACTACCTGGTGTAGATGTCCGGAAGGGAAGGAAGCTCACATCTTACGATATGCTGGGCTTTATGCATTCTCTGTATGCGTTCCGATACCAGGTTGTGATGCATCCAGTCAGGATGCTGTGTGCAGGTGTAGAATGATTTGAGGATGTTGGCACTCATACCAAATGTCCTCAGCTGTCT
The DNA here is from genome assembly GCF_027358585.1 of Pangasianodon hypophthalmus. Taxonomy (NCBI): domain Eukaryota; kingdom Metazoa; phylum Chordata; class Actinopteri; order Siluriformes; family Pangasiidae; genus Pangasianodon; species Pangasianodon hypophthalmus. The sequence continues at coordinate 4,233,425 of NC_069735.1, forward strand.
GAGGAAGAAAAGGCAGTGGTGAGCCTCGGTATGAGTGGACCATGTGAGGTCATCAGTGATATGAACACTGAGGAGCTTGAAGCTGTTGACCCTCTCCATTGGTGTCCTGTCGATGATGATGGGGGTGTGCTCCCTGTCCTGTCTCCTAAAGTCCACTTCAAGCTCCTTGGTCTTTTTTATGTTGAGCAAGATGTTGTTTTCCTGGCACCAATGTGTCAGTGTGCGCGTCTGTTCTCTGTAGGCTGTCTCATCATTGTTGGTGATCAGACCTACCACTGTTGTGTCATCCACAAATTTGATGATGACTGAGCTGTGTGTGGGCACATAGTCATATGTATATGGTGTATAATGAGTACAGGAGAGGGCTGAGAACACAGCCCTGAGGGGCTCCAGTGTTGAGAGTCAGCAGGAAGGAGATGTTGCTGCCAATTCTGACCACCTGGCATCTCGCTGACAGCAAGTCCAGGATCCAGCTGCAAAGGGAGCTGTTCAGGCCCAGGAAATGGGGTTCAGAGCAACAGGGCACCAGTTGTTCAAGCAGGTTACCATAGATTTCTTCGGTACGGGCACAATGGTGGACATTTTTAAAATATGTGGGGATTACAGACAAAGAGAGGGAGAGATTGAAAATCTCAGTGAAAACACCAGCTAATTGGGCCACGCATACTTTAAGGATTATGGTGGGGATGCCATCTGGACCCTCGGACATGTGGATATTCACCTGTCAGAAGGATCGGGTTACGTCCGCTACAGAGACAGAGTATACTAACCTCTGCAACATCAGCCAAGGGAGCTCTCTCCATGAGGGTGGAGTTGTTTGCCTCGAACCAAGCATAAAAAGTATTAAACTCATCTGGTAGAGAGGCGGTGGTGTTCATAGTGGGGTGTTTATTTCCCTTTAAAGTCTGTGATGATGTTAATTCCTTGTCAAATGTCTCTTGTGTTGGTGGTGTTGATCTGAGCTTCCATCTTGTCTCTATACTGGCCTTTTGCTGTTCTGATGGTTTTTATGGAAGGTATAGCTGGCTTGTTTATACTCCTCTCTGTTGCCAGGATTAAAAGCAGAGGCTCACGCATTTAGGGCCACATGAACATCATTGTTAATCCATGTTTTCTGATTTGGGTAGATCTGAATTGTTTTGGTTGGCACAACATCATCTATGCACTTCGTGATGAAATATGTTACGGTATCTGAGTAAACCTCGATTTCGCCATCAGATGTGGACTGAAACATCTCCCAGTCCACGTGATCAAAACAGTCCTGTAGCATAGAATCAAAATAATAACCGCTGTGAATTCTCTCGGGAGCCAGTATGGTCGACACAGAAGCATAAGGCATTTCAGGTCAAGGGAGCAAAAGGACTTGATAGAGTGTACGTTCCTCTGATCATGCTACAAGTTGTTGACCATAAAACATATACCCCCTCCTCTGCTTTTCCTCAGGGGTCTTTCGCCCTATCCGCACAGTGCACAGAGAACCCTGTGGGCTCGATGGCTGAGTCTGGAACCTCTGCAGACATCCAGGTTTCCATGAGACAGATAATGTAGTAGTTTCTCATCTCTCATTGGTAGGAGATCCATAGTCTCAGCTCGTAGAGCCTGTTGTTGAGAGATTGAACATTTGCCAGTAGAATGCTGGGTACCGGGGGTTGATTAGCACAGTGTCTTAGTCTGACAAGGACGCCAGCTCTCCTTCCCCTTTTCTGACTGCGCTTTCGTGGTTGTGGCCAGGCAGCCCAGACAAAGGGCTCCGCTGCAGCATTTGTACAGCAGGTCAGCATTGAGGAACTCAAAGTCTGGTTTGCAGTGTGCAACTGAAGAGCTGAATTCTAAAAGTGTCTGTTTGTCATAGACAATGAGGCTGACAACTTCCAACATGAAAAACATAAAAACTGCAGACAAAACAAACAAAAAAACGCCGAATCTGGGTCAGAGCTCGCAGCATGGCGGCCATACTCGGTGCCATCTTGGATCTCTTCCTAGCAATCAGTCAAATAAGACCAGAGCCAGGAGAGGGCCATTCCCTCAACCCCAACAACATTTTCTAGTCTATCAAGGAGAATAGACGGAGGAAGGACGAAAATATGTGCAGCCTAAGGTTAAATGCATGTTTTAACTTTATAACTTAAATATTTGACTCTAATACATGAAGTCAGATATTTAGGAACAGGAAAATATTAGTTAAACATAGTTTAGATAGTTGCTTCACCTGGTCTCTCTGACCTACATTCCTGATCACTTTAACCTTAATCAAATTTCTGCCACAGTTTCTAATTTTACTACAATCTAGAATGTAGCAGAATGTTGACTCTGAGCATTCAGTCACCTGTTCAAGTTCTGTGGAGTCAGCTGGTGATCCAATTAAAGTTGATAATTCTGGGAGATTATTGATAAAACTACAGTACTGTGCAAAAGTCTTAGGCACCTATTTTTTTTAGTACAAACTTTGTTATAGATTTTTATTTTATGACTTCTACATTATTGATTCGGTACAAAAACATTTTAGAATTCCAAACATTAGTTTTCCCGCACAAAATTAAATGTTACAGAAAAATGTTTGTATGTCAGTAAAGAAAGCAGCATATTACATAAGAGACAGCTTTTCAGACAAAAAACATAATTAAGGCTGCTGGGTTTCACTGCAGAAATAAGAAGCAAGTGTGACAGTCAAAGTCTCCAGAAGAACTGTGGCTGGTTCTGCAAGATGCTCAATAAAACTTACAGCTCATTTCCTTATAAAACTGCACAAATTGCACCTGAGACTACTATTTAAAAAAAAAAAAAAAGCGAAGGATCACCAGATATTGACTTTATTTCATTTATTACTGTTTAATGCTCTTTATAGTATTTTTTTAATGTAGAAACATTTAGTTTCATTATTTTTGAAGGCATCTTTGCTCTACAGCATTTCTTTGCATGTGCCTAAGACTTTTGCACAGTACTGTATGTGCAGTAGCTGACGTGAATGTATGTTTGACACGGTAGTGTGGCAAGGTGCATTTATTATAACTAAGACACATTTCAGATGAGATGAAGTAATGGTCTGAGATAGCTTCAGACTGTGGAAATGTGACTATTTTCTATATTTAATCAGAACGTTCATCTTAGATCAAGAGTGTGACCATCATTATGAGTGGGTCCTATTAAGTTCTGATCAACCCCTACAGAATCTAGAATGGACACAACCACTATTCTCAGAGGGTTTTCATCATCAAGATGATTATTAAAGTCTCCAACAATTAATGCTTTGTCTAAAGAAACAACCAGGTTTGAGATGAAATCCGCAAATTCACTCAAATGGGAGTCTTTAAATAATAACTCGGGGAATCTACAGGGTAGACTTATTTTATGTGCCTACATATGTAATATTAGTATAGAGAACTTCTTAGAATTTATGTCTAGGTTTTTGTGTGCCACCTACATTATCATTATAAATAACTGCAACATCGAAGAGATCTAATATCTAACAGACCTAGCTTCAGATCAAAGGTGCCAGCTGTGCATTCAGTATGATCAGTATGAATTTTATGTTAATTAGGTTACTAAAACAAACTTTCTGAGTATTTCTACATTTTTGTATAGCTCAGAGAACAGACATAGTCTCAATATGACGGAACCTGAGTGACGAGCCAGTCGGTTTAGCCTTCTTGTCTGCTCTGGCCTTGGCTCTGGACTGTTACCGATTAACTAGGCCTGTTCTAAGACTATGAGCTATGCTGCCAGAAATGAGAGCAGCACCTTCCTAAGTGGGATGGATACCATCCCACAGTAACAGGCCAGCCTTGCCCTTAAAATTACTCCACTTATCTATAAAGCCCACACACATTGACCATAACCTGCTGTAAGCTACATTGCCACACCACATTGGGATGAAGCCAGAGCATATTACTGCCTCAGACATTGCCTTCACTAATTTACACACCTCTACAATGTTACTCTTAGTAAGCTCTAACTGATGAAGGTGCATATCATTAGCTCCTACGTGAAAAACTACCAACTACCTTCAGTTTCGTTGAGCCTGTGCCCAATGTAGCCTCAGATTCCTGTTCTTTGATAACCAGAGTGGAACCCGATGTGGTAACCTGCTGTCGTAGCCTATCCACCTCAAGGTTCTGAGATGCTTTTCTGCTCACCACAGTTGTAAAGCGTTTGAGTTATGATAGCCTTCCTATAACCTCAAATCAGTCTGTCCATTCTCCTCTGAACTCTTTCATTATCAAAGCACTACTGCCTGCAGAACTGCCACTCACTGTATTTTTGTTTTTGTTTTTCACACTTTTTTGTAAACTCAATAGAGTGAAAATCCTAGGAGATCAGCAGTTTCTGAAATATTCAAACCAGCCCCATTCTGATATTTGGTGTGAATATTAGCAGAGCTGTATCTGCATGATAATTAAAAATTACAATAAATAGACTTCCTGGCCTGGGGGAAAACATTTCTATAAGCAATTGTTTGACTCAGGATGCAGGTAGAATAGAAGCTGGATGGGAATTTATTGGAATCTAGCAAACATTCCTCAACATGAAAATAAAACTAACATCCACACCAATGTTGGTCCATCATATAGTATGCAATATTGTGATTATTAAGATGCTGCTATCACATGGTTGAGTCATATATTTCAAAACAAATATGCAATGTGAGAGAGAGAGTTTGTCTTATCACTCTAAACCATGCCCTTTTGTCTTCTGAATGGCTGTTCATCATCATCATCATCTCTCTGTCTCTCTCTCTCTGCATCTCTGTCTCTCTCTGTGACATCATGACCTTTTCTTCTGAGTCAGACGATTGTTCCGATGAACGCCTAGAGTCAAATACGATGGACTTAAACACTGCCATTCACAAGAAAAAAAGGTTAAAATAGCAAGAGCAAACACAGCAGCCTGCAGCATATGATGATAATGATGATTATTATTAAGTCGTGCTCTGTCTGCTGTTGACCAGATGTTCTACATGTATCAGAGCCAAAGAGGGAGGCATGCAGCCTCAGGCTGTTAGTTCACAAGAGCTACTGGACCACCAGCTAAACAGCCTCACTAATCCACTTCCATATTTTACACAGGGTATCCTCATATTCAGTCTCCATCTGTGCTGTGATCATGGAACCTGACTCTGACTAATTTTCTAACTGTGTTATGATGCATTTTAGGTGAGGCAGTAAAATACAGAAAAGGGTGGTGAGACCAGAATTTTGGATATATGTTTAGTTTTGTTTATTTCTTTATAAAGCACATTCAAAAACAACTGAAGTTGAAACCAAAGTGCCGTACAACTAGCATAAAACAGATCTATACACAAAACATTTAAGAATACAAAATACCAGATATATATATATATATATATATATACATATATGTATATATATATATATATATATATATATATATATATATATATATATGTATATATATATATACATATATATATAGATAGATATATAATAGTAATACTTATTACTTACATTATATTACTTATATTACCCATATGTTACTGATATAATACAATGTTCAGATGTTACAGTAGTCCTAAATTGTAAATCTGAAATTTAAAAAAAAAATCATAATAGCCATTTGAAGTTTGAAGAGATTTGTGAATCCCTATGTTAAAAGTTCTTTTATCTTATTTAAGACATTTTGCATGAATGCAAATTTACATTTATACCCTAGTAAAACATGACAAGATTTGGAAAAAATTTAAGGGAAAAAACCCCATAATGTTATTTCATGAATAATTTGTTTGTTCTTTAAGTGGGCAATAGTTTTCCATTATAGTTCTTATGAGAATGATGAAAGGTAAGCAATATCTACGAAATTTATTGTTTTAAACCACATCACTATTTTTGGTGCACCTGGCTGGCAGTTGCCACAAAGTTGGAAGCACACAGTTGTCTAGAATGTCTTTGTATGTGTAGCATTAAGATTTCCCTACACTGGAACTAAGAGGAGAAGCTCAAACCTGTTCCAGCATGACAATGCCCCTGTGCACAAAGTGACGTCCATAAGGATATTGGTTTGCCAAGGTTAGTGTGGAAGAACTCAAGTGGCCTGCACAAAGCCCTAACCTCATTCCCACTGGACACCTTTGGGATGAATTGTGCGCTAAGCCTTCTCTCCCAACATCAGTGCCCAGCTTCAATTATGCTCTTGTAGCTGAATGGGCACAAATTCCCACAGCCATGCTCCAAAATCTAGTGGAAAGCCTTCCCAGAATAGTGGAGGTCGTTATAACCACAAAGAGGGGACCAACTCCATTTTAATGCCCATGGTTTTGGAAAGGGACATTCGGCAAGCACATGTGGCTGTGATGGGAAGAAATAATCAGATTTGTCAGATTTGTCTCTTACACTGAATTTTTAAAGCCAAAATTAATTATTGTTCAGCAAGTATTTCAAAGAAAATCAAAACACTAAAAAATGCTGCTTTCATAAGTATTCAACCCCCCAGTTTCTGGAAGCTCCAGCTGAAAGATAGTGTTAATGAGGACACAATTAACTTATAATTGACCTTCCCCTGTGAAATATCAAAGCAGCTCCCAATTTCTGAACAAAACCCACCTCAGTTGAACCATCATTGAAGAGAATGTCTCTTTGAAGGAAAGGAGTGGAAATGAAGACTAGGGAGTGTTCTAAGAAATAAAAAGTTAAGGTAACAGAATTTCATAACTTAATATAGGAATAGGGTGTAAAATGATATCTAAGAGGCTGGACATCACAGTTAGCACTGTTGGAGCAATAGTGAGGATGTGGAAGCTGCATCACACCATTCAAGCACTACCTAGACAAGGCTGTCCCTCAAATGTCAGCACAAAAACAAGACAATATCTGGTGAGTGAAGAAACAGTGAAGCCAACAGTCACTCAACAGTCACTCTTACAGAGTACAGTGGCTGAAAGCGGAGTGAAGGTGCACTAGACAACCATAACTGAGGACTTGTATGGAAGGGTGGCTAGAAAGAAACCATTGCTCAAAGGTGGTTCTACCAAGTACTAATCTGAAGGAATTGAATACGTATACAAGCAGCATTTTTCAGGTTTTTATTTTTTTAAAGATCTCCTGACAAATAATGAATTTTGACTTTGAAATTTTACTTTAAGAGCATATTGCAATAAAATTCTGGCTGGAACAATCTGTGTAAGTGTCATTTGTAATCCAGATGAAACAGATTACTTTTAGGAGGGTTAAATACTTTTGCAAGGCACTGTATATCCATTTGAATAATTGGCATCTATAGGTTTCCACTACTTTAACAATCTATTAAAATTTGCAAATGGGGGAGTAAATTATTATGTGTATATGAATAATCTAGCTGTTGGTTTATTGTAATAAAGGCAGGCAGCCTTGTGCCTATAGCCAAATCACAGCTGTGCTGATATTTGTGTAATATAAATTTGCTTGTGCGACATTGCTTAATTATACACTGATTTACTGAAATCATAAACGTTCATTCACTCATTGTTATTTTACATAATAACTGGGTCACTGCATATGCTATTTCAATTAAACAACTAAATTATTCTGAAGGAAAAATGGATTTTTGTCATATGCAAATAAGCATATATTTCCTACTACCCTATTTGCATATTTTAATAGATTTTTAACGTAGTATAAGAAATTAACGTAAACTCGGTCAGAGTAGACCAGCAATAACAGTGCTCACTGAGCTTAAAGTACGTATGGAGTGTGCGTGTCATGCCTAATTAATTATTTATTTTATTTATTAATTATTGAACTGCCTACAGTCATTAATTCTTTCTCCCATTATAGACACAGAGCTGTCAATCATCCATTCACAGAAATATCCAACAGCCCGCTTTATTTTCATCTTCATTAGAACAAATTTTAATTTTATTTCATGCAGAAGTATTCCAAGCCAAGTGGCAGGCTTCACATCAATAACCTCGTTTTCTAATAAACATGACAAACCTGCTTAAAACTCACATTTATATTACTGTATTATATTATCATGTAACATCCATCCTGCTAATGTGCAGCAGTTCTGTCATTAGCAAGAGTGAAAAACAACCTTTACGACATCAAGTTTTTTTTTTCTAATTGCCATTTTTGGAAAAACAAAAATCCCATTGATCTTTATGTAATAAGATTTATGCATTATGATCTTTATATATTACATTATGATTTAATGCATGTGAAGTGGCTGTGGCATCATTACAAAAACTGAAACTGATTATGCACACATCCAATCCAGCAGTCAATCAGACTCTAATCAGCACAAAGGGAGTGAAAAACAATGGCCATACTTAAGAAGTGGAACATGTCGGAACCGTAAAAGAATATCAACATATCAACTATTTCATAGTCAAAAGACTTCAAAAGCAGCATTTTTGGGGGTGGAGATACCCAACATTGAAATGTCCAGAATTAAATGAATCTAGCAGTGATGTCCCTTAGCTTATTTAATGCCATTTTGAATTTTTTAGATTACTTTACAAAATTTCCTGCATATATATTTGACTCTTAACTTTGGAGCTCTTAGGAGTCCAAGCACTACTGAAACCCTGTATTGATTATAATATTACAGACAATTCTGCTGTTGATGTCTGAATTCTGAAAGGTCAGAAGGCGTCGTAGTGCGAACCACAGGTTTACATCATTGCATTGCTTTGATTAATCATTGCTATGGTGAAATTTTACTGTAAGGAGATGTTTATTTAACATCCACGGTAGAGGTTTCCAGTGTTCCAGTTAGCGGTAAAGCTGACACAGAATAGAGGACTTTTTGGTTTCTTGATAACATATTAGATTCTAGCTGTCTTGAGGATAATGAGCACACACACACACACGCAAGCTCAGGAAGATAATGTCATATTAGGCCAGAGCTACCGGCTCTGTCTTCACGGAACGTCCCCTCACTACAAGATACACAATGTAACTCCTCCTCAACACACCACACAGTCACTCAGTATTTTAGCACAGCAGCACACATACACAATGTTACTAAATTACAGACCTCTTTGGAGGACAGTGTTGTATTCTCAGCTCAGGGAGAGAACAAGCATTAGATGTTAAATGGTGAAAAGCAAAAAAAATATTATATATATCTATCTTCCTGACTCAAATGGACTGAGAAAAATTTTGAGGAAAATACAGGGACCACAATGTTCTGCTTGTGCAGCAATTATGTTTTGTCAGTTTAAATGCAGTCAGTCAGCAGCAGTTACGCTTGCAAGCCAGAGTTCAGCCCCAAATCCCCAAACTCCTCAGTAACCTGGGCACCATGTCGGCTACATATATTTTACTTCAGCTCTTAAACAAATTCAGATTATTTTTGCTTTGTCTCTGAGAGCTGTAACTTGACTCACTGCTCTACTAAATGCTGAAGCAGTGATACTGAGATTTTTGTTTTTATACACGTGTAATTAGCTGATGAGTTAAATCAGGTGTGTTCATGAGTTAAAACGCTGCACTCTGCAGTTCACTGCTGAAAAAAAAAGGAGGAGGGGGGTAAAGTGGCGGTGATGGGCTAGCCAATCAGAGCATTCCCTGACCACTTAGCATAAAGCTTTTGTGGTGCTGTGGCTACAACCAAACATCTAGGCATGTGAAAAAAAGCTAGCTTTTTAAATTAATGCATGAGTTGAGTTGCTTGAGTTACTGCTTGTGCAGAGTTTCTGTGCATGTTCTTCCCATTTTACTTTTGGGTTTCCTCCGGCTCTTTGGTTTCCTCCCACTTTTTAAAAACATTCAGGTAGGCGGATTGGCTACACTAAATTGCCCCCAAGTGTGAATAAGTGTGTGAATTTGTGTGTGTGTGTGTGTGTGTGTGCATCATGAACTGCCATGAACTGGCATCCCTTCCAGGCTGAACTCTCCCACCTTGTGCCCAGTGTTGCTGGGATTGGCTCCGGATCCACTGTGACCCTGACTAGGATAAAGAGGTTACTGAAGATGAATGAATGAATGAATGAATGAATGATCAGGGCACACAATATAAAAAATACAGTGCAAAATAATAGGCTGTACTGTATCAAGCGCTACTTTATAAGCTGTGGAATAATGCAAGCGTGTGAAAGCTATATAATTTAATTTAACCAAATAGTGATTTATGTGAATTACAACTAGGACTATTCACGCAGCAATATTTTGTCAGTATGCTAGACTCCTATTGAATGTTTAGTTCTTCTTCATTCAGTAGTCTTTTTGTTGAAGAGGCATTTTCGCTCACTGACTGACTGACTCGCATTGTTGAAATGCACATGTACAAGGGGTCTAGCTAGTCAAATTTCAATCTAGCTACCCTTGGCTAGCAAGCAGCGAGCAATACCAAAAACGTTCTGTATCATACATGCTAGTCCAACTCCAGATAATTTTGGGATAGCTGCAGAAAGAGAGGTAGGTTATGCAAAGTTCTTAGTTTCATCTAGGTGTGTGTCCTTGCTTTAAATATTATTGAAGCTAATAACTTTGTAATGAAATGAAAGGGTGCGAGGATGTACTGTGGCAGGAATGCATCTGTAGCCCCATACTGGCTATATTTATCTTGACCGTAATGACGTTTACTTACATGAACGCTAGCTATCTAACAGTGCCACAACACTTCTTTTGAACACACGGCATTGCCCAAATCTCTAAATTATGTCGCAAGGACTTCTAATAAAAAGGCTATATCTTTTAGATCCTACATAAACGACTGCCTCGACATTCTTGAAATGGCGTTGACACTTGCGTGACAAATGTCGACGGTGGTCCGGCTAACTAGACTTGCCTAGTCTTGTTTTGTTTTTCATTTTTAAATTGTCTCTAGCTTTTAGGTAACATCATATCACATTTGACAGCAAAGGGGAAAAAAAAGCGATTTCCTTCACCAGGCTGCATTTTCTATCTATGATTTTTTTTTTTTTTTTTTTTTTTTTTTTTTTAGGCTTAAAGGCAAGAGCTTGTTTTTAAATTTGGTGGCCTTGATGATATCTACAAACCCTGTCTCAAACGTTCCTACGCAAGAAAAAATCTTGTGAAGGGAAATCTTGCCAACAGTGAAGGTGGGAATTAACAGCAGATGATTTTTAATAATTTTAAGTATCTGTGTAAGCTGACTCTGAATATGAGCAGCTTTCCTCATGTAAATATTCATGTAACATTTAGGCTTAAGCTGTGAACTCTGAATACAGACCTTTTAGTGCAGTAGTTTAAGGGTGTAATTGTTCAAATACACCATCTACCCTTTTGCTAGAACTTTCTAAATATGTGTAAATTATGTATAAAAATAACATTTCATCCAAAATCAAAATTTCAGTAGATGATTGATTGATTGAATGATAAGATTTGCAGTAGACATAAAGATAAATGTCTTACAGATTCTCTCTAATGAGTCGTTCATTCATTTCCTTTCGAAAGTAAAGTGAACACGCAGAGCATCTGATTAACTTCTGAAACACTACAGACTTTAGATTTTAAAAAAATACACACCAATTATCAGTGCAGCGATGTCGGGTTTCACGCCTCAATGCTTTCTCGCCTTGAGTCGTTCACTCGCTGACTAATTAACATCAGCGAAACGAGCTCGGGAATATTTCTGAAGGGTAATTACGGTGTTTTACATCCCGCTGCCCGGCTGAGTTTAAATTAGGAAGCGTCTCCTAATTGTTCCCGAGAACACTGGGTGAAGTGCACTATAGTTTAAGTGCACTGCTCAAGAACTCAACTGACTTTCTGCTGCAACTTTCTGACAATTTAAAGTTCGCAGTTACATTCAGACCAGAAAAAAGGGGAAGTGCACACCAAACATGCCAACTTTCTGCTAGAAATTTCTGAATTTTTTGCACCAAAGTATAATTTACTTGTTTTCATTAGTAGTAGCATTGTTTTTTCATACGCACAGTGCCTTTTTTTCTGTCTGTCACTAGTCAGGCTGTGCTCGATTCATCAAAACCAGACAACACTGATAGGTTTTTTTTCCTTATTATGACAATTTGTTTGCAACATCTTGAAAATAGTTTTAAAAATAGATATGGTGCTGAAAATGGAAGCCGGGGGTGAAGCAGCAAAATCTTCCACCAGAGGCACATTTATATATCTGCCAGTGAGTGCCCTAAATAGTCCAGTGTATTATGTGGCTGAAAAAAAAAAACAATTGCAAAAATAAAAATGCATCTCACACTGTATCATAATTATTTGGATGGGCCTCGTGGCAGTCATTTTATAGACATACCCCTTAACTCCGCCCCCCAACGCAGCTTCCTGGGAGAAAAAAAGAAACACGGCAGAAGCCTGTAAGCTCCCAGTGCAGCCAGATAATTTATTTTCTTAGCAAAAATCATGCTGTGCTTTCGGAAAAATATATTTAAAGACATGAAATGCAATAACACCAGGATAAACACACAGGCAGTGCTTTTCCAAGATGGAGTATTTTTATTACACATGAAGGAATGAAGCTGGACATGGAATTAGCAATGTTGCCCCTGGATAGGTCAGTAAATGCAATCTGTATAAAGCTTTGTACTGTTTCAGAGGCCTTCTTCACATAATGAATCGAGTAGACAAGTTTTTATCACTTAGAGAGTTGGGCAAGGAAATGCTTTGGATTAACCACCCTGAAATGGTGTTGTCTTACTCAGAATATGGAAGTCTAATCATCATTCATAACAATGAGCCAAATTTTGTGTGTTTTAGTGTGATAACTTGGCCAAGAGGTCCAAAGCTAAATGCTAAAATGCTAAAAATTAGCCATGGAGACACAGAACTCCGATGCTAGCTACTGTAACAAGCAGAATACCTAATGCACCTTCAATACGGTAACACGGTTCAGTCTCCTTTGCCCAACTTATGGAGCTAAGATAGGTCTTAAGATGCATAGACCTGAAAATGACCTCTCTGAAGTGCAAGATGTCCCAGGGCCAGTGTCGCGAGTTCTGGCTACATGGTTCTAAACGAGTCTCCCTGATTTGCTTTCAGTAATTCTACTACGTTTTTAAAAGTAGTTAGTAGAACTATGTCAATGTACATGCTCATTGTGCAGTATTTTATCCAAACATCCCTATAGAACTGCACAATGATTTCACAGTCACGCTTTCCTGTCACAAAATCCTCAATACCTTGCTTGTGTTTGAATGCAGAAGGATTGAACCTATAATCCAGACATAATGATGCAGCCTCCATGACCTCTGTGCATTGCTTCTCATGACTGAAAGCTGTGTGGTGGTGCACCCCCATCTTCCATTTTTTTCTTAGTCTTGGCACAGTCAGAGTCTCCAAGTTTGGGTCATCACGGTCATGCTTTTCCAAAATTCGTCAAATCCTTTTTTCACAAAAACATGTCATGTCCTTTCTGAGTATTTCATTCATCTGGGCAGCATTGTGTAGGTGTGTCAGGTGGCAGAGATGGTGGCAGGTGCAGGTAGGATGCTTTATTTCAGGAGATGGGGTCAGGAGATGTACAAACAGACTGAATCACGCAAGGCACAAAATTCGAAAACCAGAAAACCAGACACCAGATTAAATACAAAATGTCAAAAACAGACAGGATATAAGGCTTGGTAATATCAGGCAAAAAAAAGAACTGTAGGTTTGTGGGAGCTTATATAGCTTATATTTATGAATAAGCCCGGGTGTGTGTGTGATTAGTATGATATGTATGATGCTGTCAGGTCACGAATAAGCACAAAAGTTGCGACAGCCTGGCATGTTAAGATAAGACCAAATTAAGATGTGCCATACAGTGGATGTACAGGGCTCGAGGCTCCTCTTCTTGTACACAAGCCTGTAAACCTCTTCAAATTCCAGAAACATTTGCTGAAATTGGACTCTTCATCTGTGTGCCCCTGAATTGCTAATCTCTGGTATGCAAGATACTGGACAGATGATGCAACACCCAACAAAGCAATTCTTGCCTCAGGCATCTGCTTTTGCTTACATAAAGTAAGAGCAGTTAAAACATTAACACCAGCATTGGCATTTCATTTCATCAAATGAAAATAATCTTTCTAGCACTTTTGTCCAGCTGGAAAAGCTCTCTTTTACAAAAGTCTTGTCTGATTCTTGGCCATGTGTAGTAGATAGAAGTGGGGCATGTAGGTCTTTAGCTGCAGAGCAGATTTCACAGAATATCTTGTCTTTTAATCCATCATAAGCAATTCTGCATCTTTAACCAATCTCATTTCCTTCTCCATGGAGAAGCCTGAGCTTTATGCTGCGTTCAAGGGGCCTTGTAAGTAGTAATTTGCACGGTGTCATTTCACACCTCGGGAAGCGAAAAAATAAACATGAACGCATCCATGAAAGCGTTTGCTCTGTCAGAGCATGTAAAGCTTATAAAAAGCTACTTTACAATTACAGGCCTGAGGTACCATTCTACTGTAGTGAACATTCATGCGACATTTTGGACTGGAATTGTAGATGGAGAGGCTTTGGTGCTGAGTTTGGCACCAGCCTTGAGCTGGATATCCCCATCCCCACCCCCCAAAACATTTTCTAGTGGAGACTCCTCTGAGTCCTCTTCAGATCTGCTTGCCTAATGCAGGTTACATGAGTAGCTACAATCTTTCACTGCCCTCTCTTCTCTCACTGTAGCGGTTTGCAAGGGCTTTTGTGCCGGAGAAGATGGAGGAGGATTCCACAAGAAGAAATGACACTGTGGATGTGGGCAAAGGTGCAGAGATGGGTGGTGGCTGAAAGGGGAACTCCACAATACAAACAACTAACCAGTGAAGAAAGTAAAAAATGTATTAAAAATGTTTAGTCAAGGAATCTTTCAGAAAACCCTCGTGCTACAATCTGGTTAATTTCAGTAGGTAGACTCCTAGTTAGGGTCATTGTAAAATGGGGCTGTTACGTCACCACTAAAGAATGTCCCATGCATAACTGTCATCAAGACGGAACAATTGAACACCTCTTAATACACAGTGAAAGATCTGTAGACATCTGGACCAAAGTTAAATCCATAGGACTCAACATAGACATTACAGCAAAGACAGTTATGTATGGGATATTCGATAGTGTACCACAATATTTACATGAATTGTACTGGTTAGTTGTTTGTACTGTGAACTGCAAAATGGTCATTAATCAATGTAACATATCTGCCGATGTTGTGTTTAAACAAATTGTAAATCATCTAAAAAGGCTTAAATCTGAAGACTGTAAAAAAAAAAGGAAATACTTTACATGGACACATTTAAAACTCTAAACCAATTTTGTCATTGCTCTTTACTTACGACTGTGAAATTTCCAAATACTTAAATGATATTGTATATCTATTGATACTGGTAAGGTGACATTTGTTCTAATGTATAAACTAATTTTGTAATTGTTCTCTACCTACGACTGTGAAATTTATAAATGCTTAAATGATATTGTAATAGTATTGAAATTTGTAATGTGACAATCGTTCTGATGGTTATATTGTCCAAAACATCTGTGGATTTTCTGGTTTGATAGGTATTCGTGATGATAATTGTGATACCTTGTAAATGTTTCAATAAAGTTTGATTTGAAAAGGAATGGTGCATTCCTAGAGAAGTTTAAGCACTTCCTCCATACAGGAGACAGGAGCCAAGTCTCACTAATTCCCAGTGGTGCATACCCACCATCCTTTCCCAGTTGACAATAGCTTCACGGATATCAGCATTGACATTAAGGTCAAAAACACAGTCACAAATAAGGTCGAAAACAGATCTAAGTGGAAACACCTGGATAAATCACAGAATGAATGCTCAGAACTGAAATCAGAAACAACATACGCAACAAACGTGAAAACAAGCTACTTAAATAAATGGGTTATTGAAAGGGAAATGGGAATCAGGTGCATACACCAATGCAGGAATAATCAATGAGGGGAAAGAATTGGATAAGGATCAGGAGACAATACCAACAGCACCTGTCAAAATAACAGTCCATGTAGTCCTCACCGTGCTGGGAATTTGTTACCCTAAAAAGTCTACACACCCCTGTTAAAATGGCAGGTTTTTGTGAAGTAAGATAAATTGTGTCAGCCACCTTTTCCCACCTTTAATGTGCAGTTGCAAAGTATACAAATGCAGTGAAAAACAATCAGAAACTTTTATAGGGGAAAAAAGAAAAAAAAAAACTTACAATAACCTAGTTGCATAGGACATCTCCTGTGCACAGCCCACTTCAGGTCACCCCACAGATTTTTATTTGGATTCAGGTCTGGGCTCTGGCTAGGCCATTCAAAAACGTCTTTTGATTAAGCCATTCCTTTGTTGATTTTGATGTATGCTTTGGGTCAATGTCGTGCTGAAAGGTGAAATTCCTTTTCATCTTCAGCTTCCTAGCAGACACCTACGGTATTTGTAGCTATTCATGATTCCCTCCACCTTGATAAAAGCCCCAGTTCCAGCTGAAGAAAAGCAGCCCTAAAGCATGATGCTGCCACCACCATGCTGCAATGTGGGTATGCTGATGTGCTTTTTGAACCAAACATACCTTTTGGAATTATGGAATTATTATTCCTTTTGGAATTGGTCTCATCAGACCATAACATATTTTGCCACATGGTTTGGGGTGGTTTAGTTGTGCTTGGATGTCTTTTGAGAGAAAAGGCTTCTGTCTAGCCACGCTACCCCACAGCCCAGACATGTGAAGAATATGAGAGACTGTTTTCACATGCAGAGAGTAATCAGTACTTGGTAGATATTCCTGCAGCTCCTTTCCTGTTGCCATAAGTCCCTTGGCAGCCTCCCTGGTAAGCTTTTGTCTTGTCTTTTTTTGTAAATTTTGGAGGTATATCTGGTTCTTGATAATGTCACTTTGGTGCTCCATTTTCTCCACTTGTTGATGATGTCCTTCACTGTGTTCCATGGTATATCTAATGTTTTAATGTTTTAATGTCCTGATTGATTCCTTTCGCAGACTATGGCTTGAGCAGTCAGGTGAAACCAAGAAGATGTGAAGAAAATCCTGCTGAAATAGCTGGTCTTTATTTGGGGTTAATCAGAATAATTTCATTGTGCTGAAGGATAATTACATTTGAACATGAGATAATTTACAAATTATTTTGTATAGAGACTTTAAATTGTGCCTTGATGCACAGAGCTTTGCAATTTAGCAGTGAAAAAACAAAACAAAACAAAACAATGGTATTATTTTTGTCTGAATAATAAATAAGCACTTCATGGAAGTTTAAGATTTGTATTTATTCACTGTTTGATTTTGATCCAGAAGTTAATTCTACCATAAAGAACAGAAATTCTTCCTGTTTTTTTTTTTTTTATAGCTACTATAATGAAGTCAGACTTTACAAACAACCCAAAGTTTTATTTTAATAGACTTGTGAATAGTGCCATTGGAAGTTGTTCATCAAAGCTGTTCACTGAAATCACAAATCAGGTGCTTGACCAGGAGACTAAAGAAAACACACACACACACACACACACACACATTAAACTGCACTGTAACCACTTTTACAGCTAACATCTGTTTCCTTCCAAAAGATCATAAAAAAAATTCATAAAAAAGTCATCAAAATGAATATTACAAATGAAAACAGCTGAACTTTGAAAATTCATTTGAAATTTTTTTATCTGAATTTATGTTGTATGCTAAATTACCTCATTAGCTAGCTTGCTAATTGGCTAGCACAATAAAGTACACCACCACATGTGCTGTACAGATGGAGGATGTGAAGGAAATAAAGCTAAATATGAGCACACAATCATGTTTTACATATTTTCACACATGTTGTTGTATAATTTTTGAAAATGAAACTGTTTTTTACATCAAGTCAGCTCGATATTTGTCAAAATTCTGTGCTACCGATAAGGAAAGATCAGAAGGAATAGACCTTGCATTACAAGCAAAATTAGAAGGCACATATCACACCTTTTCCGTGTTTGAAGCTAACCATATTGACCTGCTAACCAAGTAACTAGTATGGTGACTAGCTGTTTAGTTAACTATTTTGCATAATATAGTTAGAGAATGTGCTAAGTAAGTACATACATGAAAAATAGATAGATAGATAGATAGATAGATAGATGGATGGATGGATGGATGGACGGATGTCACATTGACCGGCCAAGTAGCTAGTATGGTGACTAGTTGTTTGGCTAACTGTAGCATAATAATTTAATGATGTTTCACTCACACAATCTGAACTCCACTAATGATTTTTTTTTTAAATGTTATTGTTTCCATCAATTAACAAATTCATTCTTCATTATCACTGTTTTGAAAATGTTTTGCAATACAATATGGGTAAGTTATGTTTATGTATAGCAAAGTTAACTTGAACGAATCTTATGCACTAAACCAAGTAGACATGGAGTATTGTTAAATTATTCACATGCTTACTGTATATAATGATCTATTTTTAATTTATTGCGCCTCAGTATGTTTATCGCTACTTTCCTCCTCGGACAAGCGCTTGTCACTTGTGTATTATATCATCAGATGCTAACCTACATCTCCTGCAGAGTGATCTTTAATGTGAGTGTGTGCTGAAGTTAATCTTTCACCTTCATATCCTGCGGCAAATGTGAAATGTAATTTCTCCTGCAGACGTTGTGGAACTTCAGGCCTCAGCTGTGTTTTTTCTGGAGAATATAAATTCATAGGGCATTTTCCTCAAACCGGCGGCTGTAAATCAGAGGCGCCGCAGTGATGAAATGTAAATGCTGTTTAAGGGGATGTTTAATCATGACATTTTCCACTCCTGGATATTTATAAGGTCATAATCACCAGCAGGATTTTAAACAGGAAGTGAGGAGGTCAGACACTCTGTGCAGATCAACACTGTGGGAAGGTCAGTTACTGAATTGTCATGGATTACATTTTTATTAAAAAAAAATTAAAAAAACCGAAAACTGCTGAGAATATCAAAGATTGGAACAGTATATCAACATGACAGTATTTTCTGATACTCAAATCTGAAATTAGTTGACATTGTGCTATAGTGCTGTAAATAATAGGGGCGGAGCTAAACTTAAATTAGATTAGCCCATAATTAGTAATCAAATACATGCACTGGGTACTAGATATTAAATGAAGGTTAGCTGAACTCCATACAATTCCATCTTAGCACTTGAAAATATCTTATTAAACTTATTAAAATGTCTTATTAAAAATATAGTTATCTTATTAAGATTATTAAACCTATTTCTAGCCATTCTTACTCATTTCAAGCTTGAAGTAGATTTGTTCTATTGGCAGATAATTTTGTTATTTTTATTATTTATGTATAGAAAAAAAAAAAGCACGAAAGAGTTTGATATGTCTTGACATGACAAAGTATATACAGTGTATGTGTTATATACTGTATATACACTCACCGTCCACTTTATTAGGAACACCGGGACATTCATGCAGTTATCTAATCAGCCAATCATGTGGCAGCAGCGCAATGCATAAAAGTAGATCCAGGTCAAGAGCTGGTCTTTTTTTCGTCCATTTTCGATGAGTCTCTGCCCATGATAGCCTCAGATTCTTGTTCTTGGCTGACAGGAGTGGAACCTGATGTGGTCTTCTGCTGTTGTAGCCCATCCACCTGACGTTTTGTGTATGCTGAGATGCTTTTCTGCTCACCACAGTTGTAAAGAGTGCCTATTTGAATTACTATAGACTTCCTGTCAGCTCAGACCAGTCTGGTCATTCTCCTCTGATCTATCTCATCAACAAGGTGTGAAGATTTTGACCTGTATCTGCTTGATTTTGCATTGTGCTGCTGCCACATGATGGGCTGATTAGATAACTGCATGAACGTACAGGTGTTCCTAAGAAAGTGGATGGTGAGAGTATAGTCTGTTATGCAGTGTTTGTGTGTGAGTGTATGTGTGTGTGTTACACCGTTTGTACATGTTATGCAATATGTACTACACTGTGTGTATATGTTTCCCAGTGTGTTTATGTTATGCAGTATGTTTAGATGTTATGCAGAGTATGTGTTATGCAGTATGTGGTACACAGTGTGTATGTGTTACGCAGTGTGGGTTTTATTCAGTGAGTGTGTTACACAATGTGTATGTTATGCAATATGTTTTTCACTGTGTGTGTGCTATGTAGTGTATATCACACTGTGTATATTAGATAGGCTGGTGTGTGTGTGTGTGTGTGTGTGTTTGTCTGTGTGTCACAGAATGGTGATAATTGTGAAGTCAGGAATGATTTAATATGACAGCCTGATGTGGTCCCTGAAGGCCGTACATAGAAAACGAAACATGGCAGCAACTTGTGTGTGTGGGTGTGTGGGTGTGTGTGTTTCTTTCCTGTTTTCTCCATGCTCCTGTATAATAAAGAGTATGTATAATAAAATACATGTGAACAGATGTGGCCCTGACCTGGACATGAATGAACAAATAATTGAATGAATGAACTCTTTTGCCTGTATGCAGCATAGCGTGCACACACACACACACACACACACACACACACACGCATAAACTTTCTTTACTGAACAATAGAGAAACTTTCTGTAATTACAGTAATGGCTGAAATTAAAGTGTAATTATGGTATTTTGAATAATTGCATAGTAAGGTATGGTATTCATGCATTCTAAAGATTATTGAATTGGTGTGTGTTAAAGATTATCAGTGGTTAAATCAGGGATCGGGATTAAAAAATAGTAATAATAAAGCTAAATGGTAACAAAGGCAAAATACACACAAGTAGTAGCTAATCAGGAGCTGCAGGAAGAAAAAGGCCGAGATCATTTATATTTATTTACAAACAGTCCAGCCATAAAGGAAAAGTACACAATGTTTGATTTTCCTAAACATCTTCAATCTGCTAGCACATGTATCATTTTTCACAGAAGCTACAAAGCTAATGCCATTAACAAATAATGCAAGCTTATAGCCAACACTATAGCCTGGTTATAGTCCTTATAGCCTGGACTGTTGACACAAGGCAGGTTGGGTCCATAGATTCATACAGTTGGCACCAAATTCTGACCCTAACATCTGTGTGCCACAACAGAAACTGAGATTCATCAGACCAGGCTATGTTTTTCCAGTCTTCAACAGTCCAGTATGAGTGAGCCTGTGCCCACTTCAGCCTCAGCTTCTTGTTCTTGGCTGACAGAAGTGGAACCTGATGTTGTCTTCTGCTGCTGTGTCCATACACCTCAAGGTTCGATGTTTTGTGCATGCTGAGATGTTTATCTGCTCACCCTGGTTGTACAGAGTGATTATTTGAGTTACGATTTTCTTCCTGGTAGCTCGAACCAATCTGGCAAAGGTTTGATGTATTGTACATTCTGAGATGTTTTTCTGCTCACCACAATTGTAGAGAGTGGTTATCCAAGTTACTGTAACCTTTATGTCAGCTCTGGCCATTCTCCGTTGACCTCTCTCATCAACAAGGTGTTTCCTTCTGCAGAACTCTGACTCACTGGATGTTTTTTCTATTATTGCACCATCTGAGTAAACTCTAGAGACTGTTGTGCATGAAAATCCCAGATGATCAGCAGTTATATATGTAGGATCTTAAGTGAACAGGCAGCAACAAAACCACAGAAGCCTGGACCAAACTTACAAGAACTCCACTTAGTTTGCCACAGGAACCATAAAACAATGGACCCACACTTGCAGACGCTGAGGAACCAAGTTAATGCTTGCGTCTGCCTAATCTCAGCTATCCTGTGAACAGTAGGGCAAACATTAGAACATCCCTGACCAGAGGATGAACCCTCTCAGCCAAGTGGAACCATGTCGAACCTATTGATTCAGGCCACTGGCCAAGACCAGATGGCTGGTTCACAGGATAAAACCCAAGGACCCTCAGCCATAAATCCTCCTAAAACCTAAGACCAAAAGAGGGGTGACTCACCCAGGGAGGCCTCAAGTAACGGTTAACACAGGCTGAGGACTGTAATGAGACCTTTGTTCTTCCCCCCCCATGAACACAAAGTTCACCACCATCCTCACATTCCACAGAACCCAGCTTTAACAAATGCATCAGGTTACCTTACATCTCCTGAAAGGACAATGACTCTTAAAATGATGCACCATATTTAGAAAAAGCTCATTATGATGCTTCTGATCATTTAACAGGTATCATAATGTTAATGAGTGCATCAATAATCAATAAGTTAGAAAAGCACATAACTCAGAGCCCAGTGTGCTAATTAGTGTCAGAGGAGGAAAACACAGTTTACATCCTGCCTCAAGATTCTGCTGATTGGAGGAAGCACTTTGGGATCAGCCCAGCTGGAAAGGGTTAAAACCCTCGGGCACAAAGGATACAGTGATTCCTCTTCCATTAATAACTCAAGAGTCCTCGTCCATTAACAACTCTGAAGTCCTCGTCCATTAACTTCTTCAGAGTTCTTGTCAACCAAGAGCTTCAGAAGTTCTCGCCCCTCGACACCACAAGGAGATCACTCTTGCTCTGAGCCTCAGCCAAGTCTGTAACATCCGGTGCCTGTGAAGCTTCACGACTCCAGTCATGACAGTGCCAAACAACCACCACCCTCATCAAGTACCATTCCTGTAATCTGCCTATGAGACTCCGCCGGTGTGCTTTTCACTCCATTCCTCATCGGGATTGGTCTTCTGAGATGCCACTCAAAAGCAACCAGACCACTGACGAATCCCCATCCAGAGCAACTTAAACGCAAGTGCAGTACCTCCAGATTCTGAACTGGTGCATTTTAATACAAAGTTTAAAGCCCTTCTAAAGAAATGAAAGAAAGTTAAATTGATTAACTTACGTTGATGGTTCATTCAGGTCATGGTCTGAGAAATAGCATATAGTCCTAGAAACTCAGGATTTCATTCATTCTCTGTTCAAAATCCTTCTCTGTTTGACTTTTGTGTGTGTGTTTGTGCGTGCGTGTGTGTGTTTGTGTTAGATTAGTTTCTGTCTTAGAATAGTTTAATAAAGTCTCGTCTGATTTTTAAAGCCAAGTGTCTTGTGTCTTTGTGCTTATAATTTACTGCCATAAACTGCCAATCTTATTACTGTGCTCTTAATATTGTGTTTCACTATATTTAGGATATTATTGCTGGTGGCCATGGAGGTAATACCCCATGTACCACTAATAAATACATTAATTTCAACTTATCACTGGACGAATAGTTGATCAGCTATTAAAATATTAAGTTTGCAAAATTACCCCTCTGAACTGATCTGCTAATTTCCTACGTATTTTGGTAGCAGCGGGCAGCTTAACCTAAGCTAATACTCAAACTAGCCTGTCTGGCACCAACAATCATGCTACAGTCAAAATCACTGAGATCACATTTTTCCCCATTCTGATGGTTGATGTGAACATTACCCGAAGCTGCTGGCCCGTATCATGATTTCATGCATTGTCTTGCTGCCACACGATTGGCTGAATAGACTGCATGAATAATTAGGTGTACAGGTATTCCTAATAATGTGTTAAGTGAGTGTATGTCGATTTGATGGTGGAAATGAGAGTGGTCTGATAACCTAAATGCCGTGTTGGTCTCAACAATCTGAGGAAAGAAGCAGGCATACAGATATACTCCATCTATCTTCATAGCACAATGAGGCCAACAGGTACATATGATATGGGTGGTGTACACACCCACAACAAAGTTGGAGCATATGAGACAAAATGGAAGTGAAGCCAGAGTGCACCGTCAATAAATATCAAGTATTTATATCAAGCAAAACAAAATTCCATAAATATAGTCAAAGAAAGATCTGGATATAGATAGAGAGGGTAGATGACCTCAAGTGCTTACAAGGTCGCCTCCCAAAGCAGGTAGGTAATCTTCTGTCACCAGGAATTGGTCATTGCTAGATCACAATGGAGACTAAAGAGAAACAAAGCAAATCATAACTTAAAAAGAAAAGCAACCAGTGTATACTAACAAAGGAACAATAAAGTGCTACAGAAAATTGTGTGGGTATGTGTGTAAATGGTGTACATACCAAAAAGATGTACTGATATAATCTACTGTTTACTTGGTAATAAGAGGTCTTCCTCTTACAATGTTGATTCTTTACAACTGCAATTAATCAACCATCATTTTTTTTCCAGCAGTAAAGGTTCATCAAGATCTAAAAAACACTTAACAGCTTATGTAGATTTTAAGAATTGGGGGAAAAATGAAAAAAACTCCAAAACAAAATACTCAAATAGGTATACAATAGTCACATGTGACGGTCGCTTGAAACACAGGGTTAACTGATTAAACAGGTGGAATCAGGTGTGGCTCCTGCCTGGTTAGAATGAAAGCCTGCACCCACAGCAGCCTACTGTGGATAAGACTGCAGATAACACACATAGCCCTGATGGACCTTTGCTCATACTTATAATAATAATCAAATAAAAATAATCAAATAATTTAAATATGCCTACATTACGAAATAAAATAAATTTTGTTGTTTACATCTGAACAAATGACAGGTTACTATTGCAATATACACTGCTCAGCCATAACATTAAGACCACATGCCTAATATTGTGCATTCCCTTGTGCCACCAAAACAGCTCTGACCCATCGAGGCATGGACTTCACATGACTTCTGAAGTGCTGTGTTATCTGGCATCAAGATGTTAACAGCAGATCCTTTAAGTCCTGTAAGCTGTGAGGTGGGGCCTCCATGGATCAGACTTCTTTGTCCGGCACATCCCACAGATCCTTGATCAGATTGAGATCTGGGGAATGTGGAGGCCAAGTCAACACCTTGAATTCTTTGTCATGTTCCTCGAACCATTCCTGAACAATTTTTTGCAGTGTGGTAGGGCACGTTATTCTGTTGAAAGAGGCCACTGCCATTAGGGAATACCATTTCCATGAAGGGGTGTACTTGGTCTCCAGCAATGTTTTAGGTAGGTGGTATGTGTCAAAGGAACTTCCACATCAATGCCAGGACCCAAGGTTTTTTCGAGGTCTTGGCTGAGTTGCTTGGATTATCCCAAGGTATCAAGGGCAAACATGCACTGGCTCCAAAAAGCTTCTAAAAGTCATTACATCAGTTTCTGAATCAGTCAACTTGATGTATGTAAACTTTTGACCACTGGATTCTAATATAGTGAATCTCTAAATGATTGTTTTAAAATTACCTCTGATGTGAACATACGGAGTAGATGCCCTAATTAACTTGCCAAAAGAAATGCATGATAACATGAAATGAATGGAGTTGTGAAAAACTGAGATCGAACATCTTTAGCATAGGCGTATGGAAACTTAGCTGTATTTAATAACAAGCTAACACAAGCTACACTGTAAAAAAAAAAAAATGTCAGTGCAATTTACAGTGAAATAATGTTAAATAGAGAGTGGTTATCCAAGTTACTGTAACCTTTATGTCAGCTCTGGCCATTCTCCGTTGACCTCTCTCATCAACAAGGTGTTTCCTTCTGCAGAACTCTGACTCACTGGATGTTTTTTCTATTATTGCACCATCTGAGTAAACTCTAGAGACTGTTGTGCATGAAAATCCCAGATGATCAGCAGTTATATATGTAGGATCTTAAGTGAACAGGCAGCAACAAAACCACAGAAGCCTGGACCAAACTTACAAGAACTCCACTTAGTTTGCCACAGGAACCATAAAACAATGGACCCACACTTGCAGACGCTGAGGAACCAAGTTAATGCTTGTGTCTGCCTAATCTCAGCTATCCTGTGAACAGTAGGGCAAACATTAGAACATCCCTGACCAGAGGATGAACCCTCTCAGCCAAGTGGAACCATGTCGAACCTATTGATTCAGGCCACTGGCCAAGACCAGATGGCTGGTTCACAGGATAAAACCCAAGGACCCTCAGCCATAAATCCTCCTAAAACCTAAGACCAAAAGAGGGGTGACTCACCCAGGGAGGCCTCAAGTAACGGTTAACACAGGCTGAGTAGCACAATGAGGCCAACAGGTACATATGATATGGGTGGTGTACACACCCACAACAAAGTTGGAGCATATGAGACAAAATGGAAGTGAAGCCAGAGTGCACCGTCAATAAATATCAAGTATTTATATCAAGCAAAACAAAATTCCATAAATATAGTCAAAGAAAGATCTGGATATAAATAGAGAGGGTAGATGACCTCAAGTGCTTACAAGGTCACCTCCCAAAGCAGGTAGGTAATCTTCTGTCACCAGGAATTGGTCATTGCTGGATCACAATGGAGACTAAAGAGAAACAAAGCAAATTATAACTTAAAAAGAAAAGCAACCAGTGTATACTAACAAAGGAACAATAAAGTGCTACAGAAAATTGTGTGGGTATGTGTGTAAATGGTGTACATACCAAAAAGATGTACTGATATAATCTACTGTTTACTTGGTAATAAGAGGTCTTCCTCTTACAATGCTGATTCTTTACAACTGCAATTAATCAACCATCATTTTTTTTCCAGCAATAAAGGTTTATCAGGATCTAAAAAACACTTAACAGCTTATGTAGATTTTAAGAATTGGGGGAAAAATGAAAAAAACTCCAAAACAAAATACTCAAATAAGTATACAATAGTCACATGTGACGGTAGCTTGAAACACAGGGTTAACTGATTAAACAGGTGGAATCAGGTGTGGCTCCTGCCTGGTTAGAATGAAAGCCTGCACCCACAGCAGCCTACTGTGGATAAGACTGCAGATAACACACATAGCCCTGATGGACCTTTGCTCATACTTATAATAATAATCAAATAAAAATAAGCAAATAATTTAAATATGCCTACATTACGAAATAAAATAAATTTTGTTGTTTACATCTGAACAAATGACAGGTTACTATTGCAATATACACTGCTCAGCCATAACATTAAGACCACCTGCCTAATATTGTGCATTCCCTTGTGCCACCAAAACAGCTCTGACCCATCGAGGCATGGACTTCACATGACTTCTGAAGTGCTGTGTTATCTGGCATCAAGATGTTAACAGCAGATCCTTTAAGTCCTGTAAGCTGTGAGGTGGGGCCTCCATGGATCAGACTTCTTTGTCCGGCACATCCCACAGATCCTTGATCAGATTGAGATCTGGGGAATGTGGAGGCCAAGTCAACACCTTGAATTCTTTGTCATGTTCCTCGAACCATTCCTGAACAATTTTTTGCAGTGTGGTAGGGCACGTTATTCTGTTGAAAGAGGCCACTGCCATTAGGGAATACCATTTCCATGAAGGGGTGTACTTGGTCTCCAGCAATGTTTTAGGTAGGTGGTATGTGTCAAAGGAACTTCCACATCAATGCCAGGACCCAAGGTTTTTTCGAGGTCTTGGCTGAGTTGCTTGGATTATCCCAAGGTATCAAGGGCAAACATGCACTGGCTCCAAAAAGCTTCTAAAAGTCATTACATCAGTTTCTGAATCAGTCAACTTGATGTATGTAAACTTTTAACCACTGGATTCTAATATAGTGAATCTCTAAATGATTGTTTTAAAATTACCTCTGATGTGAACATACGGAGTAGATGCCCTAATTAACTTGCCAAAAGAAATGCATGATAACATGAAATGAATGGAGTTGTGAAAAACTGAGATCGAACATCTTTAGCATAGGCGTATGGAAACTTAACTGTATTTAATAACAAGCTAACACAAGCTACACTGTAAAAAAAAAAAATGTCAGTGCAATTTACAGTGAAATAATGTTAAATAGCAACAGTAAAAATCAGTTAAGGGAAAAATGTCAAAAATGTTTCCAAAACATCAATTTTACTGTAATTTTTGTTGTCTACCTTCAAAAGTAATGTTGAAACACCTTGATGTGTATATATATATATATATATATATACCAGCATTATAATTTTGCAATTGGTAATTTATTAGCCTTTTTTTTGACTATGCTAATAAAAACTAGTAACTAGTAATTATTATGATAGTTACATGGGTAATTTTGAGAATCTTAAACAATACATTCAGTGTGCAGGTCATTGCTTATCATATCATTTTTCAGTTTAATAAGTAACACATTACTAAAACATGTCTTGTTCCTTTACTGAAGCCATTTTCTTAAGTCATTGATAATCATAATACAGTTCCAAAAATTTCCCAGCACCTGTTTGCGTTATGAACATAAACCAATTATTTAAATCTTAAACACATTAGGCGCTGTAGTGAGAACCCTAAATGAAGACGTATTTGGGACACAGCCGTTGAGCTTGCTGTCCTGCTGTATGTAATTAGGACACGTCAGCTTGTATTAAATCACTGTCCACGCGGCAGGGTTTTGATTGTCAGACATAAAAACAGTCATTTATCTCCCCTTTTAGAAAACCCGGCTTTCCCCTGGCCTGTTTGAACGCCACACATTAGCATGTCAGATCGAGTTAGTAAGATCGCGATGAAGGCATTTAAAAAGCAACACTGAGGCTCAATCCTTTGATTATGTGCTAATATGTGATATTGTGTCAGCAAATGAGGTAGTTAAAATGCATCATGTGGCATTTATGCTAATGGCTAATCTCCGACGGCATGATGAAGGCCACTGGTATGCCACATTAATACTTCAATTAAAGCGTGAAACATTTATAGGAATCAGGGTGAAGGGAGCACTCGTCAAGTCCACTCACGCTAACAGATTGTGAAGGTCAGACCAGCTTGAGTCGCAGCAGTAGGACATCCTAGTCCCTGGAGGAAGTGGTCATGACCTGCCCCAGGGCTGTTCTTTCCAATGGCTTTGAATCCACACAGGAGGACCTATTGCATCGATATTTCAGCTGCCTCTCTCTCTCTAAATAATTTCTACATTCCTTCTGTGTAAATAATGCAGCATGCAGTGTCAGAATGTAACTTAGCTTAGAACCGGCATCTAATGTCTACCTGGAAACGATGTGGTGGTGGTATGATTTCATAAACAGTCAGGTTGCATTTCAAACCAGGAACAATAAAAAGTGTTAATCCAATACTAAATACGTGCACACGCTAACAAATTGAGTGTCTATATTAATACTGTTAACATACAACACACAATCTAAGGTATGTTTTTGTTTTTGATGAGAAGAATGTCTAATTTTTTTTAAGCCATAACATTATGACCACTAACAGGTGAAGTGAATAGTATTGATTATCTTGTTACAATAGCACCTGTCAAGAGGTGGGATATATTAGGCAGCAAGTGACCAGTCAGTTCTCGAAGTTGATGTATTGGAAACAGGAAAAATGGGCAAGCGTAAGGATTAGAGAGACTTTGACAATGGCCAAATTGTGATGGCTAGATGACTGGGTCAGAGCATCTTTAAAACGGCAGGCCTTGTGGGGTGTTCCCGGTATGCGCGTGGGGAGTGAAGGCTAGTCCGTCTGGTCTGATCCCACAGAAGAGCTATTGTAGCACAGATTGCTGAAAAGTTAAAGCTGGCTATGATAGAAAGGTGTCAGAACACACAGTGCATCACAGCTTGCTGCGTATGGGGCTGTGTAGCCACAGACCTGTCAGAGTGCCCATGCTGACCTCTGTCCACTGCCAAAAGTGCCTACAATGGACAGGTATGCATCAGAACTGGACCACGGAGCAATGGAAGAAGGTGGCCTGGTCCGATAAATCACATTTTCTTTTACATCATGTGGAAGGCCGGGGGTGTGTGTATCGTTTACCTGGGGAAGAGATGGCACCAGGAGGCACTATGGGAAGAATGCAAGCTGGCGGAGGCAGTGTGATGCTCTGGGCAATGTTCTGCTGGGAAACCTTTGGGTCCTGGCATTCATGTGGATGCTATTTTAACATATACCACCTACCTAAACATTGTTGCAGACCAAGTACACCCCTTCATGGCAACGGTATTCCCTAATAGAAGTGACCTCTTTCGGCAGGATAACGCGCCCTGGCACACTGTAAAAATTGTTCAGGAATGGTTTGAGGAACATGACAAAGAGTTCAAGGTGATGACTTGGCCTCCAAATTCCCCAGATCTCAATCCAGTCGAATATCTGTGGGGTGTGCTGGCCTTCAAGTCCGATCCATGGAGCCCCACCTCGCAACTTACAGGACTTAAAGGATTTGCTGTTAAGGTCTTTGTGCCAGATACCACAGCACACCTTCAGGGATCTAGTGAAGTCCATGCCTCGAAGGGTCAGCGCTGTTTTGGCAGGACAAGGGGGACCAACACAATATTAGGCAGGTGGTCATAATGTTATGGCTGATCAGTGTGTATATATGAGGAAAAATGTGCCCCTTTCCAGTCCATCTTGTGTGCATGTGTCATGTTTTTTTGTCTACAGATTTTTGATGATTAATTAAGTGAGCCTCAGTATGGAAACAGATTAATTGTCTAAACGTGTATCAACGTTTTGAATGACGCCCTTGTTTTATTTAAAGTATTACACATCTAATCAGGTTAAGATTTTTTTTTAATAAATTTTCTCCAGCTTCCTCCATCTGTATAGATTTTTTTTTTTAATACATCCTGCATGAAACTTTTTTTCTCCCTGAAGGACTAAGCTGCAGTTTGGTCCATTTAACTGATGTGGAATATATAACTGTACTTTTGTCGCTATAAAAAAAAATAGAACAAGGAGAATAAATAACTGTGAGAGTTTTTGACCGGAAAGAAATATTTACACACTGTTTCTAATGTTTTTATTAATGAGCACCATCTTCATTTTACTGTAAAAAAAAAAAAAAGCCTGAAAGATGATGTGCTTGCACTATTCATCAGTTTATTTTGAGCCTTTGAGTTTGTTTTTGAGGTTTTGTGATAATTTAATGCGCCGCACTATTCAGCTTTGGGCTCATTTAGGGCATTTAGGGCAGAGGCTCATAATTGCAGGTTTGCTTTCACATAGAAGAGTTCCTTCCAATGTGTGGATGATTGAACTATTTCCTGTCACTTGTGCATGCAGGTTTGTAGACCATGTACATATTAATTTCGTGTCATTGCATAACCTAAAAGCACTTATTTATAATAAATTATTTTTACTTATATTCATCCTGATATGCTGGAGTGTTTTTATTATTTAGCTTTCTACTGTTCCTGAGAGATCCGAGCAGGTAATTACAGAACCGTTCTGCCTGTGCTAATACACATTAGCAGTTTAGCAATGGATCTTGGCTACATATGCTAATGAAGGTGGTTTAAACCACAGCACATGCAGCTGTGTTAAGATTGTTTTTAAAACATTGGCTGTACATGTCATATTTGTCTCATTTAATTACACCAATTTAATTAACATCCAGTGTACACTCGCTCAGCAACACGTTCTCCAACAGCTAATCACCATTAACCAACGCACAGCATCTGGAACACATCTGTTGCCTTGCATGTGTTATTTGTCTGACATATTTACATGATAAAATAATAAAAGAAGCAATCGGTGCATTTATGTACAGTTTTCTTTTTTTCAGTAATATTCATATTAGATATTAAATATCTGACTGTATCATAACATGGAAAAACATTGTGCAGAAGTTCACTAGACTAGTTTTCAAATCACACATCAGAAAACATAGAAAGTAACAGACTCGATCAGATAAGCATATTTTGCTAATACATTTATCCAAAGTGACTTACAATACAGCTGAGACAGAATGCTACCAAGAAGTTGGGTTAAGAGTCTTGCTCAAGGACCCAACCATGGCTGTTTGGCAGTGCTGGGGATTAAACTCAAAACCTTCTGATCAGTAGCCCAAAGTCTCAACCAGTGAGCCACCATTGCTCCCAGCTATACAGTAAGGAAGCAGGTGAGAAGCAGGTAAGACATCCTCTTTAAAAAAAGAGGTAAAAATACCTCTTTTCTGTTCACCAAACCACAGCGACCAGGTTGAAATATGACAGTCAGAAGTGGTGCTCTGACTGAGGAACCATTTGTTGGAAATAATTATAATAAAAATATTACTATAAACATATACTGTAATTCTAATATTATTATTATTATTATTATTATTATTATTATTATTATTATAACCTATAACAACTCTGTGGGTAACTACATTTTATTCTAAACACATGCCTAGTTACAGTGTTCCATTAATAGTATTTCTGTTTAAAAAAAATCACTCAAAAGATGTCAGTAATATTGTGCATAACATCATTTTCACTCCTCCTCATACTGTATAGCCATGTGAACCTTTCCATTATGTTATGCTAGTCCACAATTCAGCCTACAGTCATAATTTGGAGACAAAGTTGACGTTTATCTTTTTTGGTCATACATGGTCCTAGCCTTAACTAATTTCTTACTTATTGTGCCTTTCAGAACACACCATACCTAGGGAAGAGCAGCAGGAAATCATCATTCCAGTGATTGTCATTAGTCTGGGATTAATTTTGTGTTCCTGAAAGATTTGCAGACCTCCATACCCTGGTCCATTAAAATGCAAAAAATGTTTCATTAATGTTATTATAACTAGCGATGCTGAAACTCATGTCATTAATGTTACCATAAAAATTCTAAAATAGCATTATTGTTACAGCTAGCAATGCATTAACGTCATTACCTTTACCATTGAAACAGTGCTATCACTATTTTAAAAAAAATTGGTGAAGTGACTTAAGACTACAGTCCCCAACATTTTCTTTTATGTTTTTATGATAGCTTTGTTCATCATAATTCAGTGTTATTCATCCCAGTGTGAGTTGCTGTCTCTGGAATTGTTAAACTTTCATAGCGTTTAAACTCCAGGACATTTTCAGACACAAATTCATCAACAAGTCAAATCATTTGCTATTTAAACTATTTAAGATGTTTCACAAAGCTAACATTCATTGTAAAAGAATTATTAGCATTTTAATATAATCCATGTTTGTGTTTAAATCATTTAAATGGCTTTGAGGAAGCAATAAAGTGAGGAAAGGTTTCCCAAACACCAGAGCTAATGTATCACTACTTCTTATATGAAGTTAGCATTAGCATAATAGACATAGCATCATCCATCATCACACATGTAGGCCGGGAAAAAGATATATTACAATGCTGATATATTGTTACATGAAAGTTTAATCCGTGGACAGAAATTTGTCATCATGAGGGCAAGGAAAGTGGAACAAAATAATAGTAATAAATACTGTATGCTAGCACTGATGCTAACAGAATCATTAGTGTTATAGTGGTGCTAATATATTGTACTTAATTTAGGTTTTGCTGTTCATTTTAATTAAAAGCAACTTTGTGAAAGTGACTGAATCCAAACAAGGAGTTAACAATTTACTTTATCTGCTACAGTGTTTGCATTAACAGCTCAGTTAGCTTTATAAAATAAGGTTAATTGTCTCCAGCTAACTGTGGTTTAATGCTAGAAACGTTACTAATAATAAATTTAAAATTGGGTTTTTTTCCAAAAAAAAAAGAAAAAGGATTTTAGTTTTTGGTATAATATTAGGCTAATTATCTCTACTACACAAACTGTTTACCATTACTTGTGGAAAAATTATGACTTCAGCACGTTTCAATAAAAAAAAACTCAAACTGTGTGCAAGCCTCAGAATTAATAAAAGCAGTTAGTATTCACATTTGTAACGCGCTAGCTTGAACCATTAGCATTCCCGTCATGTGCAGCTCACGTTTAACCTCTGTTTGACCTCTTTTATTTAAAATTCCATTTGCACATGTTCAGAGAGCAGCTAAAGACATTTAAAAATAATTAATGCATCACATCCTCTGATATGCAGCTAGCACTGGCATATCGGAAGTAGCGCTATCCATCATAACACACATGAGATGAGGAGCGATCTATCACAGAGCAACGCTAATGGTTTAGCATTCATCCCCGGTGATTAGCAGGACTCAGGAACAAAAGAGCTTCTGAGGGAAGCAGTTTATCAGACAACACAAAAACGCTGGGGCACGTGGGTAATTCACACACACACACACACACACAAACACACACACACACGTAGCAGGGGGATGTAGTAGAGTAGTGTTATTAAGATATTTCCAGCTAGCGTAGCTTTTGCTTACATGCTGTTTTCCATGCTGTCGCTGCAGTCATCGTGATTAAACAAACAGAGCGAGTCATTTATTACAACACCACAATTATTCATGTTTATACTGCAGTACACACAGATTTATAGCTAATACAAATGTCACTGCACCTGTATATGTGGTATGGTGGGAAATTAATGTAAATCCTGGTGCATTTAAAGAGTCTTTCACAAAGCTCATTATGCATACAAGAACTTTATTATTATTATTATTATTATTATTATTATTATTTTATATACAAATTGATAATGATGCGTTCATGTTTGAGTTGCATTTTTTTTTCTGAAATGCATTTTAAAATAGTGAAGTGGTAGCACAGTGGTTAAGGTATTGGACTGCTGGTTAAAGGGTTATGAGTTCAAATCCCTGTACCACCACGCTAATACTATAAGGCCCTTGAGCAAGGCTGTTAACCCTCAACTACTTAGTGTATAAATGTAAGCTGCTCTGGATAAGGGTGTCTGCTAAATGCTGTATAAAAAAAATATGTACCAAACTACCAGGTCTGAAAGAAAATATGTGTTTATAAGTTCTGCTATGGGCAGGGCTGCATTAATGCACGGGCTTACCTCAATTCAATTTTATTTGTATAGCGCTTTTAACACTGGACATTGTCACAAAGCAGCTTTACAGAAATAAATGGATTCACAAAAATATATATATATTGTAAATATGTGAATTTATCCCTAATGAGCAAGCCAGAGGTGACGATGGCAAGGAAAAACTCCTTGAGAGGAACCAGGCTCAAAAGGGAACCCATCCTCATCTGGGCGCAACGGATAGTGCAATTATAAATAAATCCCTTCTATTATTGTGTACTATATGGACAAATAGTGCAATTGTGCAACCAATAAATTCATCACAGTTTTTGCAAGAAGTCCGGTTGGTTAAAATCTATCCACTGTCCACTGATGGAGTCCTGAGTATGAAGGTGTTCGTGGCAACTGCAGCCCCAAAGCCACTACAGCAATCACAGTCCCAAGCCATTACAGTACAGCTCCCAATATGTGATCCCCAAGCCATCTCCACAGCCCCCAGGTGGGACTATCCCCAGCAATCCAACTGGTTCTTCAGACCGTCCATATGGGGCCACCCCCAGCAGCAGCGAGCGAACTCAACCGATGAGAACTCCAACCAGAAGTAGGGCATCAGGATGGGTCAAGCAGCGAGGAGGAGCAGAAGGGGTCAGGATCACTGGCATCTCAGAAGTAGCTCGATAGCATATGACCTACCAGTAATTTGCATTCTTAATAAGCAAACTGCCGCCATCGAGTCAAATGGATGAGTTGATGAGATGTCTCGAAAATACAAAATCTCAAAAGAGAAAAATAGCAAAAAGTAAAGTTGAACGTCAGTCAAACTTGTTAACAAAAATTTCCATATTTTAACACAGGTATAGGAGAAGATGAAGACGAAGATCATGGCGAAGGGGAAACGCGATCACCACCAATTACTGGTAGGTCATATGCTAGCAGTAGCTAGATGCAGTAGTCAACTATAATTAGTCAACTAATTAACTCGTTTTTCATCTTAAAATAGTTGAGTTTGCAGTAGTTAGCCACTACACACTGGAGCTGTGGATATAATCATTTTTTATGATCCATCGCAATGCTGATGTGAACGATTCTGCATAAATGTAATTAAATAGGCATATCATATGTATTAACAAATTGCTGTATTGTAAATAAAGTACTCTTGTTATAGGCTATATTAGATTTTGCTCTATTTCGTCAACATAAATAGTTTCAAACAAAGTCCCCAAAGATTTAGGGAGCACACTGCCAGAGCTGAGCTGCTGACTCATAAGGGATTTTTCATCCCGAAAAAGCCGAAGGAAACCTTTGTAAAGTACTCCCTATGATCTGATTAATTTATAGCATTAAAAGAAACATGTTCAGACAGTAACATTTTGGTATATTGTTTATATGAAATTCTAAACGAAAGAGTGAAATTTTATATATGAAAGTTTAGATCCTTTATTGCATTTATTTCTGAAAAACAAAAGGCCAATTCGTTTGCAAGATGGAGTTGATGTAGACAGTAGTTTGAAATAGCCTGTGCAAAATATGTAGGACTATGTGCATAGTTCATGCAATGATATTTGTGTTTATTGTACTTGAATCTTGATGACTTACTGGTTTCGATATTTTTTATGGCATTTATTCCAGCAAAATAAAAGGCTGATAACTTGCACTTTGTGATTATTAAGATTGTGCGAATGTAGGCTGTAATTCTGGTGGCCCCACAAGAGGTAAAGCCCAGGGGCCCCTTACAGTGTTAATGCGGCCATGGCTATGGGTGTGTATGATTGGTTATGCCTGTGTTTTCACACACACACTCAGAGAGAACTCTCACAATATGCTTAATTCAAGGTAAAGCGCCATTGATGAAGCACTGCATCTTGTTCTTCTCAAATATTCTCCTTTTTCAGGTATTAATGCATAAAACACATCTTACGCTATTCCGATTGAGTGATTTGTCACAATATTGACAGTTAGTTTTATGTTTTATGCTTTGTGCTAAGGGGTGTTTTATGAGTTCATTGCATTGGAGCACATGGTTAGCATAGATGTCCCGATATTAGCGTGCTATGCCGAGATATGTGCCAAACGGTAAAGATGGATGTTTATTTTCATTAATTCAGAGTTCTTAGTGTATATTTCAGTGTTATATGTAGTCTTTAACCTGCAAATTGGTTGAGTTTAACCCAGCTTATGTTTGTTAACCCGAGTTAAATGTGATGCGTAATATACAATCTAGTATTTGGCTCTATTGAACTTGAGTGTTCAGATACAGTGGACTGAGTCTATTACTGGGTAATGTGAATGTTTTCATTGTCAATACTGCTATATTTCTCGAAATTATATTATTGAAAGTATAGTTTAACTAGGAAAAATGTTTTCATTGCTTCTGTCTTCCAAATGACATGTTTATGCATCATACTTGATGGAAAATCTTTCAATTTCAAAGTGCATCCACATGTTAAATTTCTATGACACTATATTGAGTGAGTTCCATGTTATTAGCACAAGATATTGTGAACTGTATACATTACCGAAATGATTCAAGGTAAAGGGAAATTGACGAAGCACTGCATCCGAGTTGTTCTTCTCAAATAGTCCAAATTACCAAATATCATGAGAACTATGCCTCTTGTTTGATTTTTCCATTTCTCTGTTTTCCTCTCTGGTAGCATCTGGTATAAAACAAGATTGTGTTAAGTAAGGAGTAGAACATGATAGGACATAGTGTTTTATTCCTCTTATACCACAGCAATTTGCAAACGATTACAATTACAAGTTCAAATTGTTATCGCTTATATAATAGTAGCTATAAACAGTCGTTCCCTCAGCAGGCTTTCTTTTTTTCCTGTGTCTCATGTTAGCAAGAAACTGCAAAGCGTAAACTCCTCTGTCTTGAAAACCCATATCCCAAGTCAGAAAACAAGTTACATCTTGACCTCTGGTTGTTACAAAGCGCTGACACTAGAGACATTCTGGTTCTCGCTTGCCAGAGTCGTGATTCACGTGAGACACCTCCTGGTGCATGCGCAAATAACATCTGTCTCTAATCATTCTGCTCTAGAGTCAAGTTGAAGCAGCTGTACATCGTTCACTCTAAATTATTTTGTCTATAAAGGAGAAAATGGAAACAATAACCTCACAGTACAGTGCAAACTACGCGTTCCAAGTGTGAAGACGCGCTCTTTATCGAAGGACTCGACATCTAATTTAAAGAAGCATTTAAGCACGGAAATCATGTTAGCTAGGTTAGCTAAAATTATTTAGCGTTAGTTTGGGCTTTGAAATTCACTGGTTTGCATGATCACAGTTGTGGGTAAGGTTGCCAGCTGTGCTGAATTAGCTGGGAACGTCATGTATTTTGGTAGAAATGAACACGACTACATCCCTCCCCAACCCTCCTAATAAGTAATTGCAAGAAAAAAGATACAATTATGAAATATTAACTCGTATATAATAATTCACTTTGTGTGATATTAAGTCATAAATGTGTTACGGTTACATGAGAATAACTCACAATTAGATAAAAAATGAGTAACATTAATTAGCAATTGTAAGATAAGATAAAAATACATGTCACATTTGAGAGATAAAAAAATGCTTGAAAAATGTTGGAATAAATTCGTGACATTCCAATCCATCATACTTTCTCCTTAAAATACAGATTTTATTCTATGCATCTTAAAATGTTTTACTACACTGTTGTTTTGACACTGTGTGTGTATTTTGCGTCTGTATTTGTGAATTTGTGCCAGTGTTTCAGCACTATAATTACAGCTTTGGGGTGGAAAGAGTGTATATTCATGTGTGAGTATGTGTGTGTGTGTGTGTGTGTGTGTGAGAGAGAGAGAGAGAGAGAGAGAGAGAGAGAAAACTGTGAGTTATGATGGGTTGAGATCATTGAAAATTCAATTCAATTTTATTTGTATTGCGCTTTTAACAATGGAAAATCTCACAAAGCAGCTTTGCAGAAATATATAAATTCTGGATATAAATTTTAAACTTAGAAATTTATCCCTAATGAGCAAGCCAGAGGCAACAGTGGCAAGGAAAAACTCCCTGTGACAACATGAGGAAGAAACCTTGAAAGGAAGCAGACTCAAAAGGGAAGCCATCCTCATCTGGGTGACGCTAGATACTGCAATTATAAATAATTTCTCATTCTTTAACTGTATACTTATATAGTCATAAGTGCAATTTTGTAAACAGGAACTTAAAAGCTTATGAGCAACTTATTTCTGAATTCGTTATAGTTTTAACTTAAAGTCTATTGCATCAAACTGAAGTGATTAACTGTTCAATGATGGAGATTTGGGTGTAACTTGTTCTTAGTAATTGCAGTCCTAAGGCTATCCAAGGATAATCCTCATTATGTCTGTCTGTCTGTATGCCCCTACATGTCTGTTTGCCTGTTTATATGCCCCTATCTGTCTGTTTATCTCTCTATCTGCCTGTCTCTACCTGGTCTGTTTGTTTGTATCTGTCTGTCTGTATTCCTGTCTATATACCCGTCTACCTTTCTATATGTCCCTGTCTGTCTGTGTGTCTCTGTCTGTCTCTCTGCTTGTGCCCCGAATATATGCCCTGAATGTCTGTCTATCTATATTCCCCAACTGCCTGTCTGTCTGTCTGTCTGCCCGTCTATATGTAACATCTGTCTGTCTGTCTCTGTCTGCCTTCTATGGCCCTACCTGTCTGTCTGCCCGTCTATATGTACCATCTGTCTGTCTGTCTCTGTCTGTCTGCCCATCTATATGTACCATCTGTCTGTCTGTCTCTGTCTACCTTCTATGGCCCTACCTGTCTGTCTGCCCGTCTATATGTACCATCTGTCTGTCTGTCTCTGTCTATCTGCCTTCTATGGCCCTACCTGTCTGTCTGCCGTCTATATGTACCATCTGTCTGTCTGTCTCTATCTGTCTGCCTTCTATGGCCCTACCTGTCTGTCTGCCCTATCTGTTTCTGTCTGTCTATATGTCTGTCTGTCAGTCAGTGTCTGTCTGTCTGTCTGTCTGTCTATATTCCCCATCTATCTGCCTGTCTCTCTGTCTTACCTGATCTTACTTCACTCACTGTGCTTGACCTAAACGACCTTCAGTTAATAGAGCATCAGGTGATTCAATTTTTATGATTCAGCTCATCATTACGTTAAAGACAAATGATTCAGTTCGTCGTGATTCAGTTTATCATTGGTCCACACCTGATTGATGTCCTCACTGAGTTTAACACGTACGCGATTCAGTCTTTTGAGATTCACTCCATCATGGATTTTAACACATATTACTCACTTCATCATTGATCATGATGCAAACGATTCAGTTAACAGAGTTCATCACATTGATCAGTTAATTAAGATATAATTAATCATTGATCTTAACACAAGCGAGTCAGAAAATTAATTGTAATTCATTTTGTAATTGTTTCTTAAGACACCTGATTCAGTTAATTAACACATCTGTTCATTTAATAAAGATTCAGTTCATGTTCGACCTTAATGCAGATGACTCAGCTCATTGAAGTTCACTTTCTTCTTCATCTGAATATGAACGATTCCAATGATTGTTGATTTTAAGCAGTGAGTAATGCAGTGTGTGTGATGGAATTCCCTCGTTCCCATGTTCAGAGCACTTTAACAAAAGTGAAGGTCCTAACAAAAGGGAGTGGTTTTGGACTGATGGTATATCCTAAACCAGGCAGTGCCTGTAGTCTGTAATACAAGGCCTTATTTTTATCTCCCTGGTGTTATCTGTGTTGCAGTGCCTCTCCAGTCTTTGCCTGTACAGCTCTTTGGCATCTTTTACTTTTACTTTTATACTCTTGCAAACCTTGTTTTTTTGCACTTTTTTGAATCTCCAGATCTAAATGCCACAGAGCAAGCGTGTAAGCTGGACCAGACCTGGGTATTGCCCCAAGGTTTCTGGTTGGGATAATTGTAAATTGCCTTTCTTGGGTACAGTGTTTTCTGTGCAAGTGCTGATGTAAGCTGTCACAGCAGAAGCGTACTCATCATTGTTAACCGTTAGCTGTCTTGTGTGGCTGCTGTCCTAAAGACTTATCACTCAGTGCGTGCAAAGCAGCCGCTCAGCACAAGTTC
This sequence comes from Pangasianodon hypophthalmus, assembly GCF_027358585.1. Lineage (NCBI taxonomy): Eukaryota > Metazoa > Chordata > Actinopteri > Siluriformes > Pangasiidae > Pangasianodon > Pangasianodon hypophthalmus. Next base: position 4,273,784 of record NC_069735.1, read on the forward strand.
CTCAGATTAAATTCGGATCACTAACCCAAGGAGTACACTGTTTCAGTATCTGTCTGGATACTCCTTCTGGCCACTCGTTCTCTCTGAGGTCAAGGTTGCTATGCTAGCACTGGACATCCAGGTGGTCATACAGTCCAGGTCTGGAAAGCTAAAAATTAGCTCGTGTCAGGTCTTTCCAATCTTTATTAGTGTTCTTCTCTCATTGTTTTTAATGCAAAAGAGTTCTGTATACTAAAAATAAAAAATAATGGCTAAAATATATAAAAGAGACACCATTATTGGTGTGTTCTAACCTGAAGAGTGATTTCGGAGTTATTTCTTCCTTTATATCTCTCAGTGTAGCTTTTGTAGCACATGACACGTTTGGTTTCAGGGGAGAAAACAGGCTGAGCTGATGAAGCTAAAGCACTGCGCTAAAGGTCAGCTACATCCATCAGAAGGAGGGTGTGTGTGTGTGTGTGTGTTCGTGAAGAAGACATCAGGACTCCCAGCGCTTAAACACATCCTCACAGCCAAAACCAGCTCTGTCTGAATCCTTCTTTCTGTTTTTTTTTTGTTGTTTTTTGTGTGTGTGTGTGTGTGTGTGTGTATGTGTGTGTGTGTTTCTGCAGTGTTCTGTGGCCTTGAGTGCAAGATGCTGCTGCTTTTACCAGGTGATGAATAGCAGGACACAATGATGCACAGCAGCTTTATGGTCTCACAGCACGAAACACTGTCAGCGCAAAATATAATGGCAACACAAAGCCGAGTGGAGTTTTAGGTTTAGCCAAAGATAAAACGGATATTTTATATTAAAAATTCTCATATCTCACTTAATAAATACTGAAGTATGGAATCAAAGAACAAACTTTTGTTAAAATCGATTCTAAACCGAATCATTTGTGTTAAAGGCAATTTGATGAACTGAATCTCTCTCTAATGAGAATCATTTGTGTTGAATCATTACTGATTTGGTTCATCATTCATTTAACACAAATCATTTGTTTTTAGATCACTGAGATGAACCAAATAATTTCTCTTAGAATTAATGATATACTGAATCATTTCTGTTGAAAGAAATGAAAAATGAATCATTTGTGTTAAGATAAATGATAAACTGAATCAGTTACATTAAAACTAACCAGATACTGAAACATTTGTTTTCTGTTATGAGTTATTCATGTCATCATTTGTGTTAAAATCAATGATGATGTGAATAATTCGTGATAGAATCAATGAAGTGAACACCGTTTTGATATACAGTCATGGGAAAAAGAAAGTACACCCTCCTTTAATTCTATGTTTTTAATTATCAGGGGCTAACTAACAATTGTGAGGTCCTCACTAACTTCTATAAAAACAAATAACCTCAGGTGAGAACAAAATACACAACAGATTTTAATATGTAGTTATTTTTCCAAAAAGTAAACCAACATTCAGAAAGCAGGTGGGAAAAAATAAGTGGCATTTTTAATGGAAAAGTGGTTACTTTTAGACAGCAACTTCAGTGACACTGGTGGCTGGAACTGCAATCTGATTGGTTACAGTGTCATTTTGGGTGTATATATATATATATATATATATATATATATATATAGTGTGTGTGTGTGTGTGTGTGTGTGTGTTAATTTCCTAAATGCAGCTTTTTTGCGACCAATTTCACACATTTGAAAATCCACAGTGATTAATAACTGCTTTAAGGTAAATTTGCACTTTAAATAATAAGGATCAGTATCAAAGGTTTGATTGTCCTTGATAATCTCTTTATACTAATCACTCTTCAGAATCTCTATTTCATCTTGTTCTTAAATGCGGGAGTCCTTAATTATTTCCATAAGTGTGTTAACCTTCATTCGACATTTTAATCCGAGACTAATCTCACTCCGATAATAAGGATCACAGGTTAGATAAATGATATTGTTTTAGCTTAGCTTCGAAACGGAGCACTTTTAAATAAAAGGAGCGGAGTCGAATCATTCTGAGAACATTACGGTCAGTATAACACAATATAACACACTGCAGATTGAACATCATAAAACTTAGTCATTGACTGACTTGTTAAGAATTCAACACTGTGTTTACATATAACAGAGAAAATGACATTCAGAATGAGTTTATCAATTCTTATCATTGATGCTGCTGTTCATTCAGCTCTCATTGAATCAGTTCAGCTGAAATCACACACACACACACAAACATACAGGAAATATTGAAATATAAACTTAAAAATGAAAGTTTAAACTGATATTGCACCTCACGGCGGAGTCAATCGATACAACTTTATAGCTTTCAGAGTGGTAAGTAAAATAGCAGAAAATATTATAAAAACACATGAGACACACATATACTGCGTTTATTACCTATAAGGAAATAGTTAGCCTTAGAATTTTGCCTTTCACCTCCGGTTTATTTGAAATATAATCAGCTTAAATGTCCTCAGGGGGCATGGTGGTGCAGCGGGCAGTTCCACAGCTCCACGGCTCCAGGGTTCCCAGTTCAATCCTGAGCTGGATTTACTGTCCGTGTACCTTACATGTTCTCTCTGTGTCCATGTGGGTTCTCCAGTTTCCTCCCACCTGCAAAAACATGACGATTGGTGACACTAAATTACCCCTAGGTATGAATGTGTGTGTGTGATGGACTGGCTTCTCAGCCATGATGTATTCCTGCCTCAAACCCAGTGTTCCCAGGATAGACTCAGATGCGCCACCACCACCCTGACCATGATACCATGATAAAGTGAATGAATGAATATATATATATATATATATATATAAAATTTTCCATATGCTAAAATTCATGACGCATATAACAAACCTTTGTGCAAATTGTTTGAACACGACGTGTTACAGATGATTTTATCAGAAAACAGCCACTTCTCTTCACACACACACACACTGAAAAATTAAGCTGGCTAGCGACAGCGGCTAATGAAGATGGAATGAGAGCTTTAAACTCACTCACTCATTAAAGTTAAACTCCAGTGTGTTTCACTCTAATCTGTGTGTGTGTGTGTGTGTGTGATCACCACAGACAGTAATTTAGACAGGAACAGAAAACCTGTTTACTCCAAACTCACTGATTAAGTCTAAGGGCAGCTGTTCAACTCTGTCAGTAAATGTTTCTTTTAAAGAAAACACTTTTTTTCCTGTCAAATGCTTGCGTTAAAGTTGTTTGTATATAAATGAAGCTGTACATGTGTAGAATTGCTCCTTTCAGGGCTGGATGTACTTGTTTGGAGGGACATTTGTCAGAGGTGTGTAGCTCCTATGGCATATGGACACCACAAAACCTTGAAGAAAGTGTAAAGTAACTGGAACTACATTTTACTGTATTGCTCCAGTGTTGGAAAGTTGATAAGACGATAAGACTTCCTCACACGTCACATGTCTGTCTGAACCCTGCCACTGTTCTTGTGGAATGGTTATAGCTTTTCACTTGTGTTTATAGCCATGCCATTTAACAGTTCAACACTTACCCTAGAGTTTTGTTCTTACTTTATTACTGACCTTATTTATTTATATTGCTAGACAAATACAGACTGCAAACCCTGACGAGGAATAATGCGTAGTCTAGCCGAGGGTTGGATGGGGGTGGGTAAAAACGCAGACAACGAACTCCTTTAACAAATCATGTTTGTCTAAGGTAGAAACTGGAGTGCATGGACTGTATATATGGGATTTTATGGAAACCCTGCTCCACTGAGGACAACTGTCCATTGCTCTGCTTCACTGAGGATGTTGCTCCACCTCCCTGCTCTGCTAAAGGCATCGCTCTGCTTCCCTACTGAGAGGGAAAGAGGACATCGCTCCTCCCACTTGCATAGCTGTGTACATCACTCCTCTGTCTTCCCCTAATTTGCACCCCTATTCAAGTTCTCTGTTTTCTGTTTCTTTGCTAAGCTTCTGTTCTGTTGGACCTGTATTGCCCGTAGTATGTATGTGTTTCTTGCCTTGTGTCCATAGCTCTTTTTGTAAGTTTGGTGGAAGGGGGCAGGGCTTCCAGGGGGTCAGTTCAAAACACCTTCACAACTCTCAGCTGAGGGTTTTTATCCATTGTTGTCCATTACCATAATCATTAGTTAGGTTGCATTTGTCATTTTCTGCCCATCTCTATCTGAAAGATAACAATTAATAAATAAATACAGTGTATTTCTGCTAGATGACTGCTGCACCACAGCTTCACAGTTATGCAGGTTTTATGTCAGACATCACAGATCAGGGTGAATTAATATTGTGTGGAGGTTTTTTGTTTCAGTGTAAACAACACATCACTCAGGTTAGCAAAGAGGCACATTCAGCTGCAGGCCTATAATAAAGAGACAAATTTTAAACACCTGATTGTGCTGAGTGACAGTTGGATCAACAAGGGTGGAGCTTAAGCTAAGGTTGATCAATCACATGGCAACACCATTAGCTTTTTCCAGTTTGATGCAGTGCTTGGCATTAAACATTGGTGCTACTTAACCCTCCTAACCACCAGGGGGTGCTGTACAACACCTTAATATCTACCTGTGCACAAGTATGCCCAGATTTTCCAACAAGGTCAGGTAGTAGCTATGTATTGATATCTAATATATACGCTCTTAGCAAAAACTGTCTACATCTACAGAGGTCATTATAAAACAATCAATTAGAGCTTTAATTCACCATATCAGAATTCCAGTGGGTCAAACTTTTACCAAAATGCCAAAACAGGATGACACACCAAAACACTGTGGCTGCCATCTTGGGCCACCATCAACCAAGCTGATGGTCTCTTTAAATAATTTTACAGAATCATCCAGACTGTTTAATGACTTTTAGAAGCTTCTGTTTGGTCATAAATAGGAGTTAATTGTGAGTGTATCTGTGGCTGTAAAAGAGCCTACCTTTAGAGACAGTGCTTTTTTTGCCCTTGGGAAAATCCAAGCAACTCAGCCAAGAATTTAAAAAAAAGAATTAAAAAAAATTCTGAAAGCCTGGTTCATTGTTAAGCAATTTCCAAACAATTCAATTCAATTTTATTTGTATAGCACTTTAACAATGGACATTGTCACAAATCACCTTTATAGAAATAGCAAAAAATTAATAATTTAAAGATTAATTTAGATTAATTTAAAGATTAACTTCCAGATATTAATTTTTAATTTATAAATTTATCCAGCTAATTAAAATTAAACAACTACGAGCATCTGCACAAACAACTGTATGCAACTATAAAATCTTGGGACCCTACAGACTCTGCATTATTCAGATAAGGGGCACAAATTAACTTCCAAGTATGAGCATTGGTCCAAAAGGTTAAACTGACCTGAAGATAACAATAAAGCAACTGGTGAAGGAGTCGAAAGCATCAGGTACCAAATGTATACATCCAGCATTAAGAAAGTCCTACATTGCCATGGCTTGAAAGACTGTCATGCAAGGAAGAATCTCTTACTCCAAGACCAGCCTTTTGGAGGAGCGTTTTTTGGTCAGATGAAACAAAAAAACAGCTTGGTGATAATGATCAGCACTATGCATTTAGCAAAAAGGGTGAGGCTTTTAATCCAAAAACACACCATCCCAACTGCGAAGGGGGGGCATCATCACATTGTGGGGCTATTTTGCTAGAAAAGGGACTGACGCATTTCAGAAAATAGATGGCATCATGAGAAAGGAGAAGTATCTAGAAATACTGAAGCAACACCTCAAAACATAAACCAGAAATATCCTAAGCATACCTCCAAAGTCAGCTTAAAGACAACAAAGTAAAATACTGGAGTGGCTGTCACAAAGCCCTGACCTAAATCTAATAGAAAATTTGTGGACTGAACAGAAAAGGCATGTCTGAGCAAGGAGGCCCACAAACCTGACTGTTACACCAGTTCTGTCAGGAGCAAAAACTCCAGCAAAGTATTGGAAGAAGCTTGTGGAAGGCTACCCTTTGATTGAAGTTCAAGCAGTTAAAAAAAAAAAAAGCTATAGTAAATAAAAGCGGAAATAAATCTGCCTCATAACTATTATTTTGAAATCCTCTCTTATGGAAATCAAGTAGATATCCTAATTGACTTAAGGAAGTGTATCACATGGTTACATGAAATCTGTGGAGTTGTGAAAAATTGAGTTTATTTTGTCTTTAGCCTAGGTGTATGTAAACTGTTATTTAACAGTACTTATGAAGCTATTTAATTATAATTTAGACAAATTAGAGTTAGTATCTTAGATGGGTCCTTGGAGGATTAGTGGTTAGGCATCTGCATTCTCACCACTGTGGCCTGGGTTCGATTCCTGGCCAGGGAACCAACCCCAGCCACTGGGGTCGCATAAGAGAGTGCACTCCCAGTCCCTGTCCCAAGTCCAGATATAACTGGGGACAGTCGCATCAGAAAGGGCACTCAACAATAAAAACTGTGCCAAATATGAGGACCGATAATCTGCTACGGCAACCCACAGTGGGAGCGGCTGAAAGAAGAAGAACAACAACAACAGAGTTAGTATCTTAGCTAGCAGCTAGTATACCAAACATTTAATATATATTTTGCTTCAATTCCATAACTAATTTTTAGGGACTGTTATAACATTATAACGGTAACAATAATGTTAACATCAGCTAATGCTATTGCTATTTTGTTAGCTACTCATTATACAAATTGCTAGTCTTTATATATACAAAATATACAAATTGGATTTATCAAAAAAAGTGTGTTGATGTTGAACATCTTGTTTATCAATACTCAATACTCTCAGATATCTTCCCTGTCTTGGGACTTTGTTGAAGTTAGCTTAGCATAAATTCAGCATGCTACACACACTGGAGCTGAGGATTACACTGAAAGGTCAGAGCAAACTGATCGTTACGAGGTTTACATTCAGCAGGGAATAAAAATACAAAAGTTAGTGAGAATAAAGGTCATTTCTGAGTACAGAGCAGCATGTTAAGATACACCTGTTTAGAGACAAGAAGGTGAGTGAGAGGAAACAATGATGATCTATGGTTCTGAATCCTCACTCTGATCAAATGATTAATGTATTTTTACAGGGAATTAGTGGCCTGATATAGAGGACACGTAAAGTTGTACATTTGACATAAAACAATCTAAGCCTAAATAGAAACAGTTATAAAATGAGAATTTAAAAAAAAAACAAAAAACATTGCATGAAACCGAGATCCAGTTGACAGCCATGAAAATTTAACTGAATAAAACCATGGAGTGTGTTAAATAAGAGGACATGAGAGCAGTGTGTTATATTATAGAAAATATATAAGACTGCATATAGTACACTATCAATCACACACACACCTACACACACACACACACACATACACCTTGATCAGAGACTAAAGACATTCAGAGAACTCCATTATCTTCCCTTTTTAGGTTTGATTTAGCTTGACCTTGTCCTTGACTCTCTGGTGGATGTGGGAAATTGATTTCAAAACCATGTGGGTTCCATACACACACACACAAACTTCATTAAGCTCTGCTTGAATCCTCCTTATGACTCAACAGTTTCTTCATAACTGCCAGGACAAAGATTTTACACAGCACATAATTACATTAGCATTTAACCTGTCCTTCTCCATATACACACACACTCAAGCACACACACAGACAGGCATTAAAATAGACAGACAGATGTAGGATGTGAGACTGATACATATTAATTAGAGGCACAGATAGAAAGACGTATTGCCAGAGGGACAGGTGTACAGACAGATAGAAGACAGTACACATATTGACAGATGTACAGATGGACAGAGACATATAGACAGACAGGTGTATAGACAGGCAGACATATCGTAACGATGGGCCATCCTGCCCCATCATATGTAGAAGATCACGTGGTGAGTGGCAAGGAAACATAGGTGGTGGAGGATAATTGCCACAGCTGCTCCCTCTCTCCTGAACATGCTAGGAAGCATAAATGATAACAGTCCCAGAGAGAGGTGAGTAGAATTTGGACTGCCACTAATCCTGTTTTCTCTCCCTCTGTGCACCAGAGATTCCAGCAATGATGAGCTGCCTTATTGAGCCATGGCCCTCAATGATTATCAGGGCTGCTGCTTTGCCACATTACCATTGCCACATTACACAACCCACGAGACACCACAATGCCCAGCCCCCATTCATGACACCACCGACTAGGCCTCTAGCCAAACTTGCATTCTCTGCTGGAACACTCTCCTTCCTTTTTCCTGCCTCACCTCCTCACATGCTAACACCCCTCTCTTTCTCTGGATATTTTATTAAACACAACCTCTTTTTCACCAATTTCTTGTGTCTCAGTGTGTTCGTGTTTTGCCCCGAAGCTAGAGTGGTAGAGAATGCAGGTATGAACACAGACCCAGAGCGCTTTCACTGAAAACACACACACAGCCCAACCCTCCTCATGGATGTCCTGCTTAACATCTCCTGGAGACAAGCCTCCTCTAACAGTGGGTCACTCAGGAGCTGGGCTTGCTGCCTACGGGCAACCACCAATAAACTCCTGACACTCTGCCTTTCAGGCATTGCTGTGTCCATCCCCTCCATGACCCTTGTCTCGATGCTCATCACCTGCTATCCAAGCTCACTAACAAAGATGATGTGGAGGTTTTTCTACACCCATTTCAAAGCATCACAGTTCGTGAGGGTGGTCTCAAGAGGAGTGGACCCAGGTGTTGACCCCTTTCTTTTTGGGAGAGGCTCAGTCGGCATATTATGTTTTACCGCTGACTGAAGCCATGGATTATGACAAGTGGAAGGCTTATATTCTAGCCCGGTGCACGCTATTTCCACTTAATACCTCCAGCAAATTCTACAAAAGTTGCAGGCACTCCCAGACAGAAGATGGGGACTCTGATGCATATGATGCTCTGATGCTCCAACATATCCCGGAGACAAGCTTCTGCCAACAGAAGGTCACACAGGAGCTGGCCCGTGGCCTACAGACTGCCAGTAATGAACTCCTGAGACTCTGTGGTTCCAGCATGGAGGTGTCCACCATCTGCTATCTAAGCTCACCAATTAAGATGACATGGAGGCTTATCTACACATGTTTGATAGCATCGCAAAGGTGTTGACCCCTTTCTTGTTGGGAGAGGCTCATCTCCCCCAATGCCTCTGGAAAATTGTAAAAATGGTCCTTTAAGACAACAGCCACTTCCTGACAGATGGACTCCCTCGTGAGTACCATCAAACATTGGTTGCAGCCAGAACGACTAACAGCCAACAAAAAAGTGGCCAAAAGAGTGGCCATTGATTTTCCTCAAAGTACTGCTCCTGACAAGGATAAAATGGTGAGCGCCCAGGCTCTGACAACCCTGAGCGAGACAGTGGAGGCCCTGGAACAGGCCCTCATCATGCATGCAATAGCACATAGAGAGAAGAGGGACGATTTCCACCACCACTGGTGAGACACTCCCAAACCTGGGGCCTGGGTCAATCCAAGAGAGGAGAAGAAGAACTAGCAAGGGGATGAGCTTGTGCTCGCAGTACCCGAACCCCCATCATTGAAGTCCTGCAACCCAGTGGCAGCCTACAGATTTAATGACTTCTGGAGGCTCAACCAGGTCTCAGAGTTTAACAGCTACCCCCTCCCTCAGGTAGATTACTTAGTGGAGCATGTGGGCCCTAACACCAAGGCCAAACCCAAGATGGCATTTTCCACCTCCAGTGGGGACTGGCAATACTGGAACAACTATGACTTTCTAAAGTTTCATGGACATTGTCCTGCAACCCGACCAGGCCTTTGCTGCAGATGATGTGGTCATTCAACTGGTCGGACTACCTGTCCCACCTGAGGGAGGTGCTGGAAGAGCCCCAGAAGGCAGGAGTCACAGCCAACCTCCACCAGTTTTGCCAGAGGCTGACCAAGGGCACAGTACCTGGGTTTAGTATCGGGAAAGGTCTGCCAAAACACCAATAGATAAAGATCCAGGCAGTGAAAGAGTACCCACAGTCCACTTGTAAATGTCAGGTATGTGCCCTTTTGGGGCTAGCAGGATATTATTGAAGGCTTGTCCTTAACATCTCCTCTCAAGCCTCCCCCCTTTCAGACCTCACAAAAAAAATACAACCTTTCAAATTATAATGGACAGATGAGGGCAAGGGGGCATTCCAGGCCCTGAAGAAAGCCATGATCAGCTCCCCCATTTTGAGAAGTCCCAACTTTGAGCTGCACCGATGCCTGTGAAACAGGCCTGGGTGCCATACTGTCCAAGGGATTCAATGGAGAGAAACCCCAAGTGTTGCATGAGAGTAGAAAACTGACCCTTGGTAAGCAATGTTATGCTGCAGTGGAACAGGAGGCTCTCGCCATCAAAAGGGCAATAGATGAACTGAAATATTAACTAATCAGCAGGGAAAATGGATATAAAAAGTCTACACGCCCCTTAATGTCAGGTTTTTGTGATGTTAAAAAAATGAAACCAAGATAAAAGATTTTAGAACTTTTCCCACCTTTAATGTGAAACTGCAACATATACAAATAAAGTGAAAAACAATCAGAAACTTTTTTAGGGAAAAAAGGAAAAATGAAAAACTTACAATAACATAGTTGCATAAGTATACACAAGCATATTTTGGTTTTAGTACACCACTCAGTCTTTTTGAGAGTCTATCAGCATGGCACATCTTGACTTGGATGTACTGTATTTTTCCACTCTTTCTTGCAAAAACATTCTAGATCCATCAAACTGTGAGGGCATCTCCTGTGCACAGGTCACCCCACAGATTTTTAGTTGGATTCAGGTCTGGGCTATGGCTAGGTCATTCAAAATCATTGATCTTCTTTTGGTTAAGCCATTCCTTTGTTGATTTGGATGTATGCTTTGGATGTATGCTTTGGGTCAATGTCTGGCTGAAAGGTGAAATTCCTTTTCATCTTCAGCTTCCTAGCAGACACCTGACGGTTTTCCAATAAAATCAACTGGTATTTGTAGCTATTCATGATTCCCTCCACCTTGATAAAAGCCCCAGTTCTTTGGCCATATGGTCATCAAACCATAACACATTTTTTCGCATGGTTTGGGGTGATTTAGTTGAGCTTGGATGTTTTTTTTTTTTTTTGTTTGTTTGTTTTTTTTTGAGAAAGGGCTTGTCTTCCCACCCTACCCCATACCCCAGACATGTGAAGAATATGAAAGTACATGAGAGTTCCATGGTACATCTAATGTTTTGGAAACTCTTTTATACCCCCATCCTGATTGATACCTTTTAACGAGTGAGATACTGTACATGCTTTGTAAGCTCATGAATCGTTTCATGATGATGGACTGTCCTGCCCCATTATAAGTGGCAGATCATGCCTCTCCAAACAAACACATTGGTTGTCATGGACAGCCAAGGTGCACATGGCAGGGGCATAGAGAGCAACAAGTAGACATGGCTGGTGCAGGATAATTGCCACAGTTGCTCCCTCTCTCTCCTGAGCTCATATAGACAGACAGACACACAGACAGAAATGTGTACAGAAGACAGATGTGCAGATGTGACAGGCAGACAGCTGATTTAATAAGATTTAATATAAGAGACTTTAATGTAATTTAATGTAAGAGACTTTATATTCAGTGGATGTAAAGAGACAGACAGACAGATGTACAGACAGACCGACCTACAGCCAGACATATTTACAGACAGATGCACGCACACATATATCTACAGACAGACAGCCAAATGTACAGATAGACAGACATATGTACAGACAGACAGACAGAAACTGGTTTATATTCAGTAGATGTACAGAGACAGACATACACATATTTACAGACAGATGTAAAGATACATATATGTACCGAAAGACAGACGTACAGACAGATGTACACATAGACAGACATACTGTATGTACAGACAGACAGTTGTAGGAGGAGAGACTGGTTCATATTCAGTAGGGGTACAGACAGACATGCAGGCAGATATACTCACAGAGAGATGTGCAGACAGATCCATGTACAGTACAGGCAGCCAGGCAGACAGATGTAGAGACAGTCAGAGAGACAGCTGTAGGAGGTGAGACTGGTACGTATAATATAGAGGCACAGGCAGACAAACAGCTATATGTACAGACAGATGTACAGACACCTGCAGGACAAGAGACTGGTTTATATTCAGTAAATATACAGAGACAGACAGCTGTAGGAGGTGAGGCAGAACAGCTCAGTGACTCAGTGGGGTTCAGAGTGTAGATGAATTTCCTCCTTTACTGTTGTTTCCTTGCTTTACTGTTGCCATAGTAATATCTAACAATATAGAATAGGGGTGGAACATAATACCATTTTCTGTATCCATTATCAAAATATTCATATCTGTTTTCATATTTGGATTTTAACAGGAACTGGGACTGTCTATACTGGACGTATTTTTTTTGCTATCCCCCAGCCCTTTGCCCTGGAAACACCAGAAAACCCTGAAAAATAGGGCTGCTGGGAAAAAAAGAAGACATTTTACATTCATAAATTATAACAACAAAAAGTTATTTGCAGAACATTACTTTAATTCCTCAACCAAACACCTTGTGAAACAAGCTTTCCTTGTGGAAAGCTTTCTATCTTCTATCTAAGATGACTGAGTGAGCAAGATAACTCACAATACAGTGACATCTTTCCCAAATTGCTAAACTGTTATTTAGGCTACAGTTTACAACAATACACAACAATCTAATAATACACTGCTCAAAAAAATTAAAGGAACACTTTTTAATCAGAGTATAGCATCAAGTCAATTAAACTCCTGGGATATTGATCTGGTCAGTTAAGTAGCAGAGGGGGTTGTTAATCAGTTTCAGCTGCTTTGGTGTTAATGAAATTAACAACAGGTGCACTAGATGGGTAACAATGAGACGACCCCCAAAACAGGAATGGTTTTACAGGTGGAGGCCACAGACATTTTTCCCCTACTCATCTTTTCTGACTGTTTTTCACTAGTTTTGCATTTGGCTAGGGTCAATGTCACTACTGGTAGCATGAGGCGATACCTGGACCCTACAGAGGTTGCACAGGCAGTCCAACTCCTCCAGGATGGCACATCAATACATGCCATTGCCAGAAGGTTTGCTGTGTCTCCCAGCACAGTCTCAAGAGCATGGAGGAGATTCCAGGAGACAGGCAGTTACTCTAGGAGAGCTGCACAGGGCCGTAGAAGGTCCTTAACCCATCAGAAGGACCGGTATCTGCTCCTTTGTGCAAGGAGGAACAGGATGAGCACTGCCAGAGCCCTACAAAATGACCTCCAGCAGGCCACTGGTGTGAATGTCTCTGACCAAACAATCAGAAACAGTCTTCATGAGAGTGGCCTGAGGGCCCGACATCCTCTAGTGGGCCCTGTGCTCACTGCCCGGCACCATGGAGAATTGGCAGGTCCGCCACTGGCGCCCTGTGCTTTTCACAGATGAGAGCAGGTTCACCCTGAGCACATGTGACAGACGTGAAAGGGTCTGGAGAAGCTGTGGAGAACGTTATGCTGCCTGTAACATCGTTCAGCATGACCGGTTTGGTGGTGGGTCAGTGATGGTCTGGGGAGGCATATCCATGGAGGGATGCACAGACCTCTACAGGCTGGACAATTGCACCCTGACTGCCATTAGGTATCGGGATGAAATCCTTGGACCCATTGTCAGACACTACGCAGGGGCAGTGGGTCCTGGGTTCCTCCTGGTGCACAACAATGGCCGGCCTCATATGGCAAGAGTATCCAGGCAGTTCCTGGAGGATGAAGGAATTGATACCATTGAATCGCCCCCACGCTCGCCTGACCTAAATCCAATAGAACACCTCTAGGACATTATGTTTTGGTCCATCCGACGCCGCCAGGTTGCACCTCAGACTGTCCAGGAGCTCAGTGATGCCCTGGTCCAGATCTGGGAGAAAATACCCCAGAATTTCATTATAATGACCATATGATTTTCTGAGAAGATTTTCTTTTAATAACATCAAAGAATTATCATTTAAGAATTGCGAAAAACATGCACAATGAACATACAAGTTCTATAATACTAAAATTAAGTAAATGATTACTTTCATGGAGAGCCTAGCAGAGATATGGTATGCATGAGCTATATTATATGGAAGTAGCAGCTCAATATATGAAAGAATATTTCTGCTGTTTGTATAGAAATATGGTAGAAATACAATTTTATTTTGAAGCTCAGTAAGACAATGTTTAGGTCAGATTACAATAGAATAATGCATCTCCAATTCATATAATTATAATGAACCTGGTAACAAATACTTTGCCTATTGTTCAGAGCTACAGTATATTCATTTAGGAAGCTTTATCTTTTCAATCCAAATAATGTATTGGATTGAAAAGATATATATATAGATATATAGATATATATATATATATATATATATATATATATATATATATATATATATATATATATATATATAAAAACAAAACAACTTAAAGGACACAGGTGAGGTGAGTTATCCAGCTAATTAATTACATTTGTTAACCCCCTCGTTAATTGCGGATTAAAACAGCTTTGCGTCCTGCCTGGAGTTACTTTGAAGACTAGCAAATGTTAGCCACATGAATTAACTAGCCAGCTAATAAACAGGTCAGCAGTTAGATTTGGTCAATGGATGAACTGATGGAAAAACCTATCATAACCTATAAATTGTACATGTTCGTCATGTCTGAACTTGACAATCTCTTGTCATCTCTGAACCAGAGACAATGATAATGTAAGAATATGGAAGATTTAATACTTGTGAAACATTGTTATTAGTGTGTTTTTCCCCCCTTAGTTACCCGTTATCTCTCTTGTACTACCCAGCCATTAGCTCAACATTTTTTTAACATTTTAAAGCAGACTAACAGCACATCTCCACTGCCAAAATTCTACTCTCCCCCTCCATTCACAAACTCCTGCTAAAACATGTCCCCACTACTACGGTGTTTTTCTGCATTGATTGTGGTTCTACTACAACGCCAAAGCTGATGGGTGTGATTGCATGTTACTTTGTCTTTTAAAAATAAAAAAACATAAAAGATGAACAGTGAAATGACTCTAATGATCTCACTCTTTGCTAGAACATTGTAATGATGGTGATTTTTCATAGCTTGCAGGTGTTACACAAATCACTATTCTCATTTTGCAGTCTTGTTATTTTCACTCACTACTTTTTAGTAACTGTGAAATGTTTGTGCTTCAGAATCTGTCAGAGGGCAAATGGCACTGAATGAAATACATATATTAATACGCAGTGTCAAGTTTTTTAGATTTTCCCTTTCAGCTCTGCCCAAACTTGATAAATGGCTTTTAAGTTTTGAAGGACGCAAGAGGACAACTCATCTTTACTGTTTTTTTTATTTTTCTTCTGCTTGCAAAGGCTTAGCAAAGCAATAGTAGAAGTAGCTGTAACTGCAGTAATAGAAGGTTGATAACCTTTAAAAATAGATACAATCACAAAATATTCATTAACATAAATAAAGAAATTTAAACTAATATTTCACATTCCATTGAATTCAACATCAACATATTAACTATAGTCAATTAAAGCAGATCAGATAAATGGGTTTCATTTATAACATTATAACTAAACTATAATGTTGACAAACTTAAACCTTTCAAATCATGTAATTGTTCTCAAATTTCAACATAAATCAAACATCAAACTTAGCATCAATCACTGTAACAAATTCCACCAAACAAAATCCACATAATTTAAACACAATAGTGACATTTCACAACTTCAAAGTTGATACTTGACATCAACACAGATGAAAATGTTAACAATGTTCATACCAGTTGTAGCTTCAGGGTTGAATTTAAGCTGAATGGGTGAAAGTCCTTCATTTGTCAATGAAGACCTTCTCCAAACTTTCCACCTCCATGTGCTCTTAGAGGTGCACCATTTTATTGTTCCCCCCTGGAAACACACCCTTACAGGTTCCATCTCTGCAACCACACTGCACTGCCCTCTGCAGGAATTTCTTGACGCAACACACAGCTAATTGTGCTTTTCTTAGCTACTCAGTGACGTAGCTACTCATCTAAGGCCTTCTTCAACTAGCAACTCTCATCAGCACTGATATGGATAGAAGGAGGGTAACAATTATGGTTAACAGGACTGTGGGAGAAAGGGAGGGCCCAAAGCTGATTATTTGTAAAGACAACCTTCAAGAACTATTTGAAATGTACCCTGTTTTTCCAAAATTCCTGGTGTATCAGTGAAATCAGTTCATCATAGGATGTAAGAGTGGGATTTCTCAATTAAGGTAAAGCTACAGTGAAATGACTGACCCCGAGCTTAACAGCTTGGGCTCTTCAAACAAAGAAGACTCACCGAATCCAGGTAGGTGCTTTATACTTAGAAATGTGGTAGATGGTGTTAATTATTTGCTTGAATATATCACACCCTTGTCCTTGTCATTGCTTTTGGTGGCTATCTGCATTTGATGGCATTGACCTTCCTCACAACAATGACCATTATAGGCTGTATCTCTGAGAAATAGTCAAAATCATAAATTATACTAAATTCATATTGAATACCATCAGTGCATCCCACATTATCCCCATAATTGACAATGTTTTTTCACTCTACCTTGCCATAGGCCACATGATGGTGAAGGGGTGCCTTAGGCCATAGAGTTCAGTGGACAGTTGACAGTCTCTGAATTCCTGAGAGAGTGACACGTCTTGGTTGTGTTGTGAGTGTAGAAAGGGGCTCTTAGAGGCATTATAAAGATCCATGTGCAAAGGTTTATTGGCAGATAAGGCAGGATCAAAAACAGTCAGGGTCAAACACAGAAAAGCCTCAGATATCAGACAAATCCAAAACACAATCCAAAACATAGTCAAAAGGCACGGCAGGGTCAAAATACCAGAGATCAGAGGTACAAGCAGTTCCAAAGGGCTAGACAAAGGCAAGACAAGACAAAGCTTGGCAAAGTTATTCACAGGCAATCAAACTGTAGGGCTTTACACTCACTGTCCTCTTTAACCTGTACACCTGCTCATTTATGCAGTCATCCAATCAGCCAATCATGTGGCAGCAGCACAATGCATGAAAACATGTAGCTACAGGTCAAGAGCTTCAGTTAATGATTACGTCAAACATCAGAATGGAGAATAATGTGATCTCTGTGACTTTAACCATGGCGTGGTCGTTGGTGCCAGAAGTGTTGGTTTGAGTATTTCAGAAACTGCTGATCTCCTGGTATTTTCTCACACAACAGTCTCTAGAGTTTAGACATAATGGTGCAAAAAAAAAAAACACTGAGTGACTGACAGTTCTGTCAGGGGAAATGTCTTGTTAATAAGAAAGGTCAGAGGAAAATGGCCAGATTGGTTCGAGCTACCAAGAAGAATATACTAACTCAAATAATCACTCTTTACAACCAGGGTGAGCAGAAAAGCATCTCAGCATGCACAAAACATCGAATTTTGAGGTGGACGGACTACAACATCAGAAGACCACGTCTGGTTCCACTCCTGTCAGTTAAGAACTGGAATCTGAGACTATCATGAGAAAATGCTCACCCAAACGGGACAGTTGAAGAATGGAAAAAGACCAGGTGATTTTTTTTCTAATTGACAGAAAAAAAAAAGTTCATATTTCTCCAGCTATGAATGTACAATTAAAATTAAATGCAATCTTTTTTAGACTTTTGTCAAGAGTCATTTATTTGTCATTTGCACAGTTACACTGGATACACTGGGCATTGAAATGCTTGTGACAAGGCTCAGATTTAGACATTGACAGTATGAAGACTTACTAGACATTTTGGTGTACAGTCTTTCTTTATCATAGCTCATGATTGAGACAATGTTTAAACTGGAATTAAAATAATTTTTTAATAGATTTTGTGATAGGAAATAAACATAATTGCACATAATTGACATAATTGCACATAATTGACATAATTGCAGTAATTAAACAATAGATTTATTACTTTAGGGATTTCGATGCTACATTCTGTTAAGTATCAGTAACAATATAGTGCTTGAGATTTCATTCCACTTTAGTAACCAACACTGTTAATCTTGATGATCAAAAACTAATAATTCATCCTCAAATTGGCAAGATATGGCATATAGTTCAAGTCGAGTAAATTTGCTGTCCAATGTAGATCCATCAACAGTTTGTTAGACTGAAAATGTTTAGATAGAGAGGCTTGGCTTACAAGGAAATTGATTTCTATACCTTTTTCTCTCCATAATGTATATCAGTCCTTAAACATATTACATAAGGTTATATTTTGTATGTAAGTTTGCCAAAAAGTTATAAAAATGTCATGGTGTGAGTACTGGTTGGTGGAATTGAAGGATTTTAAGCAATAAACACATTACTGCTTAAGCAATAAACACATATAGGTTAAATGTTAAGTCAAGTTATGTATGTACTAGTTGAATGTCTGTGTAGCATACTTTTCATCTAAAATTGTCCTCAGAGAATCTCTACCTAAAAGCAGCCATGGCTATGGCTCAGGCAAAAGTGTCCATAAGCAAATGTAATGCCAGAATGTGATTGTAGCTACTATCAGAATTTTTAGAACCGTTTCTGAGTATACAGTAATTTATTGTCAGTGTAATCTTCAAAATTTATTGCTGAGATGTTTTATGTTTAAATATTTAGTAATCTTGGGTAAGATTGATGGTTTAGACTGGATTTTGAATGTTTCTCTCTTTACATTCAGGATAGAATGCATGTGAAGCGATGTTTGACATGTAATGAAAAATGTCTATTATGACCTGCTCCACAGCCTTGACATGGACAGTGTGCCAGACCCATCAAACTGCACACACCTCTTCTGTGCCCAGTATGCATTTTTGACTCAAATCCAGGCAGATCTGGACACATTCACGGACGGTTGTAATGATTATCCTCACTGAGCTTAGCATTACCATACACCAAACCAGCAGTGGGAATTGGGAAAGATTCAGAGTCCTCCTGATATTGCTAAGGTAAATGGGAAAAACTATCTTTCCAGTTTTAACATGTCGAACTTTGCCATATTTGATTCATTATTGTTAAAGAAACCAATGTTAGCTGACCTTCATTAATGTAATGATCCAAAATTGTATCCTTGACTCACCCCACCTGTATATAGTCCCCTCAGAAAGTATTGGAATGGCAAGGCCAATTCTTTTATTTTTGCTATACACTGAAGACATTTGGGTTTGAGATCAAAAGATGATTATAAGATAATAGATCAGAATTTCAGGTTTCATATCCTCATATTTAAACCTAGATGTGTTATACAACTTAGACCATGGCAACTTGAATGTCTGAATGTCTACTCTTGATTTAAGCCAAGAGAAGTCAAGAGAAACATTCTGTCTGCCAAGTTACAGAGAAATGCATCCAATCTAATTGGGAGAAACTTCATCATGCAGCAAGACAATGACCCAAAACACACTGCCAACACAACACAGGACTTCATTAAGGGAAAAAGCAGAACTGGTTTTAGACTGGCCAAGTCAATCACCAGACCTTAACCCAATTGAGCATGCATGTCACCTCCTGAAGAGAAGATTGAAGGGAGAAACCACCCAAAACAAACAACAACCAAAAGAAGCTGAGGTACAAGCCTTGAAAAGCATCACAAAAGAATGCAACAGTTTGGCGATGTCAGCAGGTTGCCAGCTTAATGCAGTTATTGCAAGCAATGGATATGCAACCAAATATTAAGTGTTGTTTATTTTAATTTACTTTAAGACTATCTGTTCCTATACTTTTGCTCACCAAAAGAAAAAAAAATATGGGTGATCTGCCACCAAAGGTGACGTTCTAAGTTGTTTAGCACATCTAGATGAAAATATCAGCAATTCAAAGCTGAAATTCTGATTTATCGTCTCATATTCATCTTTTGATCTCAAACCCAAATGTCTTCAACGTATAGCAAAAACAAAGAATCGGCTTTGCCATTCCAATACTTTCTGAGGGGACTGTATGGCTAGTAATGTAGGTCCTTCCCTCAGAGAGAACAGCTGCTGTAGTCAGCATAAATTCAGGCTAAGTCACTTGCAAGCAGTTGATTTGAGCATTTTTACAAGCTCTATAACATTCATATTGTTGATTTTAAATCACTCTCCTGTAGTCACATATTGACAGTACACATTGTCTAATTCAAAACATGGAAATGGATATGGACAAGAAGGAAAATAAATGAGTGGATTTCAAAAATCATAGTTCAGATGCCATAATCTTATATGTTGTATTTAGGATAACATGATTTCTCACGAGCTAATAGTGTTAATAACAATGTTTTTGTAAAATGATGAAATTGCAGTGGGAGGCAGAAATAGCCAAGAACAGTTAAGCAGTTACAATCAAGTAATCATGTTTTGGAATCACTGAAAAACAGACCATTTCCTAAATGTTCACTTTTAATTTTCATCACAACCTGAATATTAACAGCAGTTTAAACTACTAGGTGATCCAAGTCCCAGATCCTTAGATAGCACATCCGAATAGTGCTAACAGCTAGTGCAGTATGAATCCCATAGTGGGTAAATAGTTAGCAAAAATGTCAAGCTTTACCTCTGACTGTTACAAAGTGCTGACACTAAAGACTCCTTCTATAAAAGTTAGATAAATGTCTCCTTACAGAAACATATCACAATAATTATATAAATGTTAATTTGCTAAATAACAATATATTTTATGAATATGTTTATTATTAGGCCATACAAGTCCCTGTGCAAGTTGTTACTATAGAAATGATAGCATATTAGCATGGGCACATTAATATAAACCTGTGATTTGCTACTATCAGAGCTGCTCTTATAGAAAATTATTCAACCTTCTGACCAAAGAGAATCCAGAATTCAACACTGTTATAAACTATTTAAGACTGAGTATATCATTTCAGTTTCTACCTTCATCTATCAGGTCAAAACCATGTACAATGTAGTTTGTTTATTTCTGCTACTTGGCAGTTTTGTGGTGACACAAACTTCCATTACATTAGCTACATTAGCCTTGTAGCTCCAGTACAAAACTAAAATATGTTAGTGGATCAACTACATTTGAAGTAAAATGGATATTTTTTTTTTGTTAAACCATTTCTTTCAGGATGCTGTTGTATGACTGATTCTTTTTGGCCACTTTATGACAGTTTGATGGAGCCCAACACTGCATTGTTGGTCTTTTACGTGATTGATCTGTTATGTCTGCTTTATTGTTCTGAAACAGAAAGAATGATCTCTCTATCACCTGAAAGCACTTAAGGAGATGAATTAATGCGCAGTGATTATGCAGTAGCATTAAATCTGCTCTCCTAATTGAGATCGATTGTGAATGGAATTCTGGAAACTTCAAAAATCCTTTCAGCCGAACATTTGAAAAAAAATCTCATGTAGATTTCCAAATACAAAAAAAAAAGTAAATTGTTGTTTATTCACATCATTTCACTACAAAGGAGATCTCATGACAAGTGCAGCACATGACAAGTGTGAAAATATTTCAGAAAGAAGGATGGGATTATGTTTCTGTATATTTATATAACCTTGCTGACATCAGGAGTGAGTTCATTGGACAACAGTGTGAGGAGGTGTGCCCATGTTTAGATGAGCTTAGGCCCCGCCCATAAAAGGAAATTGTGGTGCATCTATAACTGAGCCACTGGGATGTGTTTTGGTTTTATTAAGAAAATCATAGCAGATAATAGCAAGATGAGAGGAGCAACTTCCTCCTTAGTTATTCAGACTGTTATTAGCCAATCGGAGCTCTTCACTGATAAGCAGCAGTTTGAAAAGGGTTTGAGGCAGTGGTCTGATTGGCTAGCTGTGATTGAATTGGGAGAGTCTGCATATGAACAAACATTTACCTTATTTAAGTTAAACAGATTTTACTGATGGCCATCTATCATCTCAATCAGCAAGTACTGCAAACCACTAAACTATTTTTTGCATGAAGTTCCTGCCTGGTGGCTCCGGTTTTTGAAGATTAAAAGTCATTTTTCATCATGCATTCATTCCCAAGTTAATTTCACACTGCTGTATGTGATGTGAGTTTGTGAGCGAGCTGATGATTAGCATGACCGATTGGCCATCTGCTTTGGTGAAGCTCCGGCACCGCTCCTCTGCTCCGAATGCGATGTTCTTCTGAAGATTAATGAGTATGTTCATCCTGTTCACACACCAATGTCATGGGGACTAAAGTCCTCAGGGCAGCTAACATCCAATTTTGTAGAAGACTGTGCACCAACCTGTGACACCTATGCCTGTTACTAATCAGCCACTGCTACAGCTTCCCTCCTCTTCCTCCTTTTCTTCAGGAAGTATAACTATAACAGACATTAGAGAGACTGCATTAGTGCAGAGAATTCCCTTATGTATTTTGGTGATTCTGCAACATTTATGACTTGTGTTAATTATACACTGCCAATTATCTGCTTCTCATTTACATTTACCTAAAGTAAAAAAAAAAAAAAAATCCCAAACTCCAATTATGAAAGCAAATGTCACCCATTTGTCACTTTTTTATTTACCAAATAATTACAAGACAGAAAAAAATGGAAATTACCAAATCATTAAATGCTAAACATTAAACATTGATGTCTAGTGGAGAGATAAAAAGCAGGTAAAAAAAATCATTTTTGTTCTTTCTTGTTATAATTAGAACAAGCCATAGGAGGAGTTAGCAATTCCCCAACTCCGGCATTAGTGCTTTCTGTGGCATAAATGCAAAGCCAAAGCTCACCCATGGGATCACCACTCCTCTCAGCTTCACATGTCTAACAGGTTTGCTCTCCTCAGTGAGGAACCCGTGAGAAACCCGAGAGAGGTCTGGTTATAGGAGACTCAATCTTAAGGCACATGAAATTAGCTAGGCCTTTAGGGGCACCAGCAGCATTAGTTAGGTGTATACCAGGAGCCGGGGCACCAGACTTAGCAGGCAATCTTAGGTTCTTAGGCAAGCATAGGTTTTCAAAGCTAGTTTTTCGCATTGGAGCTAATGATATACATCATCACCAGTCAAAAGTTACTAAGAATAAGACTGTAGAGGTGTGTAAATTCGTTAAGGCGATGTCTGACCCCATCCCAATGCAGGGTGGCAATGTACTGTAGCTTACAGCAGGTTATGGTCACTGAACTGCTGGATGTACAGGCGGTGCTCCAAAAACAATGTAGGCTTTAGAGATAATTGGAGTAGTTTGGTAGGGTGGGACTGTATCCATCCCACTCAGGAAGGTGCTGCTCTCATTGTTTGCAACATAGCTCATGGCCTCAGAGCAGGCCTAGTTAATTGGTGACAATCCAGAGCCAAGGCTAGGGAGCAGACAAGCAGGCTAAATTGACCGTCTCCTAGCTGCACTCCTAGTTGTCACTCAAGTTCCACCATATTGAAACTGTGTCTGTTCCCTGAGCTAACAAAAATATAGAAATACTCAGAAATGTTTTTAGTAACCTAATTAACATACAATCAGATCCTACTGAATGCACAGCCAGCACCTTTGATCTGAAGCTAGGACTGTTACATAATAGATCTCTTACATCCAAAGCACTTATTTTTAATGAAACTATTACTGATCAGAGGTTTAATGTACTGTGTTTAACACAAATGCAATTAAACCAAATAAGTATGTAGCATTAAAATGAAGCCAGTCCTCCCAGATACAGTTATATACATCAGCCTCGTCTAACGGGCAGAATAGGTGTTGCAGTTATTTATATTGATAATCCAGGCAGCACACAAAAACCTGGACATAAATACAACATATTTGAAGTTCTTTATACTAACATAACGTACGTAGGGACAAAAAAATAAGTCTACCCAGTTGATTCTGCTAATTATTATTTACAGACTCCCAGGGCTTCTGAGTTCCTTTGTGAATTTGTAGATTTCTTCTCAAACCTGGTTGTTACTTTGGACAAAACATTAATTGCTGGAGACTTTAATATTCATTTTGATAACCTGGAATACACACTGAGAACATTCTAGATTCAATAGGGGTTAATCAGAATGTCATAGGACTCACTCATAATGGTGGTCACACTCTTGATCTAATACTAACATTCATATTAAATATAGAGAAGTCACATTTCCATAGTATGAAGCTCAGATCATTATCTCGTCTCATTTAAAATGTGTCTCAGTCATAATATATGAACCTTGCCATGCTACTGTGTCAAACGTACAATGGTAATAAAAAGTCTACACACCCCTGTTAAAATGGCAGGATTTTTGTGATGTAAAAAAAAATTGAAACCAAGATAAATCATGTCACAACTTTCTCCACCCTCAATGTGAAATTACAACATATTAAATTAAGTGAAAAACCATCAGAAACATTTCAGGGAACAATAGGAAAAATATGCAACCAGGTTACTGTAACTTTTTTAATCATATTCAATTTCATGTTCAAAAGTACTGACAATCACTGATTACTCTGCATATGCCAACAATCTCTTGTATTCTTCACATATGGGTTAGGGCGGCTAGACAGAACCCCTTTCTCTTAAAAAAAACATCCAAGCTCAACTAAATCACCCTAAACCATGTGGCAAAATGTATTATGGTCTGATGAGACCCATTCTAAATGGTATAATAATTCCATAATTCCAAAAGGTATGTTTAGTCCAAAAAAATCACCACAGGAACACCATACACATGGCGCAGCATGGCGATGGCAACATCATGCTTTAGGGCTGCTTTTATCAGGCAAAATTGGGACTTTTATCAAAGTGGAGGGAGTCTTGAATAGTCACAAATAACAGTTGA